>NC_134687.1:476825806-477141431 GCF_050947455.1 Rhinoderma darwinii
ATCTTCATTATTTACTTCCAGGGGATAAAAGTCTGTCATGGCCATGTGATGATCACAGAGGCGCATGGTTCGTTACAAGACCGTTATGATAACTGTACTGTAACACTACAGAGCCTTTCACTTGACCATCACATGATCAGGACAGATTGGCATCCCCTGGAACTAAAGAATGAAGGTTCCCATTCATTGACAGCAAGTAGAAGCTGTGAAAACTGTGCCAAATTAATACTCAAGGTATATTGGAAAATTGCATAGCATTCGTTATTCAATGAACATTGTTTGCCGATACCTCTCAGATATAATGTTATACCATGCCTGATTAAGAAAGCGTGCTATTTGTCTTTTAGTTGTTTCGTTTTCATGGGGGGTTAACAAAAAGAGAATAAAAAAAGTAAGAATAATTTAGTCCCATAAAAAGCACTGAACTTGGAAGCAAAGGATACATAGGGACTAATCTTTAAAATCTGGAAGCGTTGCTGGAGAAGGGTTAGTAATGTTCCCTAGTCTAAAGCTGCAGTTCAGCATTGCTACCCACTGTGATCACAACATTTAGGAATGACAGATGACAAAGTCCTTAAATAATGGTAAGATTACACAACGTGAATCCTGGTTCAGATGCAGCGGCACTATAAATATGGATTCCTGACAACACAGCTGCATTTTTCTCCTCTCACTTGGCTAATGCAGCAATTCTCCGAACCGCCAGAATGTGCTACCTTCTCCTGATCTATATCTGAATTCTCAGGGAACGCAATGCATTTGACGTCAGATTTAATGAACACAAGAGTCATTAACAAAGCCCAGGCTGATTCTGGCTGCTGAAGACGTGGGCTGCTGGTAGCGTGGCTTTTTATTTTTCCCAATTATTATTATTTTTATCCTTCATATTGGCAGCGGAGTCCAAGTCACACAAGTGAGTCTATATTTATATACATGCGTGCGCTTGAAACAGATTTCATGGTTTCAAACAGTTTGCGTCTGTATGGTTCAAGAAAATGACTTGGATGTTAGCCCACGTATGGGCACAAGGGTACTGAGATCCCTCTCCTGGACTCTGCGCTTCTAGTTAGCAGATTGGAATAGAAATAAAAAGATGCCGAGCTTCCAGTGGAAGAAGCAAAGGAGAAAAGAGCGGTGCGAACATATGCTAAGGGGAGCAGTGAGGAAACCATTACTTTATAAAAAATGAATGAAGGAATAATGATGGATATGCTTTTTATTTCCTACCTTCTGCCTTCATAGTTTGCAAGGTTGTCTGGTTTATCTGTTGCCTAGCAACAGTTACAAGTAGGAATCGGGTGACAACATTTATTTATTCACCAAGTACATCCCTGGCATAGGCTGCTCTTTTCAAGCTCTCTGTCTCAGCCTTGACTTATGCAGAAGAAGACTGGGTGTTCAGCAATTCTTCCTGATAAAATTATGGACGTTTTGCTGCAGCTTTTTTGCCGATCTTCTACGTGATTTTGGTGATGGGTAGACATTATTCTGAATTGTATGTGTTCCTGTAATTATGGACAAGAATAGGATGGGTTCTAAAAAAAATTCAGCACGGACACCCATCTGTAAAAATACTGACAGGTTTCCATGGCCAATAGAAATGAATGGGTCTGTAATTACGGACCATAATTATGATCCGTAATTATGGATGAAATATACGGTTGTGTGCATGGGGCCTTAAGTTTGTTGCATCTCACTCTACTGTGCTTCAGTCTAGGACTGGCGTAATAGACACCATATCCGTAAATATGGGATAGTGTGTACAGGTCGACTTGTAAGTTATGAACATCTTCCTACAAACTTTACTTTCCGAACCTATAGACCTTATTTTAACCATTAGGCACCTTTGAGGAACAGCATCAAATGCTTAATGACACTAGTCCAAAAAATACTTTCTTTTCTGCCACATATTCCTGTATATAGTCTCTAAAAGTGGACCTGTCGGCTCCCTTGACATGTCTCTTTTAGCAAATATTTGTATTCCCCATGAAATCACATTTCTGGAGTACCTATCACCAGAGTTTCTGGTGCTAGGTACTATTCAAGCCATGCATTAAACTCCCTGAGCTCCCGCTGTCTTTCCTGTGATGCGCATGGCACAGGCAGTATTCCTGAGAATACAACCTTGGAGCTCCTTCCCTTCAGCTTGTAGCCTAGTTCTTTAACATTATTCTTAAGGCTCCTCCACGTACCATGTATTCTATCTTTGGTACCCACATGGACCATGACAGCTGGATCATCACCAACCCCTCCCAGTAATTTATTCACCCGTTCCAACACATGCCGAACCCTGGCACCGGGGAGACCGCAAACCATTCGGTTGAGGTGGTCTTAAACACAAACTATTCTATCAGTATTCCGGATTCTAAAATCCCCTGTAATTACTGGTTGTCTTGCCTTACCTGCATTACTCTCCCCCGACTACTAGCTGGTCTGTTCTTCTGACTGTTAGGGAGAGAAGTTTCCACTAGGTAAGCCATTTACATGACTGACACTCTAGCATCATCTCCCAACTTGGCAATTTATCATGGAAGAATAGAAACAGGAGTGGTCTTCCTTTTCTACTGCCTCTAACTACATTAACCCAGCTACTTGCCTGATCCTCCTGACCTATTTCTCCACGCTCCACATCTAACCCACTAACTGCCTGCTCAAGATTGTTAATTGCCCTCAGTGTTGCATTTTACTTTTCCAGGACTCTAATTCGACTACCACGTGGGTAACACGCTCACATCTGCCACAGAGATATTTACACTAAAACCACTGCTCCAGTTGTGCAGACATATGGCAAACTGTGCACGGAAGAAATCTTGCTTTCTATTATCCCAGCTGCGAACAGTAAAACATTTGAAAAAAAGTACACTATGTACAGGGACTTTAAAGGTTATCCAGGAAATCCAGGGGACATAGAAGCTGTATCTCAAAAAGTAAAAACATTTTGTAATAAAAACCAATTAAGAAGTTATTTTAAATCCTCGAATACGTTGTTCTATTTGTTTTCTTTAAAATTTGCTGAAAGGTTTACATAGCCTTTAACTCCTGCTTTCAACTGTTCTTTTACTTTTCGTTGATCACCGGCCACTTCATTCAGCAAGCCCAGTTAGAGCCTGTTATGTTTCCACCCAAAACATATTTTCTGGCCCCAGTACTCCATGTGTGCTCTGGAATCTCTTCTATCCGCTGAATCGAAAGCTGTATTTCAATATGTTGTCTGCCTGATGCTGTCATTCATAGACTATACCGGGAGTTATGTTGATATGCTATATTCAACTATGGCTTGCAGTCAGATCTCCTTCCAATATTGTACTCATTCCAAGAAATACTTCTCTGCTACTTAGAAAGCTTAAGTGGTATGCCATTACTGCAACGTTATTACTTCTTTGCAGAAAGGGCATTGTGAATAATGAGTTCACAAATGTTTTTCATTTGTTGTTTCTAAGGAGAATGACATGCTATCTACTTAAGAATTAAGGTGATCTGCCAGTAGCTCGATGATGAATAAATGTAAAAACGTAAGTATTCATAAATAAAGATGATTCACAGCAGTGTCTTCATGCCAGTTGTAAAACTTAAAGGGGTTGCCCACAATCGGACAATCAGAATATGATTGGTGGGAGTCCAACACCCGGACCCCACACCGATCATCTACTCCGGCTGCCTCCGGCCACCGGACGTCCATGCCGGAAGCAGATGGCTCTGGTCACACAATAGTGGCCGAGCTGTAGTACTGCAGCTCTGCTCCTATTCAAGTGAGTAGGAGCAGAGCTGTAGTTTTGCAGAACGTCTGCTATGCAGTTATTGGAGCCATCTGCTACAGGCTCCAACTACTGCATCCTGCGGTCATCAGTTGTCCGGTTGTGGACAATCACTTTAATTTCCATCTCCTTCTAGTTTTCCAATATTCTCATACCTGAGTTGTGGAGAAAGAGGGCTTGGTGCAGAAGTTTGACATTGCAGTGATTTTGTTTCATATTCCCACTTTAGGCATGAAAATATGGGCAAAAGTATGTGGAGATCTGACCATCACACCTACATGAGCTTGTTGGACATCCCATTCCAAAACCATAGATGTTAATATCGAGTTGGTCCCCGCTTTGGCAGCTAGAACTGCTTCCACTCTTCTGGGAAGTCTTTCCACAAGATTATGGCGAGTGTCTGTAGAAATTTGTTCCCTTTCAACCCTCCACAAAGAATTTATTGGCAAGAAGCCTAGACTCCAGTAAATTTGGAAACAATGCTACCTTGGTTTGCTCAGTATCCAAACTGCATGATGGCACAGCTGGTCATTAATGGGGTCTGGAGTAGGCTTTACGTTACCAAGCTTCACGGGAACTGGTTACCAATGGGTTAACTACCTGAAATCTGTTTTTATTTATTCTGGAGTGCTGAAGGAGGAGATTAAGAAGGAGATATCATTGGGCAGTGTTGCTGGTCCTTTTAATTATTTTCCTTTTTCTGATTTCACGTTGTCCCCTCTGACAATGGGACCTAAGAAAGAGCATATGGCTTTAAGGTTAATTCGCCATTTATCTTTAACCCCTTAATGACCAGCCTATTTTAGACGTTCATGACCAAGCCTTTACGTTTTTCCATCGTCTCATTCAAAGAGCTATACACTTTTTATTTTTTCGTCGACATAGCTGTATAAGGTCTTGTTTTTTGGTGGGACAAGTTGTAATTTTTAATAGCACCATTTTGGGGTACATAGAATTTATTAATTAACTCTTATTAACTTTTTTTGGGGGGGGGAATAGGAAAAAAACTGAAATTTCGCCACACTTTTTTGCGTCCTAAATTTACGCCGTTTGCCGTGTGGTATAAATAACACAATAACTTTATTCAGCGGGTTGTTCCGATGATACCAAATTTGTATAGTTTTTCTATGTTTTACTACTTTTTTTCAAACTTATTTGTTGTAACGTTTTTATTTTTTCGCCGATGCAATTGTAGGAGGGCTTTTTTTTTGCGGGACGACTTGTAGTTTTGGAGTAGATGCGACTTTTTGATCACTTTTTATCACTTTTTTTTTTTTAAAGGCTGGATTCAAAGAAAACAATTTTTGCATGTTTTTTTATTTCATTTTTTACGACGTTCACAGTGCGGGTTAAATGATGTAATACGTTTATAGTTGGGGTCGTTACGGACGCGGTGATACCAAATATGTGTAACTTTTTTACTTTATTTTGTTTGTTAATAATAAAGCAGTTTGTAAGGGGGAAAAGTGGGTTTTTCATTTTTTTTTCACTTTTTATTAAATTATTTTTTTTGCTTTTTTACTAGTCCCACTAGGGGACTTCACTATGCGATCCTCCGATCGCATTTATAATGCACTGCAATACTTCTGTATTGCAGTGTAATTATGCCTGTCAGTGTAAAACGGACAGGCATCTGCTAGGTCATGCCTCTAGCAGCTGAGAGCAGGGAGATTTGACAGTTCCCTGCTCTGTTTACTTATTCCGATGCCGCGACGTAAAAAGTCTATGGCATCGGAATAAGGCCCGTTAGTAACCGACGTAGAAACACTATGGGCCTGTCACTAACGGGTTAACAAACGGGGAGTTCCCTAAATGATAGTATTGACAAAGAACTCTCCTCTGTTTCTTACTCCACTTTTGATTAAGCATTTGACATTGTGAAATTGATTTTAGCCTAGGACTTTGATTGGCAAGGCAGATATCCAGTCTGCTTTTAGATTGTTACCCATACAACCTTCTAGTTTTAATTTATTAGGTTTTTATTTTATTAATCAGTTTTATGTAGATAAGTGTTTGTCAGTTGGTTGTTTGTTGTTTTGTTTCTATTTTGAAGCTTTTTACAGATTTTCTTTAGAATGGGTTGTTGCCGTTAAGTTTATGAAAGGTGGTGTTCATTATTTTGCCAATTTTTTTATTTGTTGGCCCCTTTGAGTCCACAGTTTTAACCCCTTCCTGCTTTGGCCACTTTTTTGGCCATTTTTCAAATCTGACATGTTTCACTTTATGTGGTAATAACTTCGGAATTCTTCTACCAATCCAGGAGATTCTGAGATTTGTTTTCTCGAGACACATTGGACTTTATGTTAATGGAAAAATTTGCTTGATACATTCAGTATTTAATTGTGGAAAAACACCAAAATGTTGAGAAAAATTGTAAAAGTTAGCATTTTTCTAAATTTTAATGAATCTGCTTGTAAGACAGGCAGTTATGCTACACAAAATAGTCGCAAATTAACATCCCCCATATGTGTACTTTAGATTGGCATCGGTTTTTTAACATCCATTTCATTTTCTAGGACATTACAAGGCTTAGAACTTTAGCAGCAATTTCTCACATTTTCAAGAAAATTTCAAAAGGCTATTTTTTCAGGGACCAGTTCAGTTGTGAAGTGGCTTATAGGGCCTTATATATTAGAAACCCCCAATAAGTCGCCCCATTTTAAACACTTCACCCCTCAAAGCATTCAAAGCAACATTTAGAAAGTGTCTTAACCCTTTAGACGTTTCACAGGAATGAAAGCAAAGTAGAGGTGAAATTTACAAATGTCATTTTTTTTTTTTTTGCAGAAATTCATTTTTAATAATTTTTTTTGTAACACAGAAGGTTTTACCAGAGAAACGCAACTCAATATTTATTGCCCAGATTCTACAGTTTTTAGAAAAATTCCACATGTGATCCTAGTGGGCTAATGGACTGAAACACAGGCCTCAGAAGCAAAGGAGCACCTAGTGGATTTTGGGGCCTCCTTTTTATTAGAATATATTTTAGGCACCACGTCAGGTTTGAAGGGCTCTTGCGGTGCCAAAACAGTGGAGACCCCCCAAAAGTGACCCCATTTGGGAAACTCCACCCCTCAAGGAAATTGTCTAGGGGTAAAGTGAGCATTTTGACCCCACAGTTTTTTGCAGAAATTATTGGAGGTAGGCAGTGAAAATGAAAATCTACATTCTTTCAAAGAAAATGTAGGTTTAGCTGATTTTTTTTTTCATTTCCACAAGAACTAAAGGAGGAAAAGCACCACAGCATTTGTTAAGCAATTTCTCCCGAGTAAAACAGTACCCCACATGCGTTCATAAATGGCTGTTTGGACACACAGCAGGGCTTAGAAGAGACTTTCCTATGGCACACCCCGACCGTGCCTGTACCTTCCTGCGCTCCCGGCCAGGTAAGTAATAAATGTGCAAGTCAGACAGTGCCATTCCCCCCTCTGCTTTGGGGCGCTGTAAGGTAGCGAGTTTAAGTTTAGAATGAGAGGAGCCCCAGGTGAATGTAATGATTAATATGACTGAGGGACAGGAACTGGCATGTGTTGCAGTATATACAAGCATTTAGGTTGGATGACAATCTTAATCAAGTTTATCCGACCAGCAGTCGACAATGATAATTTAGACCACGACTTCAACTTCAGATTTATGTGAATTAGTAACGGATCTATAGTTGCAGCCATCACCCCATTGTGGTCCAGAACCATCTCAATTCCCAAATATGTAAACCTGCAAACCGCTTCCAAACCACATTGCGACACTAACGGATCTAATGGTGGAATAGAGGCTGTATACATTATAGCTGACTTTTGCCAATTTACCCTTAACCCTGAAAATCTGGAGAAAGTGTCAAGTAAATTAACAGCAAGACCAAAGGACTAAGTAGGATTACTTAGGAAAAAGACCATGTCATCTGCATATAGACCCACCACACTAGTAACCCCCCTCCTTTGCACACCCGTTATCATATTGGTAGACCGTAGACTAATTGCTATGGCCTCTATAGCTATCGCAAATAAGGCCGGCGACAGAGGGCAACCCTGGTGTTTCGTAGATTTTATTAGAGTTGGGCAGTGAAAATAAAAAAAATCCTTTTTCTTCAATAAGACGTAGCTTTAGCTCAAAATTTTTGATTTTCTCAACAAATAAAGGAAAAAAGAACCCCAACATTGTAAAGCAACTGCTCTAGAGTACGTCAATACCACATATGCGGTTATAAACAGATGTTTGGACACACGGCAGGGCTCAGAAGGGAAGGAGCGCCATTTGGCTTTTGGAGTACAGATTTTGCTGGATTGGTTTCAGGTCGCTATGCCGCATTTGCAAAGCCGCTGTGAGACCAAAACAGTGAAAACCCCCCAGAAGTGACCCCATTTTGGAAACTACACCCCTCAAGGTATTCAGCTAGGGGTGTAGTGAGCATGTTAACCCAGCAGGTGTTTTGCAAAAATTAGTGTGCACTCGATGTTCCAGAGTGAAAATGGGATGTTTTTGCTTAGATATGCCAATATGTGGTGCCCAGCTTGTGCCACCATAACAAGACAGCTCTCTATTATGCGGTGTTTCCCAGTTTTAGAAACACCCTACATGTGGCACTAATCTTTTTCCTGGACATTCGACCAGGCTCAGGAGTGAAAGAGTACCATGAGGAGTTGAGGCCTAATTTGGTGACTTATAAAGTATTGGTTCACAATTGCAGGGCTCTAATGTGAAATAATAAAAGAAACCCCTGAGAAGTGACCCCATTTTGGAAACTACACCCCTCAAGACATTTATTAAGGGGTGTAATGAGCATTTTCACCCCACACACAGGTATTTTCCATAAATGATTGCGCTCTGGCTGGTGCAAAGTAAAAATTTTATTTTTTTCCCTAGATATGCCATTTCAGCGGCAAATATGCCATGCCCAGCTTGTGCCGCTGGAGACCCCCCCCCCCCCCAAAATTGTTAAAAGTGTTCTTCCCGCTATGGCAATGCCAAATATGTTGAAGTAAACAGCTGTTTGGGCACGCTGTAGGGTTCAGAAGGGAGGGTAGCGCCTTTTGGGTTTGGAGCGCGGATTTTGCTTGGTAGTAGTTTTGTTTCGAGTTTTACTGGTTATTTAGTTTATAATGTGGAGGTACATGTAAGCTGGGCAGAGTACATCAGGGGCATAGTCAGGTGGTATAATAATGAAGTAAAAATACAATAAAATAATCCGTAAATATTTGTTACACTGTGAAGCAATCCTTTCTGCACAGGCCAGTGTCGAACTGATAAATGGTGTCCTTTCTTATCCTCGTTTGGTCCACACTCCGCACATTTGCAGTTTGAAGAATTTTGCTGGGAAAGTGATGTCCTGGTGTAATACGGACGCCCTCTCTTCCAGCAGATTTGTTTGGGCCCTCCCCTTCCTGGTTCCCTAATTTTAGGGCCTTGATAAATTGCCTTTTGAAACAGAAGAAATTTACCCTCGGGCCGGCACAACTGCATATTTTTCTTTTCTGACTTATTGGAGCCTTAACTCCTTTATTTTTTCATAGACGTAGTGGTATGAAGGCTGTTTTTTTGTGGGACGAGCTGTATTTATTATTGGTACCATTTTGGAGTACGTGCAACTTTTTGATACATTTTTATCCTATTCTTTTGGGGGGGCAAGGTGACTAAAAAAACAGCAATTTTGGCATAGCTTTTTAGTTGTTTTTTTATACAGCCTTCACCATGTGTTATAAATTACATGTTCACTTTATTCTGCGGGTTAGTACGATTCCGGCGATACCTAATTTATAGCACTTTATGTTTTTTACAACTTTTTGCACAATAAACCTACTTTTGTAAAAATAATGTATTTTTTTTTCCTGTCGCCATGTTCTGAGAACCATGGCGTTTTAAGTTTTTTAGTCGGCGGAGCTGTAAGAGGACTATTTTCTTGCGGGACAAGCTGTAGTCAGTATTGGTACCATTTTTGGATACATGTGACTTTTTGATCTCTTTTTGTTCCAATTTTTGTAGGGCAAAGTGACCAAAAAACTGAAATTCTGGCATTGTTTTTTACAGGTTTTTTTTACGTCGCATGGAATAAATAACATAATATTTTTATAGTTCAGGCTGTTACGGTACCGGCGATGCAAAATATGTATGGTTTATTTTATTTTTTCCTATAATAGAGGACTTGATAAGGGAAAAAGGGCAATTGTATTTTGTTTTTATTATTTAAACTTTTATTTTACTTTTAACAAATTTTTATTTTTCCTTTTTTTTTACACTTTTTTTTTTTTTTCACTTTTCTTTAGTCCCACTAGGCGACTTGAAGGTCCAACTGTCAGATTATTTTTCTAATACATTGCACTACCAATGTAGTGCAATGTATTAGTTCTGTCAGTCAATCACTGAGAGCAAACCGATTAGGCTTTGCCTCCGGACGGGGCCTAATCGGCTTCCGTACTGGCAAAGCAGGAGGCCACTGTTAGGCCTCCTGTTGCCATAGTAGCAGCCGGCAGTCTTGAAATTGCAGGGCAGAGCTGCCGATCTGCTGCCAAACACTAAGATGCAGCAATCGCTTTCGATCGCTGCATCTTAGCGGTTAATGGCAGGAATCGGAGCTAGCTCCAGTTCCTGCCATTACAGGTGGATGTCAGCTGTAATATACAGCTGACATCCACCACTGATGATGCCGACTCCGCTCCTGAGCCGACATTTTGCCGGCAGCTACAGGAGCCTTTTAGGCCCCGCCTCTGGTCAGGGCGTTAAAGTATATCGTACTAGGCATACCAGGAGGCCAGTGTTAAGCCTCCGGTTGTCTTTGTAGCCACCTTAATCCCGGCAATTTCATTGCTGGGGTGCCGATGAGCTGCAAACATCTTAAATGCAGTGATCGCTTTTAACTGCTACATTTAAGGGGTTAATGGCGGGGATGGGAGCAAACTTCGGTCCTCGCCCTTACCCCAGGGTGTCAGCTATAACATGCAGCCCACACCCGGGGATGGTGGCACCGACTCAGCTTCTGAGCCGGTGTACACCATTTGTCGTATGGATACGACAAAATGCGGGAAGCACTGGTTTTCCATGACGTATCCATTCGACAAATGTCGTGAAGGGGTTAAAGTTATTGTATACTTTGAGGTTTGTTCGTTTTTTGGGGTACCTTTTGGCTTATAAGAAACCGGTTTATCCCTAATAAGGCATCTCCTTCAAGCTGCCAAAACAGTTATCCCACGTAAATGGAAAGCCACAGATCCTCTGACTCTTGACGAATGGTTCCAAGAAATTGCTTTAATTCAGAGAATGGAAAACTTCTTGGCACAACCTCTAACTGCCTCTGCACGATACATATCCACCTGGTCCCCTTGGATCACGTTCCTCTCTTCACTTACATACCTTACCCTGGTAATGTGACACGTAGTTTTCCTTTAGGGGTAGCCGACGTGACGATCGGGAGATTCACCCGCTTTCATATATTAATGCCATGTGAGTTGCTGCTCTCGATTTTTCTTTTTTTTCTTTCTTCATTATATTGTTCCGGTTCTGGAGTCCAGGCTCACTGCGAGGACAGCCCACCAGGTACCCTTTCCGCCCTTGTTTTGTCTTCCTCTTGTTTACCTTCCCTTTTAGGTGGTGTTTTATGCCCTGTAACTCATTGCAATTTAATATTCTTTGTAAAAGGATGAAATTCTCACCTTCCTTTTGGGGTTATTCCCCTATTGTTGTTTCCTTCTTCTAAGGAAGATTGTACTTCCTCTTTGTCTTGCTTTTTGTCTGTTTTGAAAATCAATAAAAACTTTTGAATATGAAAAAAAAGAAACCAGTTTATCTCACTAGTTGTATTGAGTTTTTAGGAATTGTGATGGACTCAATTGCTTGTGAATTTAGGTTACCTATGGAAAAAATGTTAAAGATTAGAGTTCTACTAAGGTCATGTGGTTTGAAGAAAGCAGTTCAAGAGCTACAGTTTGTGTTGTTTCTTTTAGCTTTTGCTTCCAGAGTGATGTCCAAAATTTGACATTAGAATTACAGAAGATGTGAAGGAGGATTTTTCCATATAGTTGGAATTTACAGTATGTCTGAATTCAATGGGCGCTCATTTTGACAAGCGGATTTTGTGAGTGCTGAATATTTGAAATTATTTACTGACGATGCAGGCCTAGTTGGTTTTGGGGCATTTTGGAATGAATGTTGATGTGCCGCAGAGTGGCACCAAGCCTGGGTTGAAAATAGGGATTTTAAAAACATAAACATGGGTGTGCTATTTGCTGTTAATTGCCTCTCGTTCAAGTGCCAACTGGTAGTGATGTTGCAACATTTAGTTTTACTTTGTTTGAAGCTTAACCCCTTCCCTATGTATGATGTGTACGTACGTCATAGGCAGGTAGGGGAAGTATGGAGTGAATTCACGGGCTCAGCCCGCTCCATACAACGCAGTTGTCGGCTGAATGTTACAGCCGACACTTCACTTTACTATGCTGGATCGCGCTCGAGAGCGATCCCGCTCTTTTAACCCCTTAGATGCCACGATCAATAGGGACCGCGGCATCTTAGGTGTTAGAAAGAGGAGGGCGACCCCCTCTGATAGCCCATCACACCCCCCCCCCCCCCGCAACGCGATTGCTGGGTGCTGATAGTTGGTATGGCAGCCCGGGGCCTAATGAAGTCCCCCAGGTTTGCCATCTCTGTGCTCCTTTTAAACCGTGCCTCCCGCAGGGCTTAATGGAAGCCTGTCAGAATCCCCATATACTGCAAAACATTAATATTGCAGTATATACTGTAGTACAAGCGATCACTGGTTCAAGTCCCCCTAGGTGGACTAGTTAAAAAAAAAAATCTATAATGTCCAAAAAAAATAATTAAATTTTTTAGAAAATACCTTTTCCCATTTTACCCCTAAAGCAAATGTAAAAAAGAAAAATAATAAACATAATTGGTATCGCGCGTCCATAAGAAGTCTGAACTATTACAATATAACCTTACTTAACTTGCAGAGTGAACACCGTAAAAAAAAAATGTAACCGTTAGAATCTGTTTTTTGGTCACCTCATCTCCCGCAAAATATTTAATAAAAAGTGATCAAAAACTCGCATGTACCCCAAAAATACCATTAAAAACTACAGCATGTCCCACAAAAAAGATAAGCCCTCATATCGCTCAATTGACTGAAAAATAAAAAAGTTGTCGCTCTCGGAATGTGGCGACACTAAATATATTTTAGTTTTTACATTTATGTTTTTTTCCTTGTAAAAGTAGTAACATAAAAAAAAACTATAAAAATGCAGTATTGCCGTAATCATACTGACCCGCAGAATAAAATTAACATGTCGTTTTAACTGTATGCTGAATGCCCTAAAAACGAAGCCCAAAAACTATGGAGGAATTGTTTTTATTTTTTTTCCCATTCCACCCCACAAATAATTATTTTCTCCTTTTCCTAGTACATTATGTGGTACAATCAGGCGTAGCCCGATTCTCCAGCACCCGGGGCAAAGATTCAGTTTGGCACCCTCCCCCAACCTCTTTGCCGACATCTTCCCCCTCGCCATGTTTGTTTTCTCTACCAATCGATGAGGTGTAATTTTTTTCCTGCCACATTTTTTTTTGTGTAACTAGAGCATAAAACCATTTGTACATTTTACAAGCAATATAGTTCTATATACAACACCATAACCAAGCTCACTACATATATACAGCACCAGAACAAAGCTCACTACATATATACAGCACCAGAACCAAGCTCGTTACATAAATACAGCACCAGAACAAAGCTCAGTACATATATACATCACCAGAACCAAGCTCAGTACATATATACAGCACCAGAACCAAGCTCAGTACATATATACAGCACCAGAACCGTGCTCAGTACATGTATACAGCTACAGAACCAAGCTCAGTACATACTAGTCCTTCTCAATGAATTAGAATATCATCAAAAAGTTAATTTATTTCAGTAATTCAAAGTTCAGAGTTTGCTAGCCAATCAAGCACAGTGATACTGTGGTCATTAAACCAGGTATTGGTACTTTTGGCAGTGTGGGCAGGTGCCAAGTCATGCTGGAAAATGAAATCAGCATCTCCATAAAGCTTGTCAGCAGAGGGAAGCATGAAGTGCCCTAAAATTTCCCAGTAGACGGCTGCGTTGACTCTGGTTTTGCTATAACACAGTGAACCAACACTGTTGCTCAGTGGTCCAAAGTTTCTGTTTTCAGAGTAAATCTTACATTTCATGTGGAAATCAAGGTCCCAGTGTCTGGAAGAAGAGTAAAGAGGCACTGTAGATGGTGCTCCACATATAGCCCACCCCTGTAGATGGTTCTCCACATATAGCCCACCCCTGTAGATGGTGCTCCACATATAGCCCACCCCTGTAGATGGTGCTCCACATATAGCCCACCCCTGTAGATGGTGCTCCACATATAGCCCACCCCTGTAGATGGTGCTCCACATATAGCCCACCTCTGTAGATGGTGCACCACATATAGCCCACCCCTGTAGATGGTGCTCCACATATAGCTCACCCTTGTAGATGGTGCTCCACATATAGCCCTCCCCTGTAGATAGTGCTTCACATATAGCTCCCCCTATAGATAGTGCTCCACATACAGCCCACCCCTGTATATAGTATCCAACATATAGCCCACCCCTGTAGATAGTGCCCTACATATTGAATCGGGGAGTATTGCCCAGAGCACCTCTGGGGCATAATTTGGACAGGATGATTTTCTTGGAGCAGTCAGTGGTCAACATGGACTGATTGTGTTGCAGCATGGAAAAAATGTTGCGATGTAATGTAAATGCACAGATCAGAGCTAGCCACTTTGGTTTTCTGTTTGTATATGTTTGATGAAGGGCTTGCATATAGGACTGTTTGAAAAAAATAAAAAATAAAAGTGTTTTTGAAATATCTGAAAGTGTTTTGCAAAGTATTAGGGGAAAATCATGTAAACAGTTCTTTTTAAATTAAACAAATATTAAAGGAATATAAGGAAGGTTAGGGTCTCTCTGTAGGTAGATGCCCCATCCTCAATTATTGCTTATTGACCGCCCACTGTCTTTTGACTGACGGCAGGCGGTGCAGGTCCAGAATCTACAGCAACATCTTTTGGCGTCGCTGTAGAAAAGGCTTAGGAGTACTCCAGTGAGCGCTCATACGCTAGGCAGAAGCTGTTACTAACAGCTTTTGTACTTCGAGAAGCCTCATAAATACAGCTGGGATCAGAGGAAACTCCGACCCTAGCTGGTTAACACTTTGACCGCCGCAGTTAGTGTCTGAGGCATGATCAAATGAGACTCCCCTCTTCCATCGCGTCAGCAGAAACCCGGTGATGCGATCTGAGATTGGGGAAACCCTTTGTAGTCAGCCCTGGGGACCTAGAAAGGACCCCAGGGCTGTCTGTTCAGTTTGCCTGCTGTTAGGCACACTGTGTGCTGCCCTAACAGCAGCCTGTGTCATAGTGACACATTATGATGTATTAGCATATAGGAGTATGCAAATACGGTATAAGTAAAAAATAACGTTGTTAAAAAGTTATCCCTACATTGGGCAGAACAGAGAGCTGCAGAAAGATACTATAGTAGGAACCTGTCTATGTACCCTGAATATGTCAGTTGTCTGGATGAGAATTAGGAGCCACAGATGGGATGGTTTACTTATGTTATTAAGCTTTGGTTGCAGTCAGTGGGCCTTAAACTTTGTAAAATAAAAAATCCGGAAGAGGATTAATCCGTCCATTTTCAGGATTTTGCTGTTAATGGGCGATTTATTTTTTTGTACGCTTGAAATCTATCTTGATGGGGCGGGGCCAGTCTTGTTTTAAGGCTGACTGTCCATGTGGGGTTTGTCGCCCAGTATTCTGAGTGGAAAGCTTTCATTATGATAGGCTTGAGTTTATGGCTAAGCCTGGATAGTATGTTATTTATTAAAAAAATAGTTATATTTTTAAAGTGTTTTTTTTATATGGTTAACCTTTTAATAAAGACCATTTTAATAGAATAATTTGTCATCCCATAAGAGAATCCGGTTCCATTAGGAGGAATCCACATGGCATTACCATCATCCTGTGGATTTCTCCTATTGGGTTAAATTTCACGGCGCTCTGTCATAAGCCCAACGCGGGCTTCAGGCTCTGTAAAGACAGCCGGGCTCCTGCTCTAATGGCCGGGATTGGAGTTACCGCTGTTCCCGGCCTTTTAACCTCTTAGATGCCACTGTTATTAGACTACGGAATCTAACTGGTTTCAAAGGGAGTGGGACACCTCTGTCAGTGCACCAGCACCCCTGCCATGTGATTGCAGGAAGACGATGGTTTCCATGGCAGCCGGGGGCCAAACAAAAGCCCTCAGGTCTACCAACAGTGTATGCCTTTTGTACTGACAGGCATAATATACTGCAATACAGATCGCATAGTAAAGTCCCATTGCAGGACGTAAAAAAATATTTCACTAAAATTTAGAATAACAAAATTGAAAAATCCCAAGTATAAAAAAATGGAAAACCCAGTTTTTTCTACTTACAAAATGTTTTGTTATAAAAAAAAATTAAAAAAAATCTAAACATAATTGTTATTGCCGTGTCAATAACTACCCGAACTAAAAAAGTATTATGATATTTAACCTGCACAGTTGATGTCTTTAGGAAGTCCACTGCTACAGTCTCCTGAGATGGGAGAGTGCCCATCCGTATGCCCTGAAAAGAGGGATACCTAAGGGACAATACCTCCGTCTCAGGAGAAATTGTTCAAATACCAAAATATTTTTGGAACAAGCAGCGGATATGAGAGACAGATTTCGCCAGAGAGGCTATCCTGATCAGATCCTCAGAGAAGCATTTAAGAATGCAATAAGTACCAAAAGAAGAGACCTACTCATACCTAAAGCAAAAACACCTGCTAAAAGTAACTATATGCGTATCATATGGACCTATGATGGGGCTCATAAACAAGTCGGAGAAATTATCCAGAAACATTGGGGGATCCTTATGGAGGATAATGACTTGAAAGAAGCACTAGGAGAAATACCAATGATAACCTTTAGAAGGAATAAAAGCTTGAATGACAAACTAGTGCAGTCATTTTAGAGCAATACCCCAAAAGGATAGCTGGCTTAATAGAAGACCCCTAGGGACCTTCAAATGTGGAAAATGCCTGGCATGTGAGTCTATAACCGTATCTAAAACCGTCATGAGTACAACAACGGGTAGGGAATATGCAAACAGAGAGTTTATCAATTGTCTATCAAAAGGAGTCCTCTACATGGCTAAATGTACCTGTCCAATGGATAACATTGGCAAAACGAAACGTGAGTTCAGAAGACTGATAAGGGATCATTATAGTGATATCCTTAATAAAAAAACATACCCCAACTGCTAGACATATATGGGCAGCACATGGAGGTAACCCTGGGGCCATTAAATTCCAGGGAATCCGACACATTGAGACTAGTATAAGAGGGGGCGACAGGGACCTGCTACAGGTAGAAAGTCGATGGATCCATAGAATGAGATCAGTGGCCCCAGAGGGCCTGAATGAAAATCTCAATTATACCTGCTTCCTATGATACGCATATATATTAATGATCAGTACTATACATTTCCACAGTATAATGTTCGGAATCAGATATATATATCTTTTGTTGATACGGACATAATATGTATCTGCCATCCTTAGTTACGGTAAGAGGACTATAGATGCTCACTCAGACTATACTTGTATAACAAAATTAAGGCTGAATAACTGTTCCTATATCGTATCTAGCGCCATATTATGGAGAAACGTGATACAGCCGCAATGTAAACGAGCTATTGCTTAAGTAATGAAAAATCCCTTAATGTATTTAATAATCAAAGTGTTATGTATACTAAGTTATGGAAGCATTAAGCCAATAGGGATATAGCTGAAGGAATCCCTGGATACATACCGAGAATCCGGCCCACTGGGATGGAACGAGGACGTGATGTCAATGCGAGACTGACGATGCATCAGTGCTCGCGACTGATTGGATGTCCGATGACCGAGCCCCCAGAAGGGGCGGGGCTATCTGACATACAAAAGGAGCGCGGTCAGAAGCGCTTGCTGCCACTGCCATTTGACTTGTTATGCTACTATGCTCAATATCTCCCTGACGCACCAGCGTGTAACTGGGGAAACGCGTTGGAGCACGAGCTTTAGGTAGGGAATAAGTATGCAATTTTAGGGATAGGTTCCGGAGACAACAGGGTCGTTCTTTTTAGAACGGGTGCCTGGTGCGTTGTCAACATTGAGGGCTGAGTGTGAGGCGTAAGGGACAGACCGAAATCCATTGTGCAAACGTGCATGATCCAAGTCTACTCTGCTATATATACAAGGAACTTTAACCCTCTATTCATCACTGTGAATGGAGAATGTTGTGTATGTCTAAGAAATTCAACAGTATAACTATACTATATTGATATTCCATTTTATATGGACATTATTAACCCTGTCAACGGTGACAAACGGAAACCAATATATGGTCTAATGCCTTTCCGTTGAGGGGTTAATCCGATGAAAACCTCAGACGGAACCCCTTAACGGAAGTGCAACGGTGATGTGAACAGGCCCTAAATGTGAGAACCTTGTCTGTAAGGTGCACAATATATGGGCTAATGTTCCATCTACTGTAAATGATAAAAATATTAGAAGTTACCGAGGCATTCCGTGCAGCATCTGTGGTGTGTATTATGATGTTTTGCAGCAGATGGGACACAAATACACTCCAGCTGCTGAAGACCCCCCCCCTTTTTTTTTTTTTTTTTTTTTTATAAAAAGAGGGAACAACTACATGTCAGTCAATCAGTGGTTGACTGGGGCGAATTCCAAAAGACTGCTTCATGTGAGTGTATATGAATGAAGAGATTCAGAATCAATACCAAATCATTCATGCAATCTACTGCCTATGTATGTATCTATCTACATATAAAGTAGATTGGCACTTATAATAGGATTTCTGTGATTAAACTGAAAAGTGTTCAGAATGACAGAAAGCAATAAATAGTTTCCATATGATCACCTAATGGACATGTAATATGTACCTGTGGTATGAAGCATTGCACTAGTTCTATAAATATCAGTTGAGTTCTTATCAGTGGTAACCGTGAGCCGTTCATTCTCTGGTTACTGTTGAACGGATCTCCTCTTTTGGCATGGAAAGCTGCTGTTATCTGTCAAATGATGTACTGTGAATACTCTACAATGTATGTGCAGAGGGAGATTGGTTATCCAGGGACCAAAAATTGCTTGGGATTTATATTTTTATGTGAAAAGAAGTCACTTGCTAATGTACTTTGATTTTTAATTCTGTACTGAATCATGCTGTTAAAACCCGGTGAAGTGGTGCCGGAAGTCCTTTAGTTTTCCTAATAGTGATGACGCGCCGATACGGCCCCACGTGACTGAGGGTTTGCTTCCTGTGTCAGCGTATAATAAAGCACATGACCGCAAGGGGCTGGCACATTGCCTATGGCTGCAGTCTCCGAACAGAGCATCAGCTAGCGCTCTGCCCGGGACTCAAGCGCTGCTGTCAATGTCACTGTCCGTATATGGACAGTGACGTCAGGAGTTTCCTGCACGATTCGGTACAGAATTAAAAATGAAAGTACATTAGTAAGTAACTTCTTTTCACATGAAAATATAAATCCCAAGCAATTTTCGGTCCCCGGATAACCCGTTTAAAATCTAATGTCCGGACTTTATAATGTTTGGAAGTAGTATTGATGCAGAAGTAGTTTGTTTATGATTAATACATAAACAAAACCAACAATTTAAAAAAAAAAAAACATTTTCAAATAGAAGAGATTGATTCCCATTATTCTGCAAAGTTGTCAATAGGGTGCTGCAGGGGTTGTCGCTCATCATTCCCAGATTTGTATGGTAAATTTGTGTAGTTTATGTAGAAATATGGGCAAAAAGAAACTGGGGAGGAGACCTCCAGCTCACCTTGACACTCCAGTGTGGTGTGGATAATGGATGGCGCTCGGATCCTCGTGTCGGCACACGGCAGGCTAGCAAGGAAGGAAGAAGGTAGGATCCAGCGCTGAATGCTATTAAAACGGAATCTTTGTTCCAAGTTTAATGGTGATGGATTAAAAGGAAGTCCAGTTGCATGTAGTCCAGGGTGAGTGAGGAGTGAAAGTTCTTGTCCTCGGGGCCTACGCGTTTCGGACGACTGCCGCGTCCTTACAGCCAAGTTTAAGGACGCGGCAGTCGTCCGAAACGCGTAGGCCCCGAGGACAAGAACTTTCACTCCTCACTCACCCTGGACTACATGCAACTGGACTTCCTTTTAATCCATCACCATTAAACTTGGAACAAAGATTCCGTTTTAATAGCATTCAGCGCTGGATCCTACCTTCTTCCTTCCTTGCTAGAAATATGGGCAGCGGGGGATAGTATTACTGCATGATGAGTGTGCCATTTAGGAGTCTAGTAATGCTGGGTAACAACTAGTATGGATTCCATTATAGCAACCACGATGGTTGTGATCCAGTTTTTTAATAAGCAGACAGAATGAAAAGTTGACTGGGTAGAATTTCTAAGTACTGACATGTTATAGCAGCTCCTATTGAGGTTGTGTGACATTGTGATCTATGAAGCATTTTGGGTTGTCCTATACACTTTGGGAATCTCAGTAGTTAGAAGAGCTCTGATGTTTGCGCTGGGTCTACTCCCAAGATGAAGGAAATAAGCTCCTAGTAACAAAGACCTAATCTCTTCCGATGCGTCAGTATTTCCTATCCCTCTGGGGACAGAGGTAGAGGTAAGGATATTATTAAAACACTTTTTCCTATGTCATGGTTGTCTGTAATATGGTAATCCAAAATATTTATAGGGCATTTTGTAAATGTTTTTTGAGATTTGTGTAGTTCTGCTGCCTATAATAAAATAAATGTATCAATTTGGCCAAGCTACATGAAAATAAAACCTCATGTTAGTTACCTAATCCAATGTTTTTGCAGCAAAATTCTGCAATTTCCTACATATCTGTGGATAATCCAACTGGGGGATTATTCTGTTATGGAGGTAAAGTAATTGTGGTTTGGTTTTGTCATAGTTGTACACTACAAGAGAGGAGTTGCATGGCATTGCGCTGCCTCTTCCTCATTTACAACAATGCGGGTGACCGAGAAAGGAGTTTGTTGAAGGGGTTGTCTCACGACTAAGATCATAGCTGTTTACATCATGTTTGTGAAAATAAATCATTACTAAATAGAATACATTTTTCATTTTGCTTGTTTCTTTTAGATATGCTCTCATTTCATATTGATAGTCTTTGTTCGAATTGTTTGCATTAGACATGGCCACTGGCTTGTCTTGTTATGGTGGCCAGCCATTCGCAGTGCTGATCCCTGTCCTCCATTTCCCTGGCCACTTGTGTGCACCGTATGGACTAATGTGCATGCGGTTTTACTGTTCGAGGAAGCCAACTACGGCTGTGTGCAGAGAGCTGGTGTGCCCATGCAGGAGATCAGTGCTCTACCTGTTATGAGCAGTAAACTAGAAGATCTGCAAGCCTGTCAAGTGGGGGTATACTCTAAGGCTCTGTTCACATCTGCATTGGGGGTCCCGTTCTGACGTTCCGTCAGAACGGGACCCTGAACAGACGCAAACTGACATGAAGGTTTCCGTTTCCATCACCATTGATTTCAATGGTGACGGATCCGGTGCCCATGGTTTCCGTTTGTCTCTGTTGTGCACCGGATCCGTCATTCTGCCTGAAGCAATAGTGTAGTCGACTACCTTGCACAACGGAGACAAACTGAAACCATGGGCATCGGATACGTCACCATTGAGATCAATGGTGATGGAAACGGAAACCTCTGGTTTCCTTTCGTGTCAGTTTGTGTCTGTTCAGGGTCCCGCTCTGACTTTCTGTCGGAGCTTTCCATCAGAACGGGACCCCAACGCAGATGTGAACAGAGCCTAAATCCGACGACCAACCCAGAAGAACAGCTGCAGTGGTCGGAAGGAAAATCCAGTAAAATAAAGATAAATAAATCATACTGTCATAAGCAGGTGCCATCAGGGCACTTCAAAAACTCCCTTTGTGTAATAGGTTAGAAATGGTAGCCTCCCTGTCCCTTCTATGCCCTTCGTTCTGCCTTGGGATAAAAACTTGAGTACCCTGTCAAAAGTCTGATTCCTAGGGATATGCTGTTTAACAAAACACCAAGACTGGTGATTTTAGTCAATGTCTACCTATCAACTATACAGAGCCAGATTTTGGGGAGGGCAAAAGGCTAAATTGCCCCAGAACCTTTACCACCTAGTTCCCTCCAGTCCTTCTTGGCATCAAGACATGGGAGTTTTGCAAAGATTTAAAAATGTGATCAAGTGAAGACTATACCCCTCTGCGTTCTGATATTCCAGTGAGTTGTGCAGATTATGTCCCCCTGCGTTCTGATATTCCAGTGAGTTGTGCAGATTATGTCCCCTCTGCGTTCTGATATTCCAGTGAGTTGTGCAAATTATGTCCCCCTGCATTCCAATATTCCAGTCAGTTGTGCAGATTATGTTCCCCTGCGTTCTGATATTCCAGTGAGTTGTGCAAATTATGTCCCCCTGCGTTCGGATGTTCCAGTCAGTTGTGCAGATTATGTCCCCCTGCCTTCGGATATTGAGTGAGTTGTGCAGATTATGTCCCCCTGCGTTCGGATATTCCAGTCAATTGTGCAGATTATGTCCCCCTGCGTTCAGATATTCCAGTCAGTTGTGCAGATTATGTCCCCCTGCGTTCAGATATTCCAGTCAGTTGTGCAGATTATGTCCCCCTGCGTTCGGATATTCCAGTCAGTTGTGCAGATTATGTCCCCCTGTGTTTGGATATTCCAGTGAGTTGTGCAGATTATGTCCCCCTGCGTTCAGATATTCCAGTCATTGGTTGGAAGTTAAGAACTTGGCATTGGCGGTGTTGCAGCAGGATATTCCCTTAGATCCTCTTCATTACCTCCTGAATGTTCCCCCTAGGTCTTTGGGGAAATCACCAGCTCGACTCTTTCGACACTTTCTCACAGCCGCTAAGACGTTGATAGCGTGGAAATGGAGACAGACAACCCCTCCCACATCGACTTAGTAACTAGAATTAGGGAAATACGTACAATGGAACATATGACGGCCTCTATTGACAATGAACTGGACAGGTTCAAAGTGGTGTGGGATCCGTGGGACAAGTATTGGATACAGGGATCTCAAGATTAGGTTGTAGGTGGAGCTCCGACTATCCCCCCCACCTCACCCCCTTAAACCCCTGTGTTTTTTCCCAGATGTTTTGTCTATCTATTGAAAGTTACTGTCTTACTATGTGAATTGCATGGCCCTTCATGCTGCTCTAAGTTATATGTATATTTTTGAAAAATTTTCAATAAAAACACAGTTGAAACCAGATATTCCAGTCAATTGTGCAGATTGTTTTTCAGAGGTCTCCAAATACCAGAGGTAAGTACTGTAACGTGTAGCCGCTTATTCAGAGATGTGTGACTTTTCCAAGAAGGAGCCCTTTCTGATGGATACCCACGATGGCGCTCGGTTCTTGTAAATACACCTTAAGAATATCCATCAGAACTTTGGCGGCGAGCGATTCAATGCAGAGGTTGATGGCCGTTCTCTCAGTCCAGATTGTTTGCAAGTAAATTGTTTCTTTCTCATGAATTAGATGACATCGGTTTTATTCGTACCAGCGATACTAGGCTGGCGTGTCTTCTCAAAGAAATGTCCATCCGTTTTAATTTAAAGAGGCTCTGTCACCAGATTTTGCAACCCCTATCTGCTATTGCAGCAGATAGGCGCTGCAATGTAGATTACAGTAACGTTTTTATTTTTAAAAAACGAGCATTTTTGGCCAAGTTATGACCATTTTTGTAGTTATGCAAATGAGGCTTGCAAAAATCCAAGTGGGTGTGTTTAAAAGTAAAAGTCCAAGTGGGCGTGTATTATGTGCGTACATCGGGGCGTTTTTAATACTTTTACTAGCTGGGCGCTCTGAAGAGAAGTAACATCCTCTTCTCTTCAGAACGCCCAGCTTCTGACAGTGCAGATCTGTGACGTCACTCACAGGTCCTGCATCGTGACGGCCACATCGGCACCAGAGGCTACAGTTGATTCTGCAGCAGCATCAGCGTTTGCAGGTAAGTCGATCTTACCTGCAAACGCTGATGCTGCTGCAGAATCAACTGTAGCCTCTGGTGCCGATGTGGCCGTCACGATGCAGGACCTGTGAGTGACGTCACAGATCTGCACTGTCAGAAGCTGGGCGTTCTGAAGAGAAGAGGATGTTACTTCTCTTCAGAGCACCCAGCTAGTGAAAGTATTAAAAACGCCCCGATGTACGCACATAATACACGCCCACTTGGACTTTTACTTTTAAACACACCCACTTGGACTTTTGCAAGCCTCATTTGCATAATTACAAAAATGGCCATAACTTGGCCAAAAATGCTCGTTTTTTAAAAATAAAAACGTTACTGTAATCTACATTGCAGCGCCTATCTGCTGCAATAGCAGATAGGGGTTGCAAAATCTGGTGACAGAGCCTCTTTAAGGGCAACAAAAAATTGCAATTAATAGGGGAGATTTATGAAGCTGTTTTATAGTAAGAATGTCCTTTGTTGCCCATAGCAACCAATCAGAGCTCAGCTTTCATTTTACCTGAGCGCATTAATATATGAAAGTTGTGGGGTAACTATGGGCAACAAAGGACATTTTTACTATAAAACAGCTTGATAAATCTCCCCCAATGTCACTGAGGAATCAGGGGGACATAATCTTCACTTGTTCAATCAGGGAGGGGGGACATAATCTTCACTTGTTCAATCAGGGAGGGGGGACATAATCTTCACTTGTTCTATCAGGGAGGGGGGGACATGATCTTCACTTGTTCAATCAGGGAGGGGGGGACATGATCTTCACTTGTTCAATCAGGGAGGGGGGGACATGATCTTCACTTGTTCAATCAGGGAGGGGGGGACATGATCTTCACTTGTTCAATCAGGGAGGGGGGGACATGATCTTCACTTGTTCAATCAGAGAGGGGGACATAATCTTCACTTGTTCAATCAGGGAGGGGGGACATAATCTTCACTTGTTCAATCAGGGAGGGGGGACATAATCTTCACTTGTTCAATCAGGGAGGGGGGGACATGATCTTCACTTGTTCAATCAGGGAGGGGGGGACATGATCTTCACTTGTTCAATCAGGGAGGGGGGGACATGATCTTCACTTCAATCAGAGAGGGGGACATAATCTTCACTTGTTCAATCAGGGAGGGGGGCATAAACTTCACTTGTTCAGTCAGGGAGGGGGACATAATCTTCACTTGTTCAATCAGGGAGGGGGGACATGATCTTCACTTGTTCAATCAGGGAGGGGGGGACATGATCTTCACTTGTTCAATCAGAGAGGGGGACATAATCTTCACTTGTTCAATCAGGGAGGGGGGACATAATCTTCACTTGTTCAATCAGGGAGGGGGGGACATGATCTTCACTTGTTCAATCAGGGAGGGGGGGACATGATCTTCACTTGTTCAATCAGGGAGGGGGGGGACATGATCTTCACTTCAATCAGAGAGGGGGACATAATCTTCACTTGTTCAATCAGGGAGGGGGGCATAAACTTCACTTGTTCAGTCAGGGAGGGGGACATAATCTTCACTTGTTCAATCAGGGAGGGGGACTTAATCTTCACTTGTTCAATCAGGGAGGGGGACATAATCTTCACTTGTTCAATCAGGGAGGGGAGACATAATCTTCACTTGTTCAATCAGGGAGGGGGGACATAATCTTCACTTGTTCAGTCAGGGAGGGGGACATAATCTTCACTTGTTCAGTCAGGGAGGGGGACATAATCTTCACTTGTTCAGTCAGGGAGGGGGACATAATCTTCACTTGTTCAGTCAGGGAGGGGGACATAATCTTCACTTGTTCAATCAGGGGGACATAATCTTCACTTGTTCAGTCAGGGAGGGGGACATAATCTTCACTTGTTCAATCAGGGAGGGGAGACATAATCTTCACTTGTTCAATCAGGGAGGGGGACATAATCTTCACTTGTTCAGTCAGGGAGGGGGACATAATCTTCACTTGTTCAATCAGGGAGGGGGACATAATCTTCACTTGTTCAATCAGGGAGGGGGGGACATGATCTTCACTTGTTCAATCAGGGAGGGGGGGACATGATCTTCACTTGTTCAATCAGGGAGGGGGGGACATGATCTTCACTTGTTCAATCAGAGAGGGGGACATAATCTTCACTTGTTCAATCAGGGAGGGGGGACATAATCTTCACTTGTTCAATCAGGGAGGGGGGACATAATCTTGACTTGTTCAATCAGGGAGGGGGGGACATGATCTTCACTTGTTCAATCAGGGAGGGGGGGACATGATCTTCACTTGTTCAATCAGGGAGGGGGGGACATGATCTTCACTTCAATCAGAGAGGGGGACATAATCTTCACTTGTTCAATCAGGGAGGGGGGCATAAACTTCACTTGTTCAGTCAGGGAGGGGGACATAATCTTCACTTGTTCAATCAGGGAGGGGGGACATGATCTTCACTTGTTCAATCAGGGAGGGGGGGACATGATCTTCACTTGTTCAATCAGAGAGGGGGACATAATCTTCACTTGTTCAATCAGGGAGGGGGGACATAATCTTCACTTGTTCAATCAGGGAGGGGGGGACATGATCTTCACTTGTTCAATCAGGGAGGGGGGGACATGATCTTCACTTGTTCAATCAGGGAGGGGGGGACATGATCTTCACTTCAATCAGAGAGGGGGACATAATCTTCACTTGTTCAATCAGGGAGGGGGGCATAAACTTCACTTGTTCAGTCAGGGAGGGGGACATAATCTTCACTTGTTCAATCAGGGAGGGGGACATAATCTTCACTTGTTCAATCAGGGAGGGGAGACATAATCTTCACTTGTTCAATCAGGGAGGGGGGACATAATCTTCACTTGTTCAGTCAGGGAGGGGGACATAATCTTCACTTGTTCAGTCAGGGAGGGGGACATAATCTTCACTTGTTCAGTCAGGGAGGGGGACATAATCTTCACTTGTTCAGTCAGGGAGGGGGACATAATCTTCACTTGTTCAATCAGGGGGACATAATCTTCACTTGTTCAATCAGGGAGGGGAGACATAATCTTCACTTGTTCAATCAGGGAGGGGGACATAATCTTCACTTGTTCAGTCAGGGAGGGGGACATAATCTTCACTTGTTCAATCAGGGAGGGGGACATAATCTTCACTTGTTCAGTCAGGGAGGGGGACATAATCTTCACTTGTTCAATCAGGGGGACATAAAAATTACTTGATCCTAAAAAAGAATTTGTAATCTGTGGCAGCTTTTACTATCCTGTGTTACTAATGGTCAGCGCTCCATTCTCCTGCTTGCAGTTCTAACTAGAAATCCGGTGGCAAGTATAAAAGAAACATGCATTTCTATTGCCATATGGAAAGAGGGAATAAGCAGGTGGCAGATACCTCTGGCAGCGCTTACCTCCTGGCTGAAGAAAAGATCAGGCATGTTAAAGTCCATCATACCAAGCCGCAAACACTGGAGGGGCTGCATTCACAATGGCTTCTCATCACAATTATGTCATGTTAATGTCCAGTATACGTTATCCACGCTTTCCATGACACCACTACTGGGGAGTTGGCTCCCACCCGTTTTGATCTGGTCCTGCTACCAGACTATCAGACCGAGGGATAAGTGTTATTGCAGCTCAAAACTAGCTATTTTATTTGGAATTCATAGGTTAATATGATAGGTCCTTTACACTCTTATCATTTTTTTCTCCATTCATCTTCCACATCCTCATTGATGCAAGCTAAAAAGATATCTTTTTATAGACGCTGTCAGTTTGGAAGTGTATGTTTTTCCCTTTGTTATGATAACTTGTCAAATCCCTTCTCCACTGAATTACTCCGGAATCTACAGCAGTGCAAGTTTTGACAATTACAAGTCGCTAAGGCCTAGCAAAAGTATTGTTACTTTTCGTTTGAATTAAACTAACAACATAGAAAAATTTGGGAATGTATGAAATAATGGCTGAAGTGATCACACGTATTATCGTGGCAAAAGGTTCCATGTCTGGTTAGGCAAGATTTATAATGCATGGTAGTATAAATTCATGTTAGGCAAAATAGCTAAAGGAAAAGATAAATGCAATTATGAGCTCTAGTATTAAATACACATTTAGATCATGTTCACATGCGGCAGATTCTTCCATTTGAATAGGGTTTGTAAAAATACATTCACTTGCTGCAGAAACAATCCTATTCAGATATATGAAACAACAATTTTAAAAACAAAGCAGTATTTTCTAAGTTATAGTGCCAATATGGGGAAAAATGTAAGAAAAAAACTACGAACCTTCAACAAGCTGAATTTGAATAATCAAAAAGCCAATAAAATGTCTAGAATCTAAAACTGTGTGTGTTCGTGCGTGTGTGTCCGTGCGTGTGTGTTCGTGTGTGTGTGTTCGTGTGTGTGTTCATGCGTGCATGCGCGTGTGTGTGTGTTCGTGCGTGTGTTTGTGCGTGTGTGTGTCCGTGCGTGTGTGTTCGTGCGTGCGTGTTCGTGCGTGCATGCGCGCGTGTGTGTGTGTGTGTGTGTGTGTGTGTGTACCTTCCCATAATTTTGTTATACACTGCCAACAAATATCTGGATGTAACGTTTTAGCCGTCCCCCCCCCATAATGCCACAAAATGCTTTGTGTAAAACCAGCCTTGTAGTAAGGGGAAAAATCTGCGCTCCAAAAGCCAAATGGCGCTCCTTCCGAGCCTGGTAGTGTACCCAAACAGCAGTTTATGACTACATACATATGTGGTATTACTATACTGTGGAGAATCCGCTTAACTATTTATGGAGTGTGTGTGTGTCCAGTGGCACAAACTGGGTACAAAATATTTGGGACTGAAATGGGATATCTGTGGAAAAATTACATTTTTCAATTTTCAACATCCATTGAACACAAAATTCTCACTACACCACTAGATGAGCCTTGAGGGGTGTAGTTTTTTTTAAATGAGCTGACTTTTTTGGGGTTTCTTTTATTATTTCACTTCGGAGCCTTTCACATTGTGGGCAAATACTGTATAAATCACCAAGTTAGGCCTCAAATGCACATGGTACTCTTTCACTCCTAAACACTGTCGTATGTCCAGGCAAAAGATTAGGGCTACATGTAGGAAAACTGCGTAGTAATTACAGAACTTTTTTTTTCACAGTGGCACAAGCTGGGCACAACATATTGGACACTGAAAGGGCATATCTATGTAAAAATGAAAGGGGTGTAGTTTCCAAAATGGGGTCTTTTCTCGGGGGTTTCCACTGTATTGGTACCTCAGAGCAATGCAACATGGCGCTCAAAAACCAATCTGGTAAAATCTGTACTCCAAAAATCAAATTGTGCTCTTTCCCTTTAGAGAGGAGTGTCCAAACAGCAGTTTACGACCACATATGGGTTATTGACTTAGGAGAAATTGCATAACGAATTTTGAGGTGCTTTTTTCCTGTATTCATTGTGTAAATGTAAAATTAGGAGCTGAAACTATTATTGAAAAAATAATTTGCCATTTTTACAGCCCAATTCTAACATATTCACTGAAACACCTGTAGGGTCAAAATGCTCACTACACCACTAGATGAGCCTTGAGGGGTGTAGTTTTTTTTAAATGAGCTGACTTTTTTGGGGTTTCTTTTATTATTTCACTTCGGAGCCTTTCACATTGTGGGCAAATACTGTATAAATCACCAAGTTAGGCCTCAAATGCACATGGTACTCTTTCACTCCTAAACACTGTCGTATGTCCAGGCAAAAGATTAGGGCTACATGTAGGAAAACTGCGTAGTAATTACAGAACTTTTTTTTTCACAGTGGCACAAGCTGGGCACAACATATTGGACACTGAAAGGGCATATCTATGTAAAAATGAAAGGGGTGTAGTTTCCAAAATGGGGTCTTTTCTCGGGGGTTTCCACTGTATTGGTACCTCAGAGCAATGCAACATGGCGCTCAAAAACCAATCTGGTAAAATCTGTACTCCAAAAATCAAATTGTGCTCTTTCCCTTTAGAGAGGAGTGTCCAAACAGCAGTTTACGACCACATATGGGTTATTGACTTAGGAGAAATTGCATAACGAATTTTGAGGTGCTTTTTTCCTGTATTCATTGTGTAAATGTAAAATTAGGAGCTGAAACTATTATTGAAAAAATAATTTGCCATTTTTACAGCCCAATTCTAACATATTCACTGAAACACCTGTAGGGTCAAAATGCTCACTACACCCATAGATTAATTCCTTGAGGGTTACTTTTTGGGGGTCTGCACTGTACTGTACTGGTACCTCAGGTGATTTGCAAATGCAACATGGCACCCATAAACCAATTCTGCAAAATCTTTGTTTCAAAAGCCAAATGGCGTTCCTTCCATCATGTGGTCAAAATCTCAGAATCACTTAGATTAATAAAAGCATTTCAAAGTTATTACCACATAAAGGGACACAAGTCAGATTTGAAAAAGGGAGCTGCATCCTTAATGCCTAAATGGGCTCAGTCCTTAAAGGGTTAAGATTGCAAAGCTTCTGCTATTTATACTATGCTATTGCTGCTCTCTAAAAGGCCAAAATATGTCTCCATACATCCCAAAAAGGGGGTTAGATCACTTCAGGATCACTAAAGGTTTTGTTTAGAAAACGGGTCCAATCTTATTCTTGGCACTAAATACACGGCTCCTTAACAGAGCTACACTATAAGGGCAAAAGTATTGGGACACCCACACATTACACCTACTGGAGCTTTTATAATTCTAAATCAATAGGCATTTACTATGGAGTTGGTCCCCTCTTTGCAACTAAAGGGTGGACTAACCTGGGAAGGCTTTCCACAAGATTTTGGAGTGTCTGTGGAAATTTTTGCCCATTCGTCCAGAAGAGCATTTGTGAGGTCAGACACTGATGTTAGGCTAGAGGGCCTGGCTCGCAATCTCCATTCTAGTGTTGAGGTCAGGACTCTGTGTGGGCCAGTCAGGTTCTTCCACCCCAAACTCACCCAACCATGCCTTTATATACCTTGCTTTGTGCACAGGGCACAATAATGCTGGAACAGAATATGGCCTCACTCAAACTGTTACCACAAAGTTGGAAGCAACATTTGTCCAAAATCTCTTGGTATGCTGAAGTATTAAGATTTCCCTTTACTGGAACTAAGGTGCTTAGGCCAACCCCTGAAAAACAACCCCATAGCATTACCCCTCCTCCCCCAAACTTTACAGTTGGCACAATGCAGTCAGCTAGGTAACATTCTACTGGCATTCCCCAAACCCAGACTCCTCCATCAGATTGCAGGATAGTGAAGAGTGATCTATTATTCCACAGAACATGTTTCCACTTCTCCAGAGCCCGGTGGCGGCATGCATTACACCACTCTATCTGACGCTTGGTGATGTAAGGTTTGCTTGCAGCTACGCTGCCATAGAAACCCATGCCATGCAGCTTCCCTACCACCGTTTTTGTTAATATTAATGGATATTAATGCCAGAGGAGGTTTGGCGCTCTGCCGTTATTGTGTCAGCTGAACGTTGGCGACTTTTATACAAATAACGCCACAGCACTCCATATACAAGGCATAGAATGGCCAGAAATAGGGTTATTCCTCAGGTACACACAAGAGACTGCTTATTCTGAAAGGTACGGTATGCTTTAAAAAGGACCGGTCTACTCTCTTGACATGTCTGTTTTATTAAACACTTGGGTCCCCCCACATTGCGCCAATCCTCTGTTATTACTCCAGAAAAAGTATGAGTTAATTGACAACTGGGTATTCGCATTCTCCGGTCACTGGGATGTGCCACCAGACACTCTGACACTCTCCCATCAGTGCTGACCGTGTTAAGTCCTATTTACCATCTACCTGGTGAGTGTTTCATCCTAATCCTAGTTCATTTTTCTATTGAAGAATACCATGGTTTGTTTTGAGAAAGCTAACCATTTCGGTTCCTTTTTTTGGAGTCTGATCTAAGGAAATTCATTATACATACTTGGTCTCCCTGTGTACAATAATTGGTAAGTATATTTTAACTGGGACAGCAAGTAAATAACTGCTTATTCCAAATGTAAGTTGCAATTACTGTCTTCAGCTTACCAAAACAATTAGCGAAAAATCTTTCCGCTTCATTATTTGATTTCAGTTTGATTATTAATGGCATATAATAAGTCTTTGTATTTTGTTTTGTTGCACTTAACTTTTAACCCCTTCCCGACATGCTCTGCGTATATAAACGGTGCTGTCGGGAAGTGGTCCCCACAAACCGCAGTACAGTTACGGTGCGGTGATAGTGCAGGCTCAGAATGTGCTTTTTCTCTTTTAGTCCTTGTGAAAATGAAAAAATTCTGTGTTTTATTGGAAAAAATTTAGTTTTTCATTTTCACAGCCCAATTCTAATAAAATCTATGAAACACATGTGCGGTCAAAATGCTCACTATACACCTAGATAAATTCCTTGTGGGGTGTAGCTTCCAAAATAGGGTATTTTTGGGGTGTTTCCTTGGCTTTGGTACCACAAGACCTCTTCAAACCTGACGTGGTGCCTAAAATATAATCTAATAAAAAGAAAGCCCCAAAATCCACTATGTGCTCCTTTGCTTCTGAGGTCTGTGCTTTAGTCCAGTAGCACACTAGATAAACATGTGGGATATGTCTAAAAACTGAAGAATCTGGGTAATACATTTATAGTTGTGTTTCTCTGGTAAAACCTTCTGTGTTACAGAAAAAAAATGGATTAAAAATGAATTTCTGTAAAAAAAAAATAAAAAAATTTCTATATTTCACCTCAACTTTGCTTTATATCCCGTGAAACGCCTAAAGGGTTAAGAAACTTTCTAAATGCTGTTTTGAATACTTTGAGGGGTTCAGTTTTTAAAAGGGGTGAATCATGGGGGTTTTTAATACATAAGCTCGTTAAAGCCGCTTCAGAATTGAACTGGTCCATAAAAAAATTGGTTTTGTAAATTTCCTTGAAAATGTGAGAAATTGCTGCTAAAGTTATAAGCCTTGTAATGTCCTAGAAAAAGAAAAGGATGTTCAAAAAAACGATGCCAACATAAAATACATATGGGGGATCTTAACTAGTAACTATTTTGTGTGGTATTACTATCTGTTTTACAAGAAGATACATTTAAATGTATAAAAATGCACATTTTTGAAATTTTTCGCTACATTTTGGTGTTTTTCACAATTAAATACTGAATGTATCGACCAAATTTTTCAACTAACATAAGTACAATGTGTCATGAGAAAACAGTCTCAGAATCGCTTGAATAGGTAAAAGCATTCCGAAGTTATTACCACATAAAGTGACAGACAATTCAGGAAGGTCAAAACTGGCTGCAGCGGGAAGTGGTTAAGCGCTCATAGCTTAAAATTTTGGGTTAGTATGTAGGAGATGGATAGATAGATAAATATTAGACAGATAGATATTAGATAGATAGATGGATAGATAAATATTAGATAGATTGGTAGATAAATATTAGATAGATAGATATTAGATGGATAGATAAATATTAGATCTATAGATATTAGATGGATGGATATTAGGTGGATGGATATGAGATAGATAGATAGATGGATATGAGATAGATGGATATGAGATAGATAGATGGATATGAGATAGATAGATGGATATGAGATAGATAGATGGATATGAGATAGATAGATGGATATGAGATAGATAGATGGATATGAGATAGATAGATGGATATGAGATAGATAGATGGATATGAGATAGATGGATATGAGATAGATGGATATGAGATAGATGGATATGAGAGATGGATATGAGATAGATAGATGGATATGAGATAGATGGATATGAGATAGATAGATGGATATGAGATAGATAGATGGATATGAGATAGATAGATGGATATTAGATAAATAGATGGATATTAGATAGATGGATATGAGATAGATGGATATGAGATGGATAGATGGATATGAGAGATGGATATGAGATAGATAGATGGATATGAGATAGATAGATGGATATGAGATAGATAGATGGATATGAGATAGATAGATGGATATGAGATAGATAGATGGATATGAGATAGATAGATGGATATTAGATAGATAGATGGATATTAGATAAATAGATGGATAGATAGATAGATGGATATGAGATAGATGGATAGATGGATATGAGATAGATGGATATTAGGTGGATGGATATGAGATAGATAGATGGATATGACATAGATAGATGGATATTAGGTGGATGGATATGAGATAGATGGATATGAGATAGATGGATATTAGGTGGATGGATATGAGATAGATGGCTATGAGAGAGCGAGATGGATATGAGAGAGCGAGATGGATGGATATGAGAGAGCTGTAATTAGTTTTGGACATCCAGTGAATATGTCTGCTGTGTAGAGATCAGTGACAGCAGAGAACATACAGCTTTTTGCCATGTTCCAACTTCTATTTTCGTAAAGTAATTCTGCTCTGTCAGTCTGTCACTCCACACAGAGAAATGTGCTGTATGTGAGTATACGTCTGTATTTTGTTATCCAGTGAGTGAAAAGATAAAGAAATTCAAAGCATCCTTCATAGTTAGCTCTAACTGGAAGCATCTCTATTCAATGCTGCCCTAACAGGACAGCTAGTTGTGGCTTTGTGTTGTCCCACCTGTATCTATTTTATTGATGTTTCATTGTGTTTTTACTTTTGACCTTCCTGACAGAGCTTTAAGTTTTTTAAATCTGACATGTCACTTTGTGGTAATAACTTTGGAATACTTTTACCTATCCAAGCGTTTCTGTGAGAGTTTTCTCGTGACACGTTGTACTTTAAAAAGGCTCTGTCAACAGATTATCAAATCCCTATCTCCTATTGAATCTGATCGGCGCTGCAATGTAGATAACAGCAACGGTTTTTGTTTTTTTTTAAAACGATAATTTTTGCCCAAGTTATGAGCAATTTTATATTTATGCAAATGAGATTTTCAATGGACAACTGGGCGTGTTTTCTCGTTTTACCAACTGGGCGTGTATTGTGTTTTTACCAACTGGGCGTTGTGTATAGAAGTGTATGGCGCTGACAAATCAGTGTCATGCACTTCTCATCGTTCCCACCGAGCTTCTTTCACTGCAGACACACAGCGTGACGTCACCCACAGGTCCTTCAACCTTGGCGTCGGACAGAGAAGATACATGGGCTCCAGCCGTCCGAGAAGGTAATATGCTCGTCTCTAGGGAGTTTACTATGCTTAACTGCACACGGTGATGCTGCTGCAGATTCAACTGTACCCTCTGACGCCTGGAGCCAAAGTGTCTTCTCTTTTCCGACGCCAAGGTTGAAGGACCTGTGGGTGACGTCATCTTTCCCACCCAGCTTCTGTCACTGCAGACATGCAGCGTGACGTCACCCACAGGTCGATCAACCTTGGCGTTGGAAGAGAGAAGACACATCGGCTCCAAGTAAACTCCCTAGAGACGAGTTGGTAAACGAGTTGGTAAAAACACAATACACGCCCAGTTGGTAAAAACACAATACACGCCCAGTTGGTAAAAACACAATACACGCCCAGTTGGTAAAAACACAATACACGCCCAGTTGGTAAAACGAGAAAACACGCCCAGTTGTCCATTGAAAAGCTCATTTGCATAAATATAAAATTGCTCATAACTTGGACAAAAATTATCGTTTAAAAAAAAAACAAAAAACTTTGCTGTTATCTACATTGCAGGACCGATCAGATTCAATAGGAGATAGGGATTTTATAAACAAATGGAAAATGGAGAGAGAACCTCCAGCTCACCTGGCACACTCCGGTGTGTTGTGGGTAGCGCTCGGATCCTCGTGTCGGCACACGGCAAGGCAAGCAGAGAAAGAAGAAATAGGATCCAGCGCTGGGTAGCGTTAAAATGGAATGTCTGTTCCAAGTTTAATGGAATAGGTTAAAAGGAAGTCCAGTTGTGTGTAGTCCTGGGTGTGTAGAAAGTAGAGGTGTGGTGTCCTCGGGGCCTACGCGTTTCGGACGACTGCCGCGTCCTTAAACTTGGGATTTTATAATCTGGTGACAGAGCCTCTTTAAGTTAGTGGTAAAATTTAGTCTACATTAGGTATTTAATTTTGAAAAACACCCAAATTTTGCGAAAAATTTCAAATTTAGAAAAGTGCTAATTTTTGCATGTATCTGCTTGTAAAACAAATAGTAATATCACACAAAATAATTTCTAATTAACATTTTCCATGTCTACTTTACTTTAGCAGAAATTTAGAACATTTTTCAAGAAAATTTCAAAAGGCTATTTATGCAGAGACCAGTTCAGTTGTGAAGTGGCTTTAAAGGGGCCCATACAATACAAATCCCAATAAATCACTGCATTTCAAAAACTGCACCCCTCAAAGTATTCAAAACAGCATTTAGAAAGTTTCTTAACCCTTTATGCTTTTCACAAGAATTAAAGCAAAGTAGAGGTGAAATTTCATTAATTTTTTGCAGGAATTCATATTTAATTAAAAAAAAAAATTACCAGAGAAACACAACTCCATATTTATTGCCCAGATTCTGCGGTTTATAGAAATATATAGAAATATATCAAATATCTGCTTTAGTAAAGATGTCTTGGTCAAAACAACGTGCATAGCATTAGGCCACACAAGCGTACTGAAGTGCATAGTGGGTAAAAAAAAAGATATTTTTTGCCCACAGTATAAAAAGAAACCATAGAAAAAAACTACCATGTTCTAAGAAACCTTTCTGAAGCATTGTAAGTACATGGAATGTTTTTAGGCAGCTCCATGGACTGTCCTTCCTTTGCTAAACAGCAGTGCATTCAGTCAAGTGAAAAAGTAGGGACTCTTCGAGTAAGGTTTCTATTTTTTAACATACAGTATTATGTCATATCAAGATAAATGTTATGTAATTAAACAATAGCACATTGAGTTTACAATTTACAATTCATTTTTTGCTGAGCCTGAAATACCTGGTATTTTTCTACTTTTACGCACGCACGCACGCACGCACGCACGCACGCACACACACACACACACACACACACACACGCACACACACACACTCGAAACAGTTAGGTTACGTTCACACGTAGCATATTTGTTGCAGATTTTCCATCCGTATATGCGAACGTAAAATCCACAAAAGAATACAGTAACAGAGAAGTGAATTCGAGATTTCAACAAATTTCATACACATGCTGCGGACGGTTTCCGCTCCAAAATTTACCTGCAGTGCAGATTTTTTAAAACCGCAGCATTTCAACTTCTGTTGCGGAAAGTGCACAGATTTGTTGCAGGTTTTCTTTATTGAATTCAAAGGGGAAGAAGAAGAAATCTGCAGTCAAATCCTATTGTTGCAAATTTTGCTTGGGATAAATTGCAGTTCTGGAACAAAACCCATAAGTCCTGATAGTTTAAAGAGGCTCTGTCACCAGATTCTCAAATCCCTATCTCCTATTGCATGTGATCGGCGCTGCAATGTAGATAACAGTAACATTTTTTTTATTTTTTTTAAAAACGTTCATTTTTGGCCAAGTTATGAGCTATTTTATATATATGCAAATGAGCTTTGAAATGGACAACTGGGCGTGTTTTTTTTCGTTATGTCCAACTGGGCATGTATTGTGTTTTTAACTGGGCGTGTTTATGTGTATGACGCTGACCAATCCGTGACCAGTCAGCATCATACACTCCTCAACATCTGCACGCTCCTCTCCTGAAATATTCTGTGCTGCTGTGAACTCTGCTCTTACCATTACGTAGCTCTCAGTCTGTTACCTCTCCCTAACTCCTGTCCTCAATAACACCTTCACATGATTGGCAAGTCACCAGCCCGCACAAGATCCTACTGCACGGCTGACAGCTGTATAGCTAACAGCACGGTTGTGTTGGAAGCGCGCCCTGCTGTCTCACTTAGCAGCTGGGTGTGTTCCCCTCATCTAGCTGCTACGTTCTATCCTGACCACCGGTGAATTCTCTGTGCGGTCTTCGCAGTGCTGCTACCCAGTTTACCTACGGGAGCTGAATGCGGCTCCTGAAATACTCAGTGCTGCCTTAAACTTAAAAAAAAAATCGTTGCTGTTATCTACATTGCAGCGCCGATCACATGCAATAGGAGATAGGGGTTTGAGAATCTGGTGGTAGAAGCCTCTTTAAAATAAAAAAAAACAACTACTATACTCCCCTCCTCTGGTGCTCCCTCAGCAACGCTCTCCTTGGTCTCTGCTGGTCTGTTTTTGCAGACACTCGGCTGTTTTTCTGCATGTAAATTCGTATGATTTGGTGCGTATTTGCTGCTGCGGTTTTCCCTGTGGTTTTGTGATATTCGGGTGTCTACTTCTTTTTAACCACGTAGTCTATTGTCTTGAGAGTGCAGATGCATTTAGAATGTTTGGCTTATTTTTTCCATCTATTCCTTTTGAATAATGGATTGAAGAAGGCTTTCTGCCAGGTGAATATTACAGTACCTGTTGCCGATAAACAGATGCGACCGTTGGCTGAGAGAAGATTCAGTCTGTTATTTCTCTATAAATAAGTGACCTCATATGTCATGGACTGAATTCAGCCTACAGAATTATATCATCTGATAGTCCTAAAGTCACTTCCTTTATTGGAATTATTTATTTGACAATGTGTCCAGTCTGGAAATCTGTCTTTCCCCATTCCGACTGCACTTGTTGCGGCTTCAGCCTATTTTTTATTTGTTTTTAATACGTGTTTATTGCGTTATAAAATAAACATGAATCCTACGGATTCCAAATTGCATGAAAAATTAGAGGACGCGAACATCTCAAACATTGCTATAACCTGTTTCTTTTAAGTCTAACTTTATCGACCTTCCCAAATGTTCTTTAATAACATTTAACCTTGTATCGGCACATGTTTTCAACTTGCCTCCGTGCGGAATAATATGATCCATTATTCATTATTGCAAATGTCTTAAAAGGAGATGACACCTATATAAATAAACAGAGCATAAGATCACAAGCGAGCAGGAGGGAAAGCTGAAGGAAGGGAGCTGAGGGATGTCAGCAGTAGGCAACTCAAGCACCCTTGGTGTTTGTGTGTGAGGAGTCTTTGTTTTTTAACTATTTGGGGTGTGTTCAGCTAACACCCTCACCTCTGGCTCTTTAACAGGGATGTCCATAGTTACTACACTTAGTGCTCACTGTTCTGCTTTATCTGAAAAATATATTTTGGTTCAATACTCTCATCAACACACACGTTTCAGCCAAACATATGATATTCATCCTGTAGACCAGGGGGAGATGAGTATTTGGTCAATCGTAAATTAATGACTGAATTCTACATTATAAAAAAAAGGAGATTTTTGAAGCAGCACTAGTCCCGAGTATGGTGCGGTGCACGCTGTCAAGCCAGGCAAACCCACTCCAGCACGATGTATATCCAAAGAAGTAGTAGGACAACAGCACACGTCTTCAAATCATCAAAGTGGTTTTATTGTCAAGACATCCACAAACGACAAGCAACGTTTCGACCCATAGTGAGTGAAGGGTCTTTGTCAAGCCTGAATTCTACATTATGTCACGACAGCAATGTACTAGTACAATGTACTACAATGCTACATCTATGGGGCTTCCTAGCAGATGGGAACCCCGCAAGGCAAATCGCGGAGTTCGGATGGCTGTTCTGGCAGACCGGAGGCCTAACAATGGCCTCCTGCCTGCTAGGTCCCGCCCGTCATGTTACAGCTTACACCGTGCTGTAACGTTAAGGAACGGAGCTCGCTCCGATCCCTGCCATTAAGCCCTTAGATGCCGTGATCAAAAGCAATCGTAGCATCTTAGTGGTTTGGAGCGAAAGACACGATGTGATCGTGAGAATGCCGATCGTTACTATGGCAACCAGAGGCCTCCTGGTCTGCCACGTACGATAGCCTATTCGGCCTAATAGGATTGCTGTCGGTGAATGACTAACAGCTCTAATGCATTCCACTACGTGGGTAGGGCAATTTATTAGAGTAAAGATCAGAGGTGCAGGCCCTCAAGTCCCCTAGTGGGACAAAAAAAAGTTTCAAAAAGTTGGATAAAAGTGTAAAAAGAAAAGTTTCAAGTTAATAAAAACAAACACTTCCTTTTTTCCTATAATATGTCTTTTATTATAGAAAAAAAATGAAAATATTTAAAAAAGTACACATATTTGGTATCACCACGTCCGTAACGACCCAAACTATAAAACGATGTCATTTTTCCCGCACGGTGGACACCGCAAAAATAATAAAAAAATAGCGATTTTGATTTTTATTAATCACCACCCCTCCCTAAACATGGAATAAAAAGTGATCAAAACGTCGCATGTGCCCCAAAACAGTACCAATAAGAACTACAACCCGTCCCACAAAAAACAAGCCCTAACACAGGTCCTTGACTGAAAAATAAAAAAGTTCTGCCCCTCAGAATATGATGACACAAAAAGTAAATAAAAAAACAAAAAAATATTATTTTATTGTGCAAATGCTGCAAAAAAAAAACAAAAACAAAACGATATACATATGGTATAGCTGTCGTCGTATCGACCCGCAGGATAAAGTCAAATTGTCATTTATAGCCCACAGTGAACACTGTACAAAAAATGGAAAACATTGTAAAAATTGCTGGTTTTTGGTTATCTTGCTTGCCAAAATATGGAATAAAAAGTGATCAAAAAATTGCATGTACACCATAGTGGTACCAATGAAAATTACAGATTGTCCCGCAACAAATAAGCCCTCACACTGCTCCGGTGGAGAAAAAATAAAAAAGTTCCGGTTCTCAGAATATGACAACCCGAAAATGTGCAGAGTGTTCCAAGATTGAGCACCATTTATCAGTGTGACACCGGCCACATATCTATGAATTATTATTTATTTACTGCATTATTATACCCTCTTATTATACCCTGATGTACTCTGCCCAGCTTACCTATGCCCCCACATTATAAACTGAAATACCAGCAATACCCCAAACAGAACTGCTACCAAGCTATCAGTGACAAAAACGGATAACACCCTGAAGGAAAAAACTGAAGTGTGCATGAGGCCTTATACTAACATATTAATGTTACTGATGTTGTGTTTAGACAGTGAATAGACATTCCTTCCAGCCAGGACGTGATGTCTGTTCACAATCCCGACACTTTGTTAACGTTTCTGTGGTACTTACAGCAGAGCATAGCGAAATCTCGCTGTAACCGGTCATTTACAGCGAGATCTCGCGAGATTACGCTTGCTCTGCTGTAAGTCGCACGCAAACGTTAGCGAAGTGTCGGGATTGTGAATAGACATTTTGTCCTGGCCACCTACTTAATGTTGTACATTTTTATAAATAGTTTTTGCCCTACAGTTGGTGAATTTCCTGGCTGGATGGAGAAATCTAAAGGCCATGTTCCATTTCATCATGGTATATTTCATATGCTGTTGATGGGAACCAGATCATTTACTTTTTTATTTGATCAGTTGTGCCTTCTACGTTCCATTATTTATCGTAAACTGGCTGCATGCTTAAATATTGAGATGATGGGAAAAAATTATCAAGCTCCTAGAGTCAAACAAATAGCAATGGATTAAAAGGCTGATATATTGCCCGACATGTAAGTGATCACAAAGTATGTATTTGAATAATAGTAATTGAACAAACTGGTTGTCTTAACACTGCGACCAAAGGACCAAATCCTATTTAAAAATAAAAAGTTCTCCAATATTGGGTACATAAAGGCCGGGTTCACGTGTAGCGTAAATACTGTGGATTTTCCGCAACGGAGCTTGTTGCGGAAAATCCGCAGCATAATACAGAAGCAGCGGAGTTCAAATCTCATCTACATGCTACGTAAATGATAAGCAGAAAAAACGCTCAGAAATTTACCTGTGGTGCGTTTTTTTTAATCCACAGCATGTCAATTGTATTTGCATAATCACTGCTTTTTTGTTGCGGGTTTTCCCAATTTGGTGCGGTTTTTCAGCCTGAATTCCTTTCGACGACCAGGCCGTATCCGCCCTGTGTGAACATACCCTAAAAGGGTTTTCAGATTTGATGGGAATAAGGATCATAGTGTCACTACTTGCAATCTCCCACCCGCTCTAACATAGTACGGAGAAAAGCAGGTAGCACACTGGGCGGTACACATGCACGGATTCTACTGCAGTTCCTAGGACCCGGACTAGGAAACGTTATCCTGCAGTCGTGTTGTTACACTTTCTTTGGGCTACGTACAAAGCGTTTTGGTTTGTGTCATTTTTGGGGTCAGTATGCCCTAGGTATGGCTTTATGTTTTGGCATTTTTTCCATAGGATTCGCTATAGGACTTCAATAACACCATGGTAAACACGTTTGAAATCTCACAAAGTAAAAAATTCCACCAAAAACGCATGTAGAAACGCCATGAAAAAGCATGTTATATTTGAAATGCGGTTTAAAACACGAGACAAAAACTGTATGTAAAGGAGTGCTCTCTCTTTTTGCTAACCCACAGACTGTAGGATAGAGCAACAGATGGAAGCGAGTAAGGGTATATTCACTCACTGCATATTTGTTGCAGAAGTTTCTGCAAAAATCCTTTCTGCAAGCCCTAATAATATGAATGGGACAGTGACTGAAATTCCTGCAACAAATCTGCAGCGAAAATATACCCTAAAACAATCCTTCATTGATGCCCTGCATAAAGTGAACCTGCTGCTCCGTATACAAGGAGCCGTAACAACAGAACCAGCAGAATATAGAACCAAGACACCGAGCAGGCTGCATTGTGTTTACTTCGAAATGGTCAATTAAAATCTAAATCCCAGTTTCCAATAAGTCTGCATTATTACTTTATTATACTGGTATCACAAATGTATCCTGAAATCCCGATGTGAAAAGTATAGATACTGTAATCTTTGTCTGAATAATTTTATGTGTGTGTCCATAGAACTGGAGTTTCCGCTAGTTCTCCTGCAGTTTGTCATATGACTAATTACAATGTTTAGTTATGCGCTGGATTTCCCATCCAGTCAACCCCTCAGAACCCAGAGTGATCTCGGTGAAGCCTTGCACCATGGTCGAACTTTACATTTTGCTCACTTCCCGATGTTTTAGTCTTGATAAATTTCAGTATGATCAATTGTGGAATGTTACGTAGTGCTGCAATTGCACTCACTGTAAGCAATGTTTAGTAAGTTGTGTTCAGTGGCGTAACTACCGCCGTAGCAGCAGCAGCGGCTGCTACGGGGCCCACGGCATGAGGGGGCCCGTGTCGCCCGCCGGCACGGGCCCCCACCATGGCCGGAGGCTCCGCTAGCAGCCGCTATGGCTGCTACAGCGCGACGCCACTGAACACTATGGCAGAGCAGGGAGGTATCTCCCCGCTCTGCCATTAAACAAAAGACATGTATCCCTTATCCACAGGATAGGGGATACATGTGTGATTGCTGGCAGCGATAAGGAGAACGGGGGACTGAAAGTCCCCTGAAGTTCTCCATCACAAACCTCGGACTTCCGGGGTCTGTGTCAGCAGCTCCGTAGAAATTAATGGAGCGCCGAGCCCGCTTGTGCGCATGCGTGACCAGCGCTCCTTTCATTTTTAGTGAGCTGCGCAGACGCCGGAAGTCAGAGGTTAGTCATGGAGAACCTTAGGGGACTTTCAGTACCCTGTTCTCCCTATCGCTGCCAGCGATCACACATGTATCCCCTATCCTGTGGATAGGGGATACATGTCTTTTATTAGGACACACTGTAGGTCGCATTTTCTTTGGGAGGGGGGACGCTGTATGGCGTTCCCTACAGGGGACGGCGCTGTATGGCGTTCCCTACAGGGGGGACGACGACGCTGTATGGCGTTCCCTACAGGGGGGACGACGACGCTGTATGGCGTTCCCTACAGGGGGACGACGACGACGCTGTATGGCGTTCCCTACAGGGGGGACGACGCTGTATGGCGTTCCCTACAGGGGGGACGACGCTGTATGGCGTTCCCTACAGGGGGGGACGCTGTATGGCGTTCCCTACAGGGGGGGACGACGACGCTGTATGGCGTTCCCTACAGGGGGGGACGCTGTATGGCGTTCCCTACAGGGGGGGGCGCTGTATGGCGTTCCCTACAGGGGGGGACGCTGTATGGCGTTCCCTACAGGGGGGGAACGCTGTATGGCGTTCCCTACAGGGGGGGACGCTGTATGGCGTTCCCTACAGGGGGGGACGCTGTATGGCGTTCCCTACAGGGGGGGGGACGCTGTATAGCGTTCCCTACAGGGGGGGACGCTGTATGGCGTTCCCTACAGGGGGGGGACGCTGTATGGCGTTCCCTACAGGGGGGGGGACGCTGTATGGCGTTCCCTACAGGGGGGGGACGCTGTATGGCGTTCTCTACAGGGTGGGGGACGCTGTATGGCGTTCCCTACAGACCCCCCCTGTAGGGAACGCCATACAGCCCCCGTCCCCCCTGTAGGTAACGCCATACAGCCCCCGTCCCCCCTCTAGGTAACGCCATACAGCCCCCGTCCCTCCTCTAGATAACGCCATACAGTCCCCCCTCTAGATAACGCCATACAGCCCCCCTGGTAGATAGCGCCATACAGCCCCCCCTGTAGGGAACGCCATACAGCCCCCCCTGTAGGGAACGCCATACAGCCCCCCCTGTAGGGAACGCCATACAGCCCCCCCCTGTAGGGAACGCCATACAGCCCCCCCCTGTAGGGAACGCCATACAGCCCCCCCCTGTAGGGAACGCCATACAGCCCCCCCCCTGTAGGGAACGCCATACAGCCCCCCCTGTAGGGAACGCCATACAGCCCCCTCTGTAGATATCTACAGGGGGGGCTGTATGGCGTTATCAAAAAGGGGGGTTTGTAAAAAAGGCACTATCTACAAGGGGGGGGGTTGTGTGACAGCTGGAGATTAGTGTTCCAAACCTGCCCACCTCAAAAACGCACGTTTAGGTAATAGTTAGTAAACTAGTCAGGGTAAGGAGTCTGGCAGCATCATTCACATTGCGCACATAAAGCCAGGGAGAGTACACCAGGCTTCACTGCGCACGCGCATTGTACAGTACTATACTGCGCTTCAGATGCGCAATGCGCATGCGCTCGATGCTGCTTGGTAAGTTAATTTACTATTTCCTAGCTGTCCGTTTTTGATGTAGGCAGGCTGGAACAATAAACCCCAGCTGCATACCGCTATGCTGGTGGTTTACTGGCTCCAAATCTATTGAGCAGTTCGCTTTAAGTCCCGGAATATCTACCTCCATGATCACCTCTTTATCTTCCATATCTTGAGGTTTGATAACCCCTACATTCATGTACACATTTGTGAATGATCATAACAGCGTTACATTTATAAGCTGTAGACGTTGAGTTTTGTGCAATGACCTTGGATTTCTAAGCATCAAAACTGGAATAAAGAACACATGCCAGTGATCCTTGCTCTTGGGTATTTATTTGTGTGTAGTACTTAGATCTTCCTTCCCAATACACTGGAAAACCATATAAAATTGAATTACATCTCTGGATACAAATTAAAATTTGAAAGTAATTGCATATTTCAGATAAAGATTTAGAGTGAATACAATTATGTAGTTTTCAAGAGTTCGGCTTCGTTCATATCTGCGTCGGGACTTCGTTCGTGAGTTTCGTCAGGGGAACCCATGAACAGAATCCAAACGGAAACCATAGGTTTCCATTTGCATCACCATTGATTTCAATGGTGACGAATCTGGTGCAAATTGTTTCCGTTTGTCACCGTTGTTTAACTGGTTGCCGACACAGGACGAGAATACTCGTCCTGAGCGGTGAGTACTTTGCGCATTAGAACAAGCATTCTCGTCCTGTGTGACAGCCGTCTCTGCGGGCGATCGAGAGCGGGGCAATGGCTGTAATACACAGCCACGGCCCCGCTCTGACAGCGGAGAGGAGAGAAACATCATCTCTCCGCCGCTAACCCTTTGAACGCCGAGATGAAAGCAGATCGCGGCGTTCAAGGAGAGGGGACTGCACATTGATGGCGCCACAGAAGATAACTGTGACGCGATCAAAGCCCACAACTCATATGGCCAGACAGCCCAGGGTCCATTGAAGGACCCCAGGGCTGTCTGAACATATTTCCTGTTAGGGCATACTGAGGTATGCCCTAACAACTGCCTATGTACAATCAGTAACAGGCTGATGTACTGGCATATAGATCTATGCCAATACATTGCAGTTACAAAATAAAAATCAAAATGATAAATCCCTTTATGGGATTAAAAAAAAAAGTTGACAATGTAAAAAAAAATTAATGATAAATAAAAAGTACAAAAATACACAGACACACATTTTTTTATAATAAATAAACTTTTTAAAATATAAGTCCCAAAACATGAAATAATATAGACATATTTGGTATCGCCACGACCGTAACAACCTGTACAACAAATGTATACCATTATTTATGATGATCGATGTATGGTGTAAAAAAAAAAAAATATTAAACTGCTGCGGAACTGCTTTTTTTCTGCAATTTCGCCAAAGTAAAAATGTATAGAAATTAAACGATAAAGTATTTGTACCAAAAAATGGTACCTACATAAAGTACAACTCGTCCCGCAAAAAACAAAGTCTCATACAACTACGTCGTACAAAGAAATAAAAGAGTTATGAGCGTTGGGATGCAAAAGGGAAATCTAAAAAAATTGTTCTGTCTTCAAGGCCAAAATTGGCCGTGTCCTTAAGGGGTTAAGGGTTCCAGAATGCACAGTCTACTACGGTATTGCTTCCGTCAAAACTATTAACTCTTAGACAATGGTGACAAACTGAAACCATTTGGACCGTTTCCGTCACCATTGAAATCAATGGTGATGCAAATGGAAGCCTATAACTTCAGTTTGGATTCCCATGAACGGAGTCCCGATGCAAATGTGAATTAAGCCTCATTAAGGCAATGCAAAGTGCTTGTTTGAACTTTACATTTTCAGGTATGACATACTAGTCCTTCTTAATGAATTAGAATATCATAAAAAAGTTTCTTTATTTCAGTAATTCAATTAAAAAAGTGAAACTCATTTACTATATAGATTCATTATATACAGAGTGACCTATTTCCAGCATTTATTTCTTTTAATGTTGATGATTATAGCTAACCGGTAATGAAAACCCAAAATTTAGTGTCTCAGAAAATTAGAATATTATAGAAGCCCAATTTCACAATTGCTTTTTAATAACGAAATGTTGGCCTACTGAGAAGTATAACTGAAGAAAAAGAGATTAGATATCCAATAACCCAAAAGATTTTGTGGCCCAAATGCCACACGGTGCCATCCTAGTAATTAAAAACAAAACAAAAAAAAAAAAAAAGCTATCCAGGATATATCAAGCACTCATATGGGTATGATATAAAAATATATAATTTATTTATTAAATAGTAGAAAAGGAAGGTCAATTTGCGGACCAATTCCCATGAAAAATACCAAAAAAATAAATAAATTATAAAGAAAACACAATTAAAAAACTACCTGGCCAGGAAATAAATTATTTAGAACACAAGGAAACATTGGTATTATAAATAACAATTCATGAAAATGTAACCAGTGGATGTAATAAACGGACAAAATATGGAAACAAGGTCACATAAATTTAGGAAGTCCCCCATTACGTACAGTTGAATAATAGTGTAGTCACTCAAAAGAATTGTATCATCATATACAGAGAAAACATATGCAACGCATAGGTAAGGAAATACATATACCACCCTTTTAGAACCAGAAGAACGTAAGCACACTGAACCTGTCAGTCATGCTTGAGGGTTAAATGAGTAGAAGAGCCAAGTTACAGCCAGCAAGCAAGAATTGAAAATGAGCGTATAAGTAATCCAGATTAGATTGAATATACTCATCTGGTTGTGAGATCATCAGTCCAGAAAAAAATCATTTTTCAAATTCGGCTTATAAAATATTTACATTTTCTAATACCGAAATGTTGGCCTACTTATATCAAGTCCAGAGTCAGTGCAGCGTCTACCAGGATATTTTAGAGCACTTCATGCTTCCCTCTGCTGACAAGCTTTATGGAGATGCTGATTTCATTTTCCAGCAGGACTTGGTACAGTTGGCAGTGTGGACAGGTGCCAATACCTGGTTTAATAACCACAGTATCACTGAGCTTGATTGGCCAGCAAACTCGCCTGACCTAAACCCCATAGAGAATCTATGGGGTATTGTCAAGAGGAAGATGAGACACCAGACCCAACAATGCAGAAGAGCTGAAGGCCGCTATCAAGGCAACCTGGGCTTCCATAACACCTCAGCAGTGCCACAGGCTGATCACCTCCATGCCACGCTGCATTGATGCAGTAATTCATGCAAAAGGAGCCCCGACCAAGTATTGAGGGCATATACTGTACATACTTTTCAGTGGGCCAACATTTCGGTATTAAAAAGGATTTTTGAAATTTGGCTTATTTAATAATAAAATTTTCTGAGAAAAATTGCTGGAAATAGATCACTCTGTGTAATGAATCTATATAATATATGGGTTTCGCTGTTTGTATTGAATTACTGAAATAAATAAACTTTTGATGATATTCTAATTCATTGAGAAGGACTAGTATATCCATGGTGATCTGTAGACATTACATGAACTTATGATAATGACTTTTTAGCTATTTTTGGTCGAATTGTTTTTTACCTCCGTTTCGTGCAATAAATGTGTATACTTGCGTGTGATATTTAATAATGGCTTCTTCCATTATGTACGCTACTGATATTTATAGGGTTCTTTTTGTTTTACAGAAAAAGAGCAGAGAAGAAACATGCGGGGAAGGCAGTGGAGTGGAAATCTTGGAGAACAGACCATACACAGATGGTCCTGGGGGTTCTGGTCAGTACACGCACAAGGTCTATCACATTGGCATGCACATCCCCAGCTGGTTTCGATCCATCTTGCCCAAAGCTGCCCTGCGCGTCGAAGAAGAGTCTTGGAATGCATATCCCTATACAAGGACCAGGTACAAAATTGAAAAATCATTTGTCACATGAAAGCAAAAAAAAAAGTGAAGCGCCCTTTCCAACTAATTTTCATATATGCATCCATTATTGTTTTTAAAAAATGCATTATTTATATGTAAATTCTGTTTCAAAACACTCCAATTTATACCTTTATCACTATGAGAATTATACCTTCCACTAAAAATTGTATATGTCTGCAGGGTTGGATTCCCATTAAACTCAAGAGGCCGGTGCTTAGAGGCAGCCACACAAGAGAAGGCGCCGGCTTCTCAGGGTCATTACAGTTCATGCAGTAGGGGTTGGTGCAGTAGTATTCATTTAGTGTTAATATACAACCAGTGTAGCAGTGTGTACGCTCTTAGCCAGCATTTCCACTCGTGTTTCACACAACCCTGGGGTTCCTCAAACTGGGCCTGCGATTCTAAAAAGATGGCAGCACAAAGAGCTGTCATTTTTATCAAAGGGATGGCAACTCAATTTAAAATTTATGGCACAGAGGCAGGAAAGCAGTTAACAAATCTTGGCCAAAACCATGATACTGAATGAGAATTATGGTAAATGTTGCCCAGCTCCATGCGAATTTTCCTTCAGGTAAAGTTTCCCCAAAGAGTAAAACTTGGAAATTGCTACTTAAAGCACTGATCAGAAAATATGTTGTACTACACCTAAGCATGTGCTGTTATTCTAATGTTACTTCTGTATGGTGCGTGTTCCATAACATAAATTTATTTCAGATAAACAATGTAGGCCGTAGGTATCAATAGGTTTACGTGTTCTGGCATAAAAAACAAATTTTGGTGCACGTCATAGTTGCACTAACATGTGCAACGTTTTACCTTTCTTGCCAGCCTCCTCCAGAACGACAGATTTATCGTAACTTGCGCCAGAAACTATACCTGCTCGTAGCAAATTTTCATTTCTGTTGCACGGACAACCAAAGATGCGCCAAATATTTTAAAAAGTGTGCACCAGTATTTGACACGCCAGTGTTAATATATTTCCCCGTGTGTGTTTCTTTGCATAAGGGTCGGTGCTTGGTAGGAAAGAATTTCTGTGATTATGTTCATGTGCACATAAACTTACTTTGCTGCTTTTGGGTTTAACGGAGTTACATTTCCCTCCTAGGTACACTTGCCCCTTTGTGGAGAAGTTCTCCATAGATATAGAAACTTTTTACAAGTCTGACTCCGGAGAGCTTGCCAACGTATTCAACCTTTCTCCTGCTGAAAAAAGGCAGATGGTATTGGGTAAGCGGTTACATTCTTGCTATAAGGTGTTTTTTGTCTCGAGGTTACCATGACTATCTCCCCCTTGTACTTTAGGGATTATAAGGGTTTTCTCATCTCAGAAAGTGGTGGCATATTCTGAGAATATAGGGGTCGCAGCGCTGGTTTAGCACTGCATCCCCTTCATAGTTTTCCCCTACAACACTGGCCGCATTTAGTTAAATTGAACTGTGTAGCGGTTCCCTGCACAGAAGCGCCACTGTGCAGAGAAAAACTCTGTATTGCTGGTCTAGCGCTGCATCCCGTCATTCATTCTCAGGATCGGTGCAATCTTGATTACCCTCTTTACCCCATGATGCTGATCTTACTTGAAGCATCCACATGACATACAAGGGGATAAGATGCTTTATTATCCCACTTCTCTGCTGCTGATCCAGGAATCGTAAGACTAGTCAATAAGTCATTATGTCAGCACACTCTTCTCATGACTTATATATTCAGCTTTCAAAGTCGTCAGTAATTGATTGACATTACATTATAAAGGATTTAGGAGAAATTAAATATTTGGCCATAATTAAAGGTGTTTAGGATTAGAGAAACATGGCCACTTTCTTCTTAATTATGGGTGAATGTTACTATAAGGGTAGCAGGCATAGGCGATAGGGGGGGCCTAAAAGCCAAGAGGACCCACCAACCTCCGTTCAGAAATTCAGTTGTTGATGAAAGGCTGCAGCAAAAAGTGGTGAGGAGAAAAACAAGGAAGAGATACCAGAGTGAAGAACAAAATAATTGTTTATGTCCTCTTCTTCTGAAGTGGTAGAGTTAGCCCCTATGCCAGGTTTTTCTATAGAGCCCATGATTCTTGGTTATGCCCCTGGGCATAATACCTTGTAGTTTATGTACTTGTTAATGACGGCCGTTCTAAATTAAGATACTTTTGAACGTCATCAAATCCCCACCGATCAGAAACGGATTACCTATCCTAGGTGTGATGGGAAAACCCCATTAAAGACTTTTCTCCAATTTCAGTAGAAAAAAATGACCTATCGTGGTAGTGGATGTGACATGTTGGCAAAAATATATTCAAATTAGTGCGTGTAAGAGATGTTGGGGGGATTCTTGTTGTCATTTCAAGTTTTTTTTTTATTTTTTTAATCAGTTCAATTTTATTCAAAAAAACTCCACATTATTACAGGTCATTGTACGTTCTCATACAGTGTATAAGCAAATTTCAACAGACCCAATTATTTACATCCAACCAAACATTCCCTTCCCCCCAACTCCCCCTTGTATCCCCCCAGCCGGTCTTCTCAGTACCACTTTTCCAATCCTCTCTCCTTCTCTTCCCCTTTTCCCTTCCCCATCTTACACCTGCTCTCCGTATGCACCCCCCCGTCAGTGGCCCTATACCTGAACTTGTTGCCTTAGTGTCATTAGCTCCACAGAAGCATACCCAGATTGATCAATCCACCTAGCCCATTGTTTTTCAAACTTGCCCTTGGACCCCCTCTTGGAGTATATCCTATATTTCATCAGAACCTGTGAGTTAAGTGCCCCTATGATTTCTTGTTTTGATGGTGGCTCCGCATCCAGCCAGTGCTTTGCTATTCCTTTCCTAACTTGATACAGTATTTTAGCAATTGCCAACCCTGACATCCTATCCCCCCCCAAATCTCCAACATACCCTAGCAGCATTACCACAGGATCCCATGGAATCTGTACCTCAAACACTCTCCCCACTAGCTCCGATATTTCCGTCCACAGACTCCCCAACCTCCCGCATGTCCAGAACATATGAAGGATGTCTGCTTTTTCCTCCGGGCACCTAGGGCACTTGGCATCCGCTCTTAATCCCATTTGTTTCAGCACCCACGGGGTCCTATACACCCTATGTATCAGAAACAACTGCGATCTTCGTTGTGCTACATTAATGGACGTCATTTCAAGTTTTAATATGACCTAACAAAATAAGATTTGGATTATGATTGGTTGCTGTGGGCAGCATGTTTTTTTTAATAGGTCTTACCAATAGTTTTCATTGTATTTCCGGATGCTTTTTTTAAAAACATTGATAGGAAAAAGATAGTGCTGAAAACATTTTATTATTTTAGTGACTATTAGAGTATTTACCATCTGCTCTGAATGCTAAAGAAACATTGCTTCCAAAAATGTAGCTCAGTTATCACTTCGTATTCCCTACTCTTTCTCACATTTAGACACAAGCATTTTATCTCCTTAGCTAAATGTGTGAAGAATAAACAAGATTATTTTGTGAACATCACAGGGACTAAACTGCCTTTTAAGTGCACCAGGAAGGCACAACTTTATTTTTCAACTGTGGGGGCAGATCTTTCCCCCATCCCATTCAACCTTCCTAGCAGAACTAACAAGTACAGCTCTACATTTTACCCAGTCTCAGAAGTTCGCTACCTAGGGATAACCTTCAAGACCACACATCCAAGCCCTTAGCACGTCCTGCTGCCGCACCTGCTGATCAACTAATGTGTATGGGGGCCTCCTGACTTTCCCCTTTTGGCAAATGTCAGTCAAGAGAAGGATCGTGCAGTTGGACATGCCTTGATCCTTTTGTAGTCAGGGGAAGATAAACCGACGCCAGTGATGTCTGGCAACCGCTTACTCCCCTCTCCCTATTTAGAATAAATTCACATTTGGCCGAGCGTGCATGTGTATGGGAGGATCAAGAGGAATAACTGTCAAGTGATAAACGCTCAGCCAAATGCTATCCAATGTGCATGGCCAGCCTTACACTGTCGCAACTTTCTATTTCACCTTTCCCCTCGTTCCTCTGCCCCCTATCCTCTCTGCCAGTCCCTTCACTTGCTACCCATCGCTCAGCAAATTAATTTCAAAATGCTGGCAGTGACATGCAATCCACAACCTGTTCCCTTAATACATCTCTGCCTTAATCTCTTGCTACCTATCAATACGTAAGCTCCGGTCCTTGCAAGATCACCTTCTCTGCTCTCTTGTCTGCTCCTCACATCATCTTCAAGATTTCTTCAATGCATCCCCCACACTTTGGAACTAATTTTGCTCCACCACATTCCACACCCTGCAGACAGGTAGGGTTGTTATTGCGCATGTTGACCTAACTAGATTGTTGTTTTTAGCTATTTCCTTACCAGGGCACACAGCTAAGCGGGAACCTCCACTACACAACACAACTATATAAGCTTCTATACAACTCTAATCACCCAAAATACAAGAATAATCCCGTGTACCCTTTTGTATTGCTTGGTGTATGAGCACGCTTAAAATTCTACCTTGCAATAGCAAAGATAAAGTAGATAAGTCCCACTCTGGGTTCCAGAGCTTTCTATTTAATCTAATTTAGATTCTATACTTTGTAAAATGTGGATTTTTTAATGTTGTTTTTGTATGGGGTTTTTTTGCTATAAAAGTGCAGAATTTGATATATACTAAAATGTAATCCCAAAGGATTTATAATATTACCATATGCAATAGATAATAATGAGCAAGCAATGATCATGATCTTGCATCCTAGTTGAAATATTAACAGTATTATAATTCTTTACAGTAAATACTTGCAACGTCAACTACACCAAAGAGCCAACTAATGACCATATATCGATTTCACATTATGGCCCCTTTTTTTTTTTTATTGGCTAGATGTCTTCGTTCCTGAAAAAGCCATTCAGATAGACACTAATTAGCACCCAGGAAGGCAGACATAAGAAGAAACATTATTCTCCTTCCCTAAAGCTGGTTGCCATGGCAAGAGATAGATGCACGCTGACATAAAAAAGGAATGTGACGCAGTCGGCTGAACCCAGTAGCACAGTCTGATAGGAGCGTTCCGAATTAGTCTCTCTCTAGGTGACAGTAGAAAAGCAATGCCGTACATCAGCTGGCTAATTTTAGCCTACGCTGCATTTCTAGTGGGTGGGCAGGTGAAGAACAGGCAGACGATAAAAGGAGAAAAAAGAAGGAAAATGATCCTCACAAAAAAAGAGACCTGAATAATTCCCATCGCATGTTAAAAATAAAACCGCCTGGATCCTTTTGAAGTGAGCAGTGTGAGGAGGAGACTGGTTTGGAGCGCCAGCCTGAGCCTGTACTGTATTGTGGAAGATTTCATGCAGATTCCTCTTCCATAGTAAATGTCACTCTGTTATAAATTGTTTAAATATCATTTGCTCAAACTAAATAAAAAGGTATGAACCTCAAGTAATATTTACATCAGTTGCTACAACAAAAATAAATATATATTAAATAGCTCAGGCTTCAACATACTTTATAATTAGAGACATGTTAAATTACTGTAAAAATACTTGTTTAGGGGTAAATATTAGGAGTTTCTAAACATTTAAATAAAACAAACACTTTCAGATAAGGCAATATTATTTGTAGACCACAGAAAATCATCCAATGAAGGGATGTGGAACAGGATTAAGTGATAGAGTACATGCCAAATGAGAAGCCTCTCCTATATGTAGGTTATCCTTTTGTATTTCAGACGGACAGTCAGAGGTTTCAGGGCAGCACGTTTTTGTCAAGTTGACATTTTCAAAAGTTAGGAATTTTTTGGGTACATAGGAGTCTCAGCAGGGCTGCTCTGTACGCTCAGTTGAAGACCATACAGAGAAAATCCTAGGGATGGGGACTCCAATTATTTCTCCCCATTGAGCAGAGAACCGATTTCGGGAGCCCCTACAATTTAAGATTAAAGATTCTGGCTTTAATACCCAGGATATCCAGAAGTATCGAAGAGAGAATTGCTGGGAAGCTTATTTGGTGATTAGTGGTAGCCAAAGTTGAGGACAACGAGTCTACCTCCTCCTGGTGATTGGTTCTAGAGATCATCAGAACTGATTTTATAGACCACTTTAAACCTTGACACCAGAGAGTCCAAGTCCTGTTTTGAAGGGAAAAGGGCAAATCAGGCAGGTGACCAATCTGTCTTCTAGCCGCATCTCTAATCTGTCCCGGGCAGTGGTGAATAGGTGGGAGCGTATTCTGGTTAAAAGTCCTGTGCAAGTGGACTAGAGCAGGGGTGTCAACTTTCTGGCTCACAACTTGTAAGGGGACATTCCCTCGGTGATAGTAGGTGGGGTGCCACAATTAGGCAATTTCTATTCCTTGAGTTTATTAGGGGCCATGTCCCAGTCAGACAACATTGGGTCCCTAGTGGGGGTCAGGATCGTAGAAAAGCAAATCACAGCGTCTACCTCACTATTAAACTGGGGGAGAAGGATTCTTTCATCACTCTGTAATGGTCAAGGAGACCACAGGGGTTGTTTCTGCAGAGATTTCAAAGAGTATTGGTGGTGGTCCTTGAGGGGGCATACCAGCAGGAGTCCGTAAGTAACTGAAAGCATGGGGAGGAGGCTGTGTGGATGGTGAGTAGGCATCATCGTCATTTTGCGTGGAGCACGGCCCGAAATACTGTTCGATGCCTCCAGATGGTTGTCAGGATAGTCCATGGGAATTGAACTGGATTTTCCTAAATTTTCTCATGAGAATGCAGCAACAGGAGTATCAAGAAATGGACCCCATTCAGGATGGACCTCATTCAGGATGCATCTGCTCCATAGAGCACCACGCCACATCATGTATTTTGCCAAAAACAAGAACAGATCTTGAAAGTTTTGTTCTGAGAAGTTTTTCCCCAAATATATTTTTGGCAAAATAAAATATAAAGTGTAAACACCGGCCACAAATTCAGCTATGTGATAGTCACACAAGTGTGCCCAACCCTGGAAGAATGTGATGTATGGCTCTGAGATAGTCAAGCGGACATATTAGGCCCCCACAATATATACGGTTGACCACCACTGCTCTAAATGTGTGGCTTCTGCACAGAGTTGTAATACAGCGATGTACACAGTGCCTAATGTAGGCCTGTATTGTGTTAAATAACTTGCATCTCTCTGACTTAGTAACTCCGAATTCACTAATGGAATAAGGACCAGGACACAGTATTTAGATCTCAATTATTTTTTTCCCCCCTCTAAATAATTTATATGTAGTCTCAAACAGAAACTATAGTACAGACTCCAATATATTAAAGGTTTTATTAAATTACTCATTGCTTCTTTCCACAGAGACTAGTCATGATACGGAGGAGGTTTATAGAAGCAGTGGTGTTATTTATAGAGAATATTTTTTCTAGTTCAGGTCAGGAAATGACAGTGGCTCCTTAATTGGTGGCTATGGGCTATTACTCCCTTCTTTGTCTGTCCTAGTTTTTATAAATCTCCCGCTATATATTAATCTAATAGATGCTTTCGTCACATAGTCTCAATACAAGATTGTTATGGTATATAGAGGACTATTAATCCTTTTAAATGAATAGATTGAATGTAACCAATACAATATTCACTATTAAACTATAAAGGCCAGCTGTGATTCTGGATATGACAATGAGCATCTATATGATCAGTATTAGGCCTCATTCAGATGCCAGTATTTAGATCAGTATTTTGATTTCTGCATTTGTACGTCAAAAAAGATTTACAACTCTATTGTTTTGGACCCACTCTCTTAGCTTTAGCTTACAAATACTGAAGTAAAATACTGATCTCAATACTACCATCTGAATGAGGCTTTAGGCTTCGTTCATATCTGCGTCAGTGTTCCGTTCATGGGTTCCGTCAGACCTTTCTGTCGGGAACCCATGAATGGAAACCATAGCTTTGCGTTACCATTAATTTCAATGGTAATGCTTCCGTTGCTATTGGTTTCCGTTTGTCTCCGTTCCATAAGTTTTCAGTTTTTTCGGCGGAATCAATAGCGGAGCCGACTGCGCTATTGATTCCACCAAAAAAATTAAACCTTACAGAGCTTCTCTTCATGGCTGGCAGCCCATCCCTAACTTTCAGCTGCATTGCTGGGTCTCTTAAGTGACATATTGATGCAGCCCTAGCAGCCAGAGACATTGCTAGTGTCTGAAAAGCCAGAGCTGTTTTGCCCTCCCCTCCTGAGAAAAAATATATATCAGGAGACCGCATATCTATTCGACTACTAACCCTATAGCTATGTTACTAGAAAGGATTAGATACATTAGCTCAGCCGACAGTATCACACATTATAGGCTTAGATGCATGGTCCCAGCAGTCCGTATCACACATGGTACGCTTAGATACATGGCCCCAGCAGACAGTATCACACATGGTACGCTTAGATACATGGCCCCAGCAGACAGTATCACACATGAGAGGCTTAGATACAGGGCCCCAGCAGTCAATATTTATATACTCTCCCTCCTCGCTCCTGTCGGTTCCTCTTAGAATACAGCGCGGAATCCTAATGCCATTCAGTGTCAACGTTCTGTGCGCCGTGTGTACAATGTTCTGATGCTGAATGGCTTTAGGACCCATCGCTGCGCCGCAAGCCGAAAAGGACCCAACTCATGAGGGGGGTATGCAAGAGGAGATATTACTATAGTAAAAGGGGCCTGTGTAGTTTACTACATAGGCCCCAAGTACCACAGTAACTACGACCGCTGCGACTCCTATAGCTACGCCACTGCCCTAGCACAAACCGAATTAGAGTTATGTGACCGCTTGACACGCAACAAAATTCTTAAATTGTCAGTAGGGAAGACGTGTGCACCTACGTATGTTAGCTTCCCTGGACTGACCTAGGTGCTGAAGTCCTGCCTGTTGTCGCCTAGAATAGGCGATGATTTCATGTCTGGTCTCACCATAGTAGAAGCAGAGACGTTTCTTCGACTAGCTCGTTCAGTTGTAGTTTTCAGGTGTTGAGCTATCATAATATTTTTTTCCCTCCATTCCCTGAAGAGACCACCATCCCTACCCTGGGTAAACTCCAGATGGTACCAAAGCAGCATCTTTTTGGGTAGTAAAAATGGTAATCCGAATAATTTTCTCAATCTGGTGTCCCTGAGTAAAATTGAGTTTTTCACATAGTTTGGAAGCTTGGCAAATCTAGTGTGTAGCAAGAACAGCGGATTCCATGGAGCTGCTAATTGCTTTTCCAGCTCCCAGTTCGAGAAACGTATAGAGCCATGTATCCATTCCAACAAGTGACGGAATAGAAATTATACCCTCTTATGTTGGGGAAATTTATCCCGCCATCCGCTTTACAGTACATCAATTTAGGTAGTGCAATTCTGGGTCGTTTTCCATTCTAGATAAAGCACGAGAAAACTGTGTTGAGCCGCTTCGTATCTGCGTGTTTCAGCAGGATAGGGAGAGTCTGTAATGGATAGAGGAGCTTCGGGAAGCTCATCATTTTCACTAGATGGTAGCGACCCAAAAATGTAAGTAGGAGATGTCGCCATTTCTGTAATTCTAGTGATATCTTAGCTATAATGGGGTTATAATTCAAGGTATACAGGGTATCTGGTGTCCTCCCAATTTTTATGCCCAAGTAAGTGATGTAATGCGCGGCTGTCTATATGGGAATACCTAAATTGGACCAATAGTGATTAGAATGGGGATGGTCTAATTCCAGCAGCTTGCTCTTTGAGATACTCATTTTATACCCCGAAAACACTCCAAAAGCACTTATTTTATGTAGTAATTGACTTAATTGTCCTCTTGTATCTAACATAAAGATCAAGATATCGTCCGCAAATAGTGTGAGTTTCACCTCTCTATGTGCCGCATTGGTGTGTGCGAATTCCATCCACCAAACCCTCATGCTTTCTAAGAAGCATCATCCCCAGTGAAAAAAGAGGGAAACCTCAATAGTAAATCACTACACCTCGGATGAGTTTCCAGAAGGGTTATCGAGACCGGGGCGTGGTTGGAAATGAGTAGGTCTCCTATTTCTGGATCCACCACCTGCCCCGAGAGTTGGGCGCTGCTGAAGATATAATCAAGACACACAGGGAAGATCCGGCGGACATCCCATACCAGCGATATCGACTAACAGCGACAGTGACAAAGGCCGAGGTTCGGCCGAAACGTCTTACCAAGTCGCTTACTACCTCAATTTTACCAACATTTGTTGCAATAAAACTTAAATTTGTTTGCATCTGGATCTCTTGTGTTCCTCTGTGTGTGCTGGGGTTATATATTTCCAATATTGTGGGATTCTCGTCCCTACCCTACTAGCACCACGCTAATAGATTGAGGAGTGCATCCCAATATCTATTTTTGAAGATATAATCAGTGCATGACCAGGAGTGATGCACATGTGAAAAGTGAGTGTATTCCCTGCTATCTGGATGGGCTTCCCTCCAAACATGCCTCAGATTCGTTACTTGTAGAAACAAGGGCAGAACCATATCCGAAGCTTTCAGGGGGATTAAATCTCGGGCGATTCGCCTTCTATTTTCTCCTATGTGTATCACCGTATTAAGATTCTCTCTCACTATCTTTAGTGCATGTTAGTCTTGCTGAATTTTCAGGCCTAAGGTCTAATAGAAAATCTTATTATCCCCACTGGGGCCATAAATATTATATAAGCTCAGTATTTCTCCGTTGCTTTCAATAAGTAACAGTATCCACTTGCCTTCCGTGTCCACTTCTTGCGAGAAGATTTTATACGCAAAATTCCTATGGAGAACCCCCGGTCGCCAGAGATCCGCAGACACAGCCCACCCAGAGTTTTATGATGCGTTCGAAATCTGGGGCGGACAAGTGGGTTTCCTGTAACAAGACCACATCCGGTTTAAGTCGTTTCAGGTGTCTGAGAAATATGATCCTTTTATTGGGCGTTTTAAGGCCCTTAACATTCTAGGAAATTATTTTCATAAAGATAGCATTATAATAATCGTCTCAGTGTTTTGGATTCCTCTATACCCAAGCAATTGGGGAACCGTTGCAATAATAGGAGAATGAGCACGTCTGCAAGATCCCCAACCACGTCTATGTACCAACATATAATTTTCATAAATGGCAAAGTACAAAACGTTGAACATTCCAATTCAATAACTGTAAAAACATGTGGGCCTGCACATCAATGAGTGTAATAAAGAAATCAAATATATCACACTCTCTTCTGAGTCTGGACTTCTCTTTTTTCCAGCATATAACGGAGATCCCCCCCCCTGGATTTAAAGTAACGGGAACCTGACAAGAAAGATATTATCGAAGCAGATCCCCTTCCGTCTCTAATAATATAGGACTGTGTGTGCCATGTACCCAAGCCCCCCACAGGGACTATTACTAATATGGACATGTGGGGATCATTATGTATGCCGATCGGCTTATGTAAGCAGCAATACTGTCATCTTAGTCGTGTTTGTGACTCACCACCAGCATCAGTTAGTCTCAATTGTGCTATTAGGGGAAATCAGTCCGGGCATCTAGTTGTCCAAGAGGTGCTGTTCCTTCATTGAGTCTTGAAGTGTCGCTTCTTTCGCTTCTTTCTCCTCCATCCTCCCTACGTTGTCTGGCCTCTGGAGATCCGTTTAGATTCTTATCTTGTGTATGCAACGTTGTTAGGGCCACTGCTGCCTCCTCTGGGGATAAGTGATTTTGTTCGTCCATCTGGATGAAAGACACGCAGAATAGCTGGGTATTGCAGTTGGAAACGCTGTTTGCGTTGGTAAAGAGTGGAGCAGATTTTACTGAAGGCTCGTCGCATTTTCGCTACTTCAGCTGAATTATCTTCATAAAGTAGGAGTTTAGAGCCTCGAAGCTCCATTGGTTGTAATTTTTTAAGGTATGCCCGCAGTAGTGAGAACTTATCGTTGAAGTCCAGTAATTTCATAATGACTTGTCTCGGTCTTTGCGAGTGAACTGCCTTGTCATCCATGCGGTACGAGGGGTCAGGACCTATACGATGAGCTCTTTCCAATCTGCAATAAAAGTCCAGGCCCAAGGCCTTAGGTAGATCCTTCTCGCATAGTTGTTGCAGATCCGAGGATTTAAACTTCTCAGGGAGGCCCACCATTCTGAGGTTACTTCGGCGGGATCTGTTTTCCATATCCTCCATCTTGTCACCTAGGCGGTTATTTTCCGCCAATGATCTACGGAGAGTGGAGTGTAGGTTTGCATTTTCATCTTACAGCTGAGCAAGTCTCTGTTCCATTTCATTCAATCGGGTACCTTGTTGGCTCACTTCTCTTTGAGGTCTTGTGAAGGAAGCCTGAATCGTGGACTCCAATGATTTTTGGATGTCGGGAGCAATTCTCCACTCCACTTTTATGGCCAACTTTCTATAGTCTATCAGAGAGACATCCTCCTGGTTTGGGTTTCCCTCTTCATGATCTAGATCCAAATCTCTGCAGACATGGTCAGATAATTGTGAAGATAATTGTGAAGATAGCGGTACAGGTACCATGTCTGCCATGTCAGCGGCACTATTCAGGGAGTTAGATTTTTGGCCATTGCGCAAGTAACAGTCCATGGGAGCAATCGATATAGCACGTGCACTAGGTAAGCCTGTGGTGCAGGGGAAAGCAGGGTATCAGGATTGTCAGTCTGATAGCACTCCTCAGAGGAAGCACATGCAGAGTCGTGCGTAATTGCGGTAGTGCGGCCTGAAATGGTGGACTCGTGTGGAGTCAGGATGTAATCAGCAGCTAGACACCCTCAGTTTGATTTCCCTCACGATGTAAATTTCTGGTCAGCGGGGGCTTAGCCAGCCTCACGTCATTTATCTAGCAGCTCCTTCCTCCTCCGTGGGGAGTCAGCCTCAGGGATGGACTATGCAAGGCATCGGTGGTCCTTACCCGGTCCGGCTATCTCGTGACGCTTCAAGATCAGAGATGTCTCGTTTCCGGTTCGGAGAGATGAGTACCGTTACCCACTGTCCCTATAATCAGGTCTGTGCCGCGAAATGCGGCTTTCTCAGCGGATTTTGCAAGGGTGAAGCAGGAGCTCTCCTTCTGTGCGTCCTTGCATGCTGGCGCCGGAACCGGAAGTCCACCGATTTATTAAACGATGGGGCAGAAATGCTCAGCTACAGAGGAGTAACTTGAAGCTCCTGTGCCCCAATACAAAATCTATAACAGGGCCCCCCATCTACTATTTCTAATAATTATGTGGCAGATGGGGCTTTGGGCCCCCACAGGCACCAAGTCCCAGGTGCAACTGCTTCCTCTGCATCCCGTATAGCTACGCCCCTGATAACAATGTCACCAAGGGTACAGGAACAGCTTAGCATCTAAACAAAGGGATTGCTGATTGTTTCTAGTATTGTTTTATACTTTTTTCACATTGACTGTTGTTTAACAGAGTGATAAAGGCAAGTCTTTTTGCTAGGGTTCCAAAGCAACATTTGGTCGCTTGAGAGCCACAATAAATTTACGAAATTACAGCTGTTGTGCATGAAATACTGATTCCCATGGCTTACAACATTCAAACATCTAAAACACTGGTGATAAATGGCAGAATATCAGATAATTTCCACACACATGCCATGTCAAAAGAGACACTACTGTTAAAGTAACAGGGCATCAGAATTTCAGTAAAATTAATGTAATTATTCGTTATGAAGTACCTAAAACTTCAATGATTATTTTTTATATGCATGCAGTTTGGTAGGCAGCACACAAATAAATTGGGAGCGCGCCATTCTACCCATTTTTTCTTTCCCCAAACATTTTTCTTATGTGATTGTGATATACAGACTCCTCTATGGAAGCAATGCTCAAAAGCGACCCTCCGGTCCCATGACAACATTTTAAATAGGACTGGGAATATGCAGTAGTATTACGTGGTGCCCTCCAGTTACAACCCTCTGCTGTGGAACCGTCGCTATGGGGTCCCCCCTGTGTTGTCCCAAGATGGATGCAGCGCTTGTTCGACTACGAGTCTGAGATACTCCCACTGTTCTTGAATTGGCCAGAGCTGCTCACGTGAGCAGTTCTGGCCGATCCGAGAACAAAAGGCGTGTCTAAGGCATATCATGTTTTAAGTATGGGACAGTAGTTCCACGGAGAGGCAGGGACTCCTAGCGTCGTACATCACTATGATGCTAGGAGCCCAGCTCCCTGCAGTGTGTTTGGTCCGGGACTTGCGGCCGAAATAGGTTCCGTCCTTTACAGACCGAACATGCTCATGTGAATCCAGCCTTACTGTGAAGTGCATTGGCCATTTTGGGACAACACAGAGGGGACTACAAAGCAGCGGAATCATGGCAGAGGGGCACACCTGGAGGGCACCAGGTAATATTACTCCATATACCCTATCACGTTTATAATTTTGTCCTGAGACTGGAGGGTCGATTTTAATTATAAAATACATAAAACTGAGGGTAGACTTCAATGACATGCTGTGCAGTTTAAACATATGTAAGACATTTTCTTCTGTTTGTTTTTTTTTTACTGTATTTGAGGATTTAAATGTTGCCATATTTTTTAAAATATAGTCAAGACATTGACAAGGTTAGAAATAATGATTTTTATTTGAAATAATAATTTTCTCCTTCAAACTTTGCTTTCGTCAAAGAATACTCTATTTGCAGCAATTACAGCATTGCAGACCTTTGGCATTCTAGCTGTTCATTTGCTGAGGTAATCAGGAGAAATTTCACCCCATGCTTCCAGAAGGCCCTCCCACACGTTGGATTGGCTTGATGGGCACTTCTTGCGTACCATACGGTCAAGCTGCTCCCACAACAGCTCTATGGGGTTGAGATCTGGTGACTGCGCTGGCCACTCCATTACAGATAGAATACCAGCTGCCTGCTTCTTCCCTAAATAGTTCTTGCATAATTTGGAGGTGTGCTTTGGGTCATTGTCCTGTTGTAGGATAAAATTGGCTCCAATCAAGCGCTGTCCACAGGGTATGGCATGGCGTTGCAAAATGGAGTGATAGCCTTCCTTAATCAAAATCCCTTTTACCTTGTACAAATCTCCCACTTTACCAGCACCAAAGCAACCCCAGACCATCACATTACCTCCACCATGCTTGACAGATGGCTTCAGGCACTCTTCCAGCATCTTTTCAGTTGTTCTGCGTCTCACAAATGTTCTTCTGTGTGATCCAAACACCTCAAACTTCGATTCGTCTGTCCATAACACTTTTTTCCAATCTTCCTCTGTCCAATGTCTGTGTGCTTTTGCTCATATTAATCTTTTCCTTTTATTAGCCAGTCTCAGATATGGCTTTTTCTTTGCCACTCTGCCCTGAAGGCCAGCATCCCAGAGTCGCCTCTTCACTGTAGACGTTGACACTGGCGTTTTGCGGGTACTATTTAATGAAGCTGCCAGTTGAGGACCTGTGAGGCGTCTATTTCTCAAACTAGAGACTCTAATGTACTTGTCTTGTTGCTCAGTTGTGCAGCGGGGCCTCCCACTTCTCTTTCTACTCTGGTTAGAGCCTGTTTGTGCTGTCCTCTGAAGGGAGTAGTGCACACCGTTGTAGGAAATCTTCAGTTTCTTGGCAATTTTCTCGCATGGAATAGCCTTGATTTCTAAGAACAAGAATAGACTGTCGAGTTTCACATGAAAGCTCTCTTTTTATAGCCATTTTGAGAGTTTAATCGAACCCACAAATGTAATGCTCCAGATTCTCAACTAGCTCAAAGGAAGGTCAGTTTTATTACTCCTCTAAACAGCAAAACTGTTTACAGCGGTGCTAACATAATTGCACAAGGGTTTTCAAGTGTTTTCTAATCATCCATTAGCCTTCTAACACAGTTAGCAAACACAATGTACCATTAGAACACTGGAGTGATGGTTGCTGGAAATGGGCCTCTATACACCTATGTAGATATTGCATTAAATCCACACGTTTGCAGCTAGAATAGTCATTTAGCACATTAACAATGTATAGAGTGTATTTTTGATTAATTTAATGTTATCTTCATTGAAAAAAACTGTGCTTTTCTTTACAAAATAAGGAAATCTCTATGTGACTCTAAACTTTTGAACGGTAGTGTGTATATATATGTGTATGTATATATATATATATATATATATATATATATATATATATATATATAAAACCTGAAGAATTAAAGAGTAATTAAACTTTCAAACCCCCCACTGATTCGCTAAAACAAAGCAGCAGAAGCGCTCGGGTCAGCGCTGAGCCGCTTTGTTTCGGATTGCCTTTTCTCTGAAAGCTGAGCAGTTGGTGTACGGGCTCAATAGAAAGTCTATGAGCCCGTAGAAAAGCCGTTCAGAAACTAAGTGGCTCAGCGCTCACCCAAGCGCTTCTGCCTATTTTCGTTTTAGCGATCGGTGGGGGTTTCAGTGCTCAGACCCCCACTGATCAAAACTTCTGACATGTCACTATGACATGTCAGAAGTTTTTTTTTTTTAATTTAGTTACTCTTTAAACTGTGTCAAATATTTGTGCCATTTAGCACTCCCAGACTGTGTAACGTGGTGTGTGTGTAAATTCTAGGGTAGATGCACTGCGTAAAAGTACACCACATGTATGTCCTGGAAGCCACTGGAAATCCTGCGGAAATAATGCTAGAAAAAATAAAAAGTTCATACTTCCTTCGTCCTCCGTTGTCACGACGCGTCCCTCTGCTCTGAGTACAACCAGGCCTCCTGGGATGACTCTTTAGTCCATGTGACCACTGCAGCAGTCACATGGGACGAAAGTCATCCCAGGAGGCCACGCTGCACTCAGAACAGAGGATCGTGTCGCTATTACAACACCTGGGGGTAAGTATGAACCTTTTTACACTCCTCAACATTGAAATTTCAACACCAAGAAGGGCAATCTGTAAGGTTATGCAAATTGAGGAAGTAGCAGGTGTTGCCAGATCTGCAAATGATCTAATTTTCGAGCACCGAGCTCCAATCTGTGGCATGTGGGAGGAGAATTAAAGCCAGATTAAAAGCAAAGTTGTTTTTTTTAGCCACATGAAACCTCAAAAATCAAGTGGTGTGGGATGATTGTGAGATGCCTCCTGTTCGTCGACGTGCCAGTCGGTGCCACTTGTTGCAAACTAAGAGGGACAGAATCCTTGAACTGAAACTCCTTGGTTTATCTTTTCGGCAGATCGCTACGCGCCTAGGTCGAGATGTCAGCACTGTTCAACGTTGGATGTCCTGGAGGATGAGAGAATGACAACAAAAGGTGCGAGGAGGTGAACCTCTGCAATCGTCTGATTGGAAGAATGGCGCGTAGTGATCCATTTTGTATTCCAAGTGAAATTGGACGTCACATCCAAAGTTTGGGCTGGCAACCCTTGTTGACACAAACCATCAGAAGGCGTTTGCATGACATTGGGCTACAAGCCATACGTCCAGCCTACAGGTGTTCTATTGACAACACGCAACCACTCTCAAAGGCTATCGTGGTGCACGTCAATGGAGGCTCGAATGGAGGTCTATCCTCTTCAGCAATGAGTCCCGCTTTTGTCTCGGACACAATGATAGCCGGAGATTGGTCTGGAGACAACGCCATGAGGAGGCTTTCACAAGGGAACGTCACACCGGTCCTACTCCCGGGATTATGGTGTGAGGTGGCATAATGTATGGTAGCCGTACCCCTCTAGCCTTTATTTCATGTGCACTAACAGCTTGGCGTTATATTGATTTGGTTGTGAAACCAGTGGTACGGCGTTTCTCCAAAGTGTCCAAGAAGCTGTTATTCAGCAGGACAACACCAGGCTACATGTTGCTCGTGCTACAGTGAGCAGCCTGCGTGGCCTAAACGTGCTACCTTGGCCTGCAGCGTCTCCGGACTTGTCTCCCATCGAGCACATCTGGGACATCATTGGTCCGCAATTGCAAAGGGAGCTGCCAGCAGCCAATCTTAATGATTTGCATGCCCAAGTGCATTCAGAGTGGCATAACGTTCCTCAGACAACCATTAATAACCTCATTGATAGCATGCCAAGGCGTGTAAGTGCGTGTATTTCTGAACAAATCAAGATGTTTGGAATATTTTGTTTCCATTTTTTTGGTCATTTGCATATCCTTAACATGTCTATCGATCTTGTGGTTTCCACAATTCCAAAACTTATTCTTCTTGGTGTTGCAATTTCAATGTTAAGGAGTGTACTATTTGTAAACCAAAAAACAACAACATTTGCCTATTTGTTTTGGGTTTCAGCTTACGATTGAATTAAATGGGGAAAACCCGCAACAGAAGAGCAGCATATATTGGTGGATTAAAAAAAACGTAACCCAGGTCAATTTGAGTGGTTTCTCGGCTGATTTTTTTCTGCAGTGTTTTGGATGAGATTTGCACAAATCCCATCCACTCTGCTGCTACTGTATTACACGGCGGATTTTCTGGCATAAAATCTGCAGCGTTTGCGCTATGTGTCCCTACCCTAGGGTCTCCAGTTTTTCTAGGTTTTGAATACTTTATAGTGCACACGGTTGAGATATATATATATATATATATATATATATATATATATATATATATATATATATAAATTAATTGCCTTGTTCTAATATATCTTTTTGTTCCCTATTATTTTCTTAACTATACAGATCCTATTGATATTGTTAAAGATCCAATACCTCCACATGAATATAAGCCCGAAGAGGACCCTAAAGTATACAAATCTGTAAAGACTAAAAGAGGCCCCTTGTCTGATGACTGGATTGAGGAGCATAGAAATAACTTTGGGAGATGCCCCATTATGTGTGCCTACAAGCTGTGTAAAGTGGAATTTCGTTACTGGGGCATGCAGTCTAAAATTGAGAGGTTCATACATGATGTTGGTGAGTGTGTTTAATGCTTTCTTAACTATGATAATGTAGGTCATTATTACATAGCCTGTTGTCCCAGTGTAAGGAGCATTGCGCTGCTTTGTGCAAATGTGTTAAAAGATCCTTTGGCTCTCTTCACATTTTCTTCGTTGCTTCTCTTCATAATGGAAGCCACTGCGCAGTGCCGGATACGTCCAATGACCATTCCTAAAGTTGCCTGGCAGATCCCATTGAGATTTCATGAGTTCTGTCATGGTTTCCACTATTGCGCTATTCTTGTCACCAAAAGTGACATAACTACAGTATTCTCCAGTGATATAGTACACATGACTTGTTATATTAATTTCAAGAAATAAGATGTAATAGAGCATGAAACATCCGGATTTATAATTTACATTTAATTAAGCCATGCTTATCCTAGTTATATTTCAGTCTACAGAGAAGTTACGATATTTAGCTTTTTTTTTTTTCATGCTGAACAAACTAGTGGAATTCTCGGGTGTGTCAAAGTTTCCAGGGTGGAGCTGCTTGTGTCTGAACATGCTGCAAGCAAGACTGCTTAGTATAGAATTCCTCACATTTTACTATTCGCATCTGTGACACCTTGCTTTTACTTCTGAACTGAACGTCTTTCTTCACAATTTGTACTAGTAGTACTCCTAACAGATATTAACAGAAAGATTAAAATATAAACAGACTTCTTCTGGCTCTCAAACTATAAGATGCCACGAGACCCCAGAGAAGAGCATTTAATGGCTTCCGTGTCTTTGTTTTACTATTCCCTATTCCCTATTCCCCATTCCCATCCATCCCATTTTTTTTTATGGAAGACATGGTAAACTAGTGAGGAATTGTCCAAACAATAGAAGTCTACAGTGATTTCCTTAAAGGGGTATTCTGGCTGTGTAGCATTTTTACCAGTTTTCATCTATCCACCGGATAGATGATAACCGTTAAATCAATGGGGGTCCGACCACTGGGACCCCCACGTGTCCCCCGTCAATGCCATAGATCCCACCGATCTAACCACTATCGCCAGAATACCCCTTTAACTTCTATTGATATCACATAAAGTTATCAGCCAAGAAACGTAATGTAAGCTGCCAGTATTCTGTGGAAAATGAAGACCTATAATAAATAATATTCTGATGTTCGATTGGCATGAATACTATTACACTTCTGTAGTGATGTGGCTTTTTTAGAGCATTGCTGTCAGAATTCTAGTTTGAGTTCCTAATTACTGACCTGAATTGTTGGAGGGTTTGTGCAGTCTAATGTTAAAGCTTAAAGAATGCTCAGTGGCTATAATATAGAAACTTCCAATACACTTATTGAAACATCTACCCTTCCACAGCTATCTCTTTCCCTGTTCCTCTTTACTTTCAACACAGCCCATATTTTCCTATCTCTGTGTAATGACGGGGTAGGGAGACAGACAGGTGAGCCCTAATCTACCCCACACTCAGTCCCTGCATACTTGCACGGCCCATCCTAGACGACGGCTTACAACTTGGCGACGGTCCCTACACTCAATATGTGCACGACACACAAACAGACAAGGGTACACAGAAGCTAAGGGAAATGGGGCAGTTGCCCACGGCAACACCGTGAGCAACAGGAGTAGTGAACGAGCCGAGTCAAACCAGGAGTGTACGAGGTACCAAACTCAGAGCAGGAGTGTAGTCAGTAAAGCCAGGGTCAAAAATGAAGCAAGGTCAATAATAATAGCAGGAGCAGCAGAGCCAGGAAACCGGAAAGAATCACAGGCAAAGACAAGCAGGAAATTAGGGTATAAATAGACCGAGGGTGGGAGCTAGAACCGTCTGGCCAGGCTGTGATAGGTTCTCCCACTCCTGAGCCTACCAGCCTGACTGGTAGAAGATCGAGTCACTCTATCAGACCTAGGAGCAGATGCAGACTGATTACCCACGGGCGTGGACACAGAAGCTGTGTCTGGCAGATCCTTTACACTCTGTCTCTAATACAACAAATATTATGTAGCACATACTTCCATTGCATCAATTAGAATTATGTTCTTATTCTTGTGTAACTTTTATTGCTCTTATTTCCCTTGTTTATATGTAATTGCAATTTTACATGTCACATAGTATATGATGTTTCCTTTCTAAATGTAATTATTTTTACTAAGCGTTGTATTGACACCTTTTATGTTAATATACGTTTTTCTAAACTCATTGATGGAAAGAGATTTGAAAATAAATATTCATTGTTTATGTTGAAAAGATGAAAACCCATACTAACCTAGTCCTGCTCACTCAGCTGCTGGAATTGTTAAAGGGGTATTTCCATCTTCTTTATGGCATATCCACCTGATATGCTATAAATGCTTGATAGGTGCGGGTCTCACCTCTAGGACCACCACCTATCAGGAGAGCAGACGTCCAGTGACCCTCTTCACCAACTCATGCTGGCCGTTGTCTCAATAGAAGTCAATGGAGAGGTGGCTGCGCTTAAGGTATCACTGAATATTTCCTGTAATAACTTGATCGCTCAACACACAAGCTACTAGTCCATGTTACTAGTGTTTATTTTATTACTGGTTCTAGATATTTAAAGAAGGAAGTATTAAGTATATTACACTGTATTCTACCAATATGTGAGGTGCCTGCTCATGGCAGACCTGTTACAGCTTGTGAAGAGAAATACAGGGCTTTAGAAATGTGAAAATATGGCAATGATAAAATTTTATATAATTTAATAATCTGGATCAATGAGAAATTATAGTTTAAGCGTTTCTATCTTTTCCAACTGCTAATGTCCTGTGTTTCTCTTCTAAACCTGTCCAATGTCTCCCATGAGCAGACATTGTTACACCTTGCTATAATATAGTGTAATATACTTCATAATCTAGATCTGGTAAGAAAATAAACAACATTAATATTAGACATATTGATTGTGTGTTGAATGTGCAAGTTATTAAAGGAAATATTCAGTGCTACTACATTTCTTTTGCTCCCCAGGTCACATTCTCAGTGGCCCAGAAAGCAGAAATCTAGGGTGCTCTGTTGTAGGTTCTAACACATGGGGAGCTGCAATCCCAAAACTATTCCACATAGTTTCATCCTATATAGTTTTATAAATAAACCTTTTGACATCAAAATTTTTTTGTTCTATGAGTAATGGATATCTAATTTCTGAAAATGTAAAAGAAATCGAACGGTTTATAAAGGAGGAGTTTGTGTATTGAAAACACACAATATGACAAGATGCATTTTTACTCTAGTCTTAAATTCCCAATTAACAGGTCTGCGGAAAGTTATGGTAAGAGCACATAGGCAAGCTTGGTGTTGGCAAGATGAATGGTGCGGTTTAACTATTGAAGATATCAGACAACTGGAGAAAGAAACACAACTGATGTTGGCCCAGAAAATGGCCCAATTTAGTTTAAGTGAAAATGAATCAGAACAGCATGGAGCCAAAGAATCTCCCGGAGAGAAGGATACAGAAACCAAGGCCATTACTTCTATAGAAACGGTTGATGAACCAAGTGGCATGACAGAGTCACTTTCAGGAAGAGGACTAACCAAGCAATGGTCCACATCCTCTAGATCATCCAGATCATCAAAGAGAGGAGGTATGGCCATCAGTTCTTCATAAGAAGGATATTTTAGAATAATTTGGAATCATTTTGTTGTGTGTAATCCTCCAATAACCTTACTTGTGCTTAGTGGATACATAAAGAACAGAAGAGCTCCTCTGGTATCTCTTCTGTTGGTTGCACTGTGGTATCTTTCCTATTTTAAAAAGTTGTGATGTGTGTGCATGCATCATTGTTTACGTATTACGTGTATGTGTGTGTGGGCTTTTTTTTTTTAATGATTTATATGCCTGTATTTTTGGTCTGCATACCCCCATATGTAGCTAGTCAAAAGCAGGAACAGATCTTGGAAGATCTATTTAGCTTTTATGTCAGCCACTTGTGTAGGAATGCTGAACTTTGTTTCATGTACATTAAAGGAGTTATTCGACTTGTGAATTAAAAAAAACAACAAAAAAAACACAGCAGAAAATGTGATAAAACAACAAAAATAATCAGTACTCCCCTCTTCTTTCCCCCAGCGATTCAGCATTGACGCTCCGGCAGTACTCCTGGTCTTTGTTTACAAGTGGCCAACATGTGACCGCTGCAGCCAATCAGAGGGCTTAGTCGACACTTGCTGTATTCCTGGCATCATGGCTCCCATTGCTGAGCAGTGATACCAGGAATATGGCATGTAACTGCTGAGCCCCCTTTGTGATGTGATTTTGCTTTTATTAAAGTACAAAAAAAAAAAGAGAAATGCTCTTTTGTAATACAGTGTATAAGATAGTCTTACAAATCATGTGGCAATATATGTGGATTCCTTCTCATGGTGACATTTTGGGCTGTTTTGCAAGCGGTTTCATATTTGTGTCATAAGTTAAGTAAATATTGGTTCACCTTCCTCTTACTCCAGAGCGTTTTTTTGCTCTTATTTCTTCAGGGCCTATTTAGTAATATTGAACTGTGTCTTAATAAGATTGCCTTAAGCCTAATCGTTTCTTACACTATACATCATTAAGGAAGTCCAAAAGGCGTGACCCCCCCCCCTCCCCCACATTATAACATTGACCCGGTTGTGTCTCTTCCCTTTCACATCCCTAGAAAATGCAAAGATATATTACAAATCTCTTTGCTAGTAAAAAAAAATTCACTATATTCCATCCCGCATTAACCCTTCTATCTCTCATTTGTATCCCTGACCAATTATCCAGATGGGCTTTACGTATGCAGGTCTCTACGAGTAATTTATTCTCCGTACTAAAATGAAGTTCAGTAAACAGCCCAGTCATCATATATTAAACTGACCATTTTTTTTTTTTAACATTGTGGGACATGAACTAATGCAGAATAATTCAAAGTAAAATTCTGATTTAACTTGCATTGAAAAGCCTACTTGTAGAGTCTAATTCAGCCGCTCGTGACCCGTATTGTACAGGCGGCATTTGAAAGGTGAATTATGATTCAGAATTGATATGCATGAGTGGAGAAGTAGAGCACATCACTTGCTCCCCGCTGCCTTTCTTCCAGAGAATAGATAGTAAGAATGCAAGAACATAGCAGCATGAGGCCTATGTAGATAGCAAGGACAGCCCAATAATAACCAGTTCACTGCTGGATGCCGGTGGCGCAATTATATTTATAGAGCCTCAACCAGATTATGGGATTGCCGTTTCCTTTAATTGCTCTGGATCGCTGCATTATTATTATTGCAACCATAGATGTTTTTTCTATAAGAAAGGCTTTACCTGAGGTGACGTTTCCTCTATAGAACATGTCCATAAATCATATATACTGTATGTATATGGTGTAGAATATAGTAATTAGACATATCTGTCCACAGTACAAGACATGAGGACTAGCATGTAATAAGGCCACAAGTGAGCGGAGATGTAGGGCACATGGCTTAAATGAGGAGGAAAGCAGTATATTAAATGCAACTCCGTCTTTGCACATAATGTATTTATAATGTACTTAGGTTCTGGAGCAGAGAAATAACTTTCGAGCTCTCGCAAGTCAAACCCGGCATAACAATGAGTTTGGCTATTATTTGTAATAAAGCAATGCTTGTTTATTGTATCTTCCACTATGTAATGATATTGACCCCATGTGTGTGTTACTCACAGCTAGCCCATCCAGGCACAGCATATCAGAATGGAGGATGCAGAGCATAGCCAGGGACTCCGATGAAAGCTCAGATGACGAGTTTTTTGATGCTCATGGTAAGTGCTCGAGAATTGGATGGTTCCTTTCGTGGAATATGGATACAGGTGTTTGCAGAAGTGATACTATATTTGATACATTCACATTGGAAAGAGAGAAATAACTGTGTATGTACTGGAGTTACCGTATAACTTCTGTATAATTACCAGGCAGTAAAATACGGTTCATAAGTTGGTAATTCTGCTGGTTTCTTGTGGGGACTCAGATGACAAACATGTTTACAGCTGCGCGCTCATTCTTCACCGTGCATATAGGAGTGGAGACGTTTGTAAGGCGCAAAGCATAAGGATGTAAGAATAGAGAAAACCTGTCACTTATACAAAACCAGTAAAGCAATGTATTTGAAAAATTACCGAAGAGGCTCCTTTTTGGAATTTTTACAAACCGGTGCCGCTCTCGTCCAGGAGCTGTGTCTGGTATTGCAGCTCTGCGTCATTCACCAGACATAGCCCACGTTCTAAATTGACACCTATTTGGTAAAACTACAAAGGGCCTCCATGTTTAATTTCATCCCGCACATCTTTTTTTTTTGCTGAAAAAAAACATGCAGTCATAAACCTAAGTTTCATTTTATTACTGCAAATACAAATTGAATACATCAAGAGAATTACTCTATAATAATATTGGCTTTTATCTCTACTCAACTGAGAAATGACCTAAAGCTGCTGCTATATTTCTGTCTATTGATGTAAAGTTACCTAGAGCAATGTGTACGAAACTCTGCAACTCTTATTAAATACTACTTGGTAGGTGCACTTCTGTAGTAATCTATACATCTGTTTTATGGGCCGCAACGGAAGAATTTATTTCGTTCAACTTTCAGCCAAGCCTTGGTGTGTCAACATGTATTTGGGTTACTAAAGGCTATTACTATTTACTACTGGTAACAGTTTGAATTCTTTGCATATTTGTATTAGTAAGAATTTTTAGTATACAAATTCATGGATATTTAACTGTTTTTTGTTTTTTTTCCCCCTTCCTGTTTATTGTCTTTGTGTTTAGAAGATTTGTCAGATAATGAGGAAGTGTTGCCTAAAGAAATCACAAAATGGAGCTCAAACGAACTTATGGACAAGATCGAAACAGCCGAGACGGATGACTTACAGGGTGATTAGAATTTTTTATGAACCTTTCTAGACTAAATCCAAAATAATATTTGTATTGTGTTCTTGTCAAGATATTTCACTAATCTTTTGCTGCTTTTATAACATATAGAAAAATGTTTGGCTGACATAGGGACTTTGATTGACCCTTATAAGAAACATACATGCACACAGTGTTATGATTTTTGTAATTTATTTTTTTGTTAGAAAAACATTGACTGTATCTAGAAATCCGAATGATACACTGCTCTCATTTTCTCCAATTATAATTCTCCTCTAACTAGGGTGAAATTCCTTTAAACTAAGGGCTTGTCCACACGTAGCGGAATTGCTGCGTATTTTCCGTCCGGAATATACGCAGCAGAATACAGTAGCAGCAAAGTGGGTGAGATTTAACAAATCTCATCCACACGCTGCGTAAAAATTCTAAACAGAAATTGCCCTGCGGTGTCTTTTTCGGACCACAGCATGTCCATTCCTGCTGCGGAAAGTGGAATGATTGCTGTATTTTTTTTTAGAGGAGATGTCACCATCTCCTAGCGTTGTGAAAAATGCTGCAAAATCCGCTCCATTTTCTGCAGCCAAAAACGCAGGAAATGGGGCTTTTTTTGCCGCAGCAGAATGTCTGCTACTTTCAACAGAATTGCTACAGAAATTTTCTGCAGCAATTCCACAACAATGAACTACAATATAAAGAGGATTTTTACAAGACTAGAAGCAAAAGACTAAGCAGAGAGAGCTCGCTTGAGACTTGATTAAAAAACAATGGAACATATTTTGTGTTTAATATTTTATTTTGGCCTTTCTCCCTGAGAGTTCTCTACCATAACTAGTGAGTTTTCTTTACTTTTCTATGACTGATCCGATTAACTAAGATATCTGATAATCTGACACTGATCCGGTCCCATTGATGCTGGTGCGAAACTATTTTACTGAGCCATGAAATGTTGCAAAAGAGCAGCCCTAATATTAATCTGCTTTAAGACCAACATTATGTATTTGTTACATTTTCTGACAAGAGATCTGTTGAAACCCGTTATTGTTCATATCAGGCACCTCTTGCCTCATTAATGCAACATTATATTTAGACATGTCTTGTTTTATACTTTTATCCTTGTTATGTGTAGTTTAAAGCAGATTTTGCAATCTGTATCGGCCCAATGCCCGGAAGTGACCCTCCAGTAATTTACCTGTGGCTTTGGGCCAAGTAGTGACAGCAGAAATGTCAGCTCTAGCAACGTCCGACACATAAGAAAACTGCTGTGAAATAAGCCAGCGGCACAGAAACATTCTAGCTGTGCTACAGGATCTGACAGATATTCTTACTTACTAGACCTGGACTACCAAGCATAACACTATTTCTCAATAGGGTTTAAAATCACTATAAACATAGTCATAATTTAGTGTTTGAGCCATTCTTAATGATTTCTTATGTAAGTCAAGTGTTTCTAGCAGTTCAGGAGAGGGCACTATCATTTGGATGTTAGTTAAGAGCAATCAATTTTGTTATATTAAAATAGAAATGTTGGCTAGTGGATTGAAAGGGTTAAAAATCTTTAGTAGATCAGTACATTAGGAGACTTGAGAACCACATGCAGTCCGTCACCTTCATTCAGGTTGGCCTCTGTTGGTTATGGTAGATTTCTACCCAAAACCTAAAAATTGTCATATGTTAGTAAATCAGAAGTTCAAACCGTAGCCAAAGCTATAATAATGTCTCTTACTTACAGAGGTATTGGCATGTTTCTATTCACTTGTGGCGGCCATTTTTGTCAGTGACAACAATGTGTTCTCTGCCTCCAGCCTCCTAATAAAGGTGTTGCCTTTCACTGTAATTCTGCCTCTAATGATCATGACGACTGCTGAGAAGTGATCTCTACAGAACAGGAAGTGGCAGTCTATTATGAGGTGCAGTGTGAAAACGGCAAGATTCCAGGATTTATAGATTTATTATATACAGATAGTGACCGGAAGAATAGAAAACAAATATTCTAATTAATGTTATTTATTTTATGTTGTTTATTATGTATTAACATACACAAATTGATTAAATAACAGGTCATTTACTTATGACACATTCCCATTAACAACAAGCACCACCTTGCGAGCCATTGTGCGCTATTCTCTAATACACATCTTTTACCCAAAATTCTCCTTTTTCAAGTGGGAGGGTTACCGCCTAAAATAATTGTGTACAAGCTAGCTTGAGCAAGGTTCTTCAAAATGACACGTTTATGGGGGAAGAACGTACCACATGACCATTCCAGTCAGTCTGCGGTTGGATGTCGCCTCTGCCCGCTACTGTGCCTGGTGGAATGGGGACGGAACTCGCCTACATTTTAAACATTTATGGCATATACTGTGAACACAAATGTTCTCTTAAAATAACTAATGTCTAATTCAACTTTCAGACTGACTTTAGACCGACTTTAAATACATAAACACCTAAAAAATAAACTTGTCTCAACAGTCCAAAGACTAAAAACACTTGAGCTCAGTAGTTGACCATTCCCTAATGACATAACCTATCAATGGGTAGATTTTATCATTTTTACTAGGACAGAATGAGTCATGGTTGTTCTTGATACAGTGTTAAGTTATTTTCTCACTTTGCTTCACTGACGGTTTTTAGTGTAATTAGATTGTAGAATTGAGGTTATGTAATTAGGTGAGAGAGGAGGGAGTGTTAACCTGTGAAGTACTGTGCTTGAAAATAACAAATGTTGCGATTTATTTACGATGCAGATATTTTAAAACCGTATTCTATATGTATCAGCATGTATATACCATTTGGCCGGGTTCACACGTAGTGTAAATCCTGCAGATTTTCTGCAATGTATTTGGTTGCGCAGTAGCAGCAGAATGGATGAGATCTGAACAAGTCTCATCCACACACTGCGTAAATGATAAACGGAAAGCCCGCTCAGAAATTGACATGCAGTGCGTTTTTTTAATCCACAGCATGTCAATTCTATTTGCGTAATCCCTGCTTCTTGGTTGCGGGTTTTCCTCATTAAATTCAATGGGGCGGTAAAACCCGCAACAAATAGCAGATGTTTCAATTTTTGCTGTGGAAAAACTGCGATTCCGCTGCAAAAATTGCAACTCAGAAAAAAAACAAAAACCTATACTTACCCAGAATTCTGTGCTTCTTCGTCCAGGCCGGCCTCCTGGGATGACATTTCATCCCATGTGACCACTGCAGCCAATCACAGTATGAATCCTTTTTTATGCTGCTCTGTGTGAACATAGTCTTATTATAATGAAAGTAATCAATGAGTATAACTAAATGCATGTTGAAGTGTCAATTGGTGGTTTTCCCTCTTTTCATTCTAGAATGTTTAGCAAAAAGATCTGATCACATTGCCTCACTGTTCTGCTACCCTTTCTGTTCTTTTATAGATGATTCCTACCATGAAACTGCAGAATACACAGTCAGCTCCAGTGTGGAAGGATTAAGTATAATGGAGGTAGGTTTTTTTTAGGTAATGGTTGGGTATCTTTGGTAAGTGATCCTTATAAACTGCTGCTCAGAATGGAACTCCAACATAGTGAATTAGTAAATGTGGTCATGGGGTACTCGGTTATCAGGGTGGTTTTACACGTCCATATTTACTAACTGGTAACAAGCGCCCATCAACGATATAGCTCATCGATCAGTGCGGGTTTAGCACCAACTCTCAAGGAAATGAAGTGAAATATGCTTCAGGTGTATTTTGTGCAGAATCACACTAGTCCTTTTTATTGTTTTTATTTTTTTAAGCGATGAAGCTGCATAAAAAAGAGCTATTTATCCATCAAAAGCTTTCTCCACAAGGCCCACTTACTGAGGCATCATTACTTATACATGATCATGTTTTGTATTGAATATGTATTAATCCTATTTACATATAGCATTTTCTGTGTACTCTTACACTACCATACAGTGCTGCATTCCTCTATCTGGGAGGGGTATATAGCACACTTCATCCTGAGCTTCCAGAACGTCAGAACTGTGACAGGCAGAACAGAAGGAAAGAGGGAGCCATGGAGAGATGTTCCTCTTCTGTATAACAATGCAGATGTATATGCCATTCAGGGTTTGTGGAAACGTGTGATAATCCCTATAGGCAGTGTAATGAAAAACATAAGTAGCTGTCACCTATTGGAGCACAATTACCCCAAAGCAGCTGATAAGAACGTCATATAAAAGATGCAAATGCTCTCTATGGCAGCTATTTTATCCATCACTGGTATATCGCTTGCGTCTATTCAACTGATACTTTATATAGTATTAGTTGTATTTATTCCAAAATGGCAGCCTGTGCATGTTGCGTACACATAGTTTGCCTTATATGCACTTCTTAGGAATGGAAGTTAGAAACTTTCCCAGACGTCCTGTCATTTTTACCCCACGGTTAACCAAAGCTAAATGAAACACGTGGCCGAGAAAATGTTGTGCTATGAAAACCACCCCACAGTTCATTCAGAAAAGGCAGCACAATAAAAACCATTTCAGCAATTACATTAACCAGAAAGTAAAAGGCCTGTATCTGATTATACTGTAAAATACTGTTACAGTCAATGTACCGGCAGATTAGAAAAGCAGAGCAGCAGTCCTATTACTTTTAAGGTCATTGTTGAAGACAGAAGGTTGTGGTAATCTACGTACTTCATCAGTTCTTACACTTGGTAGGGTAATATTCAGAGACGTATGTCTATAATGGTGCACACCTTTAAGGGGCACAGTAGAGCAAGAGTAGTACTCACAGGTAGGTATCAGGATGGTTATCCATGGTCTGAAGACCGTAACCATGCATATTCTTCCCTTATTAAATGTACATTACTGAACATTTCGACATTTTCCAAAGGTTTGTTTTACATCTGCAGATAAATCGTCGTGTTCAGTCTCCCCGTATATCCACATTCATAGGAAAAATACCTAAAGCGTGTGCATGATTGCAAATAGTTCATTTATTTAGCGACCTCATTTTGTAAATTGACGTCAAATCATTCGTCTGTATGGTGCGATTTATACATACGTCCTACACCGATTTGCAGTATTTTACTATTACGTTGGGGATGGCTCATCCCTACTATTTACTTCTTATTGGTTGTCACTTGTTATCATCACGATTGTGCTGCATTGTCTAGACTGTGGCCTCCTCTTTTTTTTTCTCTCCCCCCCCCCCCCCCTAATGGTTTCTGGATATTAAAGCTCTTAGACGGCACAGTTGCACACTTAAATGTGGGATTATTTATAATGCAATATTGATGCATCCGGAGAGACAGCCATCATGAATGTCTGGGTAGGGTGACTTCTTAGAGGAGTAATTCAGCTCTTACACCAGAAACCACGTATTTTACATTCATCTATCTGATGGCTACTTTTATTTCTAATTAATTGCTGGAGAAAACTGAGCAGTAAACGCTCGTAGATTTCATATGTAAGTCTGGGTTTTATGGAGTTCAGAGAATAGGCAAGTGATCAACGCTAGACACTATTCGGGCCTGTACACATCTGCATGGAGGCTTCTTTAGGGGTCTCCTTTGCAGATCTGGCTGAAAAAACGGAAACAATAGCACAGCATGCCGTTGGTGTCTGCCGTACAACAGAAACACCGCTTCTAATATTTTTGTTGTTCTGCTCCTCTGACGAAGCAGAACTACGGGAAAAGCCAACGCGGGTGTGAACCTGAAGCAAGGAGATCCATGACAATCTGCTGATGAACGCTACCGTAATCCTGCTTCGTGTGGCTCTTTTACTTTTTCACCCTTTTGCTTTATATCTGCAGTTTCTTGTTTCCAAACCAATAAGGGGACTGAGTTGTGTTTGTGCTTTTCTGTGCAGAGGCACACAGCTGTTCTCCATGCACAAGTCATTCCCAGCATTCCAGCTGTCACTCTCACAAATGTCATTACAAGTTCCCCAGCTTTGGCTTCAGTAAGTACAGTAAAATGTAGCTGCTCTAGATCAGACCAGATTGTTTCATGTTTGCAAAACGTCAAGTACTTACAAAACAAAGCCAAGGCAATAACAGCCTGTTCACATCAGTGTTTGGTTTCCGTTCATGGGTTCCGTTCAACCTTTTTATTGGAGGAACCGATGAACGGAAAGCTGAACGGAAACTATAGCTTCCGTTTGCATTACCATTGATTTCAATGGTAATGCTTCCATTGCAGTTGGATTCCGTTTGTTTCCGTTCCATAAAAATTAAATGGAAACCAAATGGTGATGTGAACAGTCCCTAACAGATACTTCGTATATAGATTATTATATGTAAGGCTTCGTTCACATCTACGCTAGGGTGACGTTTCGTCAGAGCTTTCCGTTAGCACTGGTTTCCATCACCATTGATTTCAATGGTTTCCGTTTGTCTCTGTTGTGCAAGGGTTCCGTCATTTTGACGTAATCAATAGCGCAACGGAAACCATTGGCAACGGATGTGATCCAATGGTGATGGAAACGGAAACCTCTGGTTTCCCTTTGTGTTTTTCAGGGCTCCGTTCCGTCAGAACGGAGCCCTAGCGCAGATGTGAATGAAGCCTTTTCTGTATACAGCATGATTTTGTGTGGAGTTTTGTGGTGAGTATTGAAAAATATTTTATACTAAACCATGGTCCTGCTCGAGTGAACATTTGATTGTTGTAATTCTGGTACGCATGTCTTAGGCCCCATGCACACGACTGTATTTTCATCTATCCCGAAATTGCATCCCGTATTGCATTCGTATATATGGATCTGTAAAAAGAGGGCGGATGCAAATGATGTCATCAGCATGTTGCATAGCAACGCTTCTGTAACTACGGACGTATACGGATGCACATCCATAGCCATCCGTATTTACAGAAGCTCCCATAGAATTCTATGGGAGAGTCCTTGCCGGAATTACTGACCAGAATAGGACCGGTTCTATAATTTTTTCAGCACGGACACCCATTACTAAAAATACGGAGAGATGTCCGATATGTCCGTGGCCAATAGAAATGAATGGGTCCCTAATTACTGTCAGTGCTTACTGTCCGTAATTACTGATGAAAAATATGGTCATGTGCATTGGGCCTTAGTCAATAACCCATCAATAAAATGTTTCTTGCGTTATGCATTGTATTGGATGTATTGTACCGCATAGATTAAGTTTACAGTCTCAGACATGGTGAGTCATGTATCGATAGAATGATGCCCGTTATCTGGTGATATTCTATTCAAATATTGGCATTCGTAATAAATGTCATATGTATAACGGTCGCACCCTCAACTTACAAATTCACCCACACTTTTCTTGACACAAACAACATTTTCTTGTCTGTCAGGAAAAGGGGGCCATTGACTTCTGATTTTATTAAATGTTCTAAATAAAAGACATAAAGGAGGGTGAACAGACTTTTTTTGACGCTGGTATAAATTAAGCAGAGCCGTGTGCAAGAGGCTAGCGTGGTAAATGAAATACCATATGTTGGAGATCTTCTCCCCTCAAAGCATTGCTTGTAGAAAGAATACATCCATAATACTATATGTGATATTGCACCCCATGATATTTTTCTGACGGTTTCATACATGTACATTTCTGGGTGCCCTATTATAGCTCCATACAACTTACCATAGAGCCATAACATAGTGATCTGCATGAGGCCTAAGCCTAATTTTGTATGCAGTTTAATTTTATTGCTGTATGTTCTGCATAGCTAGTAAAGTAATTTGGGATTTGTAAGTGTTTAGCTCGTGCCCATGAAAGCTGTTTATATAGTTCTTAGCTTTCCATTTTATTTCATGTTAAGATGCCCACAGAGTGCAAGACTGCAGACGGTATAAGGGTATTAGGACAGTATCACAGTGTGTATTGTTTCAGTGCGCCCCTCTTTCCCAATAACCTGATCAGGATCAATAGTTCTGATCAGGCTGTGTTTGTCATCCAAATGTGTGAAAATAATCAATCCAGGCAGTCTGGCCTTTTAACCATAGGGTTTTAATTCCTGAAATGTCTCTAGCAGTCATCTAGCCAGAGACAATATAGCAGACATTGACCTACGGTAGCTACAGTATGACCAAATTATTGGATGGAGAAGCAAAAGTCACGTGGGATGACCTAAAGCAATGGCATGTCATCACAAACTAGTAACATGGCTGCTAGGGCTACTTGGGACACCTTTACCTCAAGCCTACTATAAAACTAGCAGTCATTTATTTTGTAACATTTGGCTGAAAAGAGAATTATTAGTGTAAATGTATTTAAAGTAAAGATTCATTTTTGATTTCCAAGGACTACATAATCAGCCAGTGTAAAATTTTTGTAATATATCTTTTACTTTTTTTATTATTATTTTGCTGTTTTCACTTTGATTCTATTGTGCAGAGAGTAAAATCAAATAGAAAAATTACTATCCTTTCCAAATGGAGACAATTCTTGACGGAGTGAATATTCTTCGGTCTCAGTTTAGTACTTTGCGTGCATTCTGGTCTCTTGCTGTGAACGTTCTATACGTCTGATTGAAGCGGATCTGTAATCAGATTACTTAGAACAAACTGGCGGTATGTTCTACATATCATATAGAGATGAGGGAATGACACCCATATTCATGCCAAATATGTAAATGAAATATGTGCGTACCTCTTTTCACATCTTCGTCGCAGATTGTAATTTTTGCTGTAGAAATTAGTGCCATATGCAGCTCTATTTTGCCTGGAAAAATGGTGGAAACCATGCAGGAAACCTGAGGAAACCCATTAAAGTCCATGGGTTCTGTCGCGCTCCGTTGGTTTCAGTCATGCAACGGATTCTACTGTTCTGTTTTCCTGTTATTCTGCTCCTCTGAACAGAATAACGGAAATTGTAGAGTAGCTGTGAACAGTCTTAATAATGTAATATTTTGCGCAATTAAATTGGAAAGGGTAGCTGGCAGGAATTATGCAATTTATTACAAGACTCATGGCTCTTAATAAATCTGGTGCATTTGGAAATTGGAATCTGACTGAATTCCTTTTTACGCCTGCTATGAGCAGCTATACATTTGCGGCGATGATTTCTGCCTTTTTTAACCTACACCTCTGATAAATGAGGCTAAAAGTGAGTTTACAGCTTGACCACAATCACTTTTCTTACCCATTCTCTTGTTTAGGGTGAGAAGACAAGTGGTACAAAGTCTAAGGCCTCCTGCACATGGCCGTAGCTGTGGGCACGGTCCGTGATTACAGCACGGGCGGGCAGCGGAGTGTCATCCGCAGGCCGTGCGCAATCACAGACCGTGCGCACACAATATGCATTTGTGCGTTTATGTCAATGACGTGTCCTATTTTTCTTGCGTGGAAACCACGGTTGTGTGCATTGGCCCATAGGATAGCATGTGTTCTATACTATCCGCAATTGCGGATATTAAACTGCCACAAAACTACGGTCGGGTGTATGACGCTTTAGGTGCGACTTTTTAAGCTGCGTAACTTCTCCAAAATAGTTTTCTACTTATTTGTGAGAATACTAGTACTCTGCCCCTCCGATGAGCGATTGACATTCGCAAACACGCTACTGCTTGTACATGTGTGATCATGTTTTTTTATGCGGTTTAATCTGCCTCAGTTCATATTTAAAAGGAAAAACACCAGGGATAGGACAGCAGTCCGCTGCAACCAGAATGCGGGTAAACACCAAGTGTGAACAGGCCTTTACTGCTTCAATGGAGTTCATTACACATTCACAACTTCATTAGATACGTTTTAAGATCTTAATGCAATAACAAACTAATAAAACAGAAATCATTATCTCATTTAAAGTAATTGGATTATTGAGAATATTAAGTGATAGACCGTAATTTTGCGATCGCTCACCAGCAGTACCATTGACACAACCTCATATGTGCTGCCTGAGTCTTGGCTTCTGCTGAGCAGCAGATGTGTTTTTTCGTGACTGCAAATTTCTTATCTGTTGCTTAACACATTCTTTTTGTGTAAATTACAGACTGTGTCCCATATAAACACAGAATCATTCACTGAAAACTTTTAGGCTGTGTTCACATCACCGTTCCTTTCCGCTGAGGGGTTCCGTTTGCATCACTATTGATATCAATGGCGTTGGAAACGTTGTTAAAGGTTTCAGTTTGTCACCGTTGTGACAGGGTTCCATTGTTTTTGACGGAATCAAAACCACGGGTTATACAGTCTGAGTGAGAAAATGTATTATGTTCATAGGGTCTGAGAATAGGGGTATGATCAAAATAAAACTTTTAGGAGGTCCTTGTTCAACTTTTCTTTTATGTAAAATCCTGCATATTCTGAGCCAGATATATTATCCCAGATTATTGTTCATGTCATTTGACATTTCTTGCTCTGTGTTTCAAAAGCTTTGTCCATTACTGATTCTTTCCGTAAAGTAAACAACAAATGTCTAACATTACATATATACGATCGTTGTACATGTTGATTGTGTTAAGGAGTTGTCCGGTTTCAGCAAATGAATGTTATTTTTTTGTATTTGTCTTTTTATTTTATTCAATTAAAAGTTATACAATTTCCCAATATAATTTCTGTATCAATTCCTCACAGTTTTCAAGATCTCTGCTTGTTGTGATTCAGTAGGAACGTTGTTTACTTCCAGTGGATAAAGTTCTGTCCATGGTCATGTGATGTACACACAGGTGCTGGGATCTTTAGAAGACACAGCTCTGATACACATACTGTAACTGTAATGATCCCAGCACCTGTGTGTCCATCACATGACCATGGACAGAACTTTATCCCCTAGAAGTAAACTATAAATGTTCCTACTAAATAACAACAAGGACAGATCTTAAAAACTGTGAGGAATTAATACAGAAAGTATATTGGGAAATTGTGTCACTTATAATTAGACAAAAAATAACATCAATTTGCTGGACTCGGACAACCCCATTAATGTTTGAAATTAGGAAAGCATCCTGTTACCTGTTCTATATCTTTATTTGCTGAGCAGTCGTATTATAATACGTCCGTGCAACGCGCGTGATTTTCACGCGCCTCGCACGGACCTATGTTAGTCAATGGGGCCGTTCAGACAGTCAGTGATTTTCATGCAGCGTATGTCCGCTGCGTAAAACTCACGACATGTCCTGTATTTGTGCGTTTTTCGCGCATCATTGAAGTCCATGGGTGCGTGAAAATCACGCGCAGCACACGGAAGCACTTCCGGATGACGAGCGTGATTCGCGCAACAGCAGTCAAAAGTATGAATGAAAACAGAAAAGCACCACGTGCTTTTCTGTTTACAAACATACAAACAGAGTGTCATAATGATGGGGGCTGCGCGAAAATCACACAGCCGCGCATCATATGCAGCTGACACACGGAGCTGTTATGGACCTTTTGCGCGCGCAAAACGCCACGTTTTTTGTGCGCGCCAAACGCACACGCTCGTGTGAATCCGGCCTTAGAGAAATAGATGTGTGATCTTCAATACACAAAATGTAGAATAGTTGTTTTTTTCCCTGTAATTTTTTGTGTGCGCTGGCCATACTACTGACTATTCTAGGAGAAATAAGAATTTTGGTTCGGTTGCTTTGAGAAATCTCTTGCATGCCATTGCAGTTTTATTTGTGAACTAACCATCAATACCTAAAAGGCAAATCTATAAACCATTTAAAATAAATGGGACAATGTCTAATTCTTTTTCTGTTTTATACAGGATGAATCAGCGCAAGCCTCTATGCAACCATGTAAAGTCCACGTGCTAATCCTGGTACTTCATGGAGGCAATATCCTGGATACTGGCAGTGGAGATCAGAATTCCAAGCAGGGTGACGTCAATACCATCAAGTCTGTATTTGACACAGTAATGAGGGTGCATTACCCAGCGGCATTAGGACACATTGCTGTCAGGCTCGTTCCCTGTCCAGCCATCTGCTCAGAAGCATTTTCACTGGTATCCAAGTGAGTCTTTATCTTTTTTCCATTGTAATCCTCTACCTTGTTGTCACGACTTTGCTCCCTGTGATGGCACAAACAAACAAAACAGGCTATATTTATAAGTTATGATTATGTAGGAAAATTCATAAGAATAAACGGAACTAACTTTATAAGAAAAAACAGAATAAACTTAAGATGACATTTTCAATCCGCCACGACATTTTAGTTTTTTTGCCTATAAATAGTGATAACGTTTTATTAGGTAAGTAATCTATGCAATAAAAGCAGCATTTAGATGCAATGCGTGACAGTAGAACGTAAATTTAACATATTTTAGTTTCGCTTTGCTCGTTTATGTCAATGCAGTTTTTGCAGGTAAAGCAGATTGTGCGACGTTTAAAATGCATTTTAAATGAACATAAAACTACCTTGTCAACATATGGATGGAGACATGTCAGATTTTTTTTGGGAGGTAAATATTTGACTTCTGACGTCCCTATGTAACTTAAGCCTTCGGTTTCTTACAGTGATTATTTATCACTTATCCACAGGATAGGTGATAAATGTCTGACCAGTGGGAGCCCAATTGCTGGGTCCTCGAATGCCATGCCCCGACACCGCTCTATTCACTTTCTATGCACCTGACAGAGCACACAGTGCTCCCAGGGACCCCCATTCTCGGGTTTCAATGGGGGCAACAGAGGTCGGACTCCTACTCCTCAGACATTTATCACCTATACTGTGTAAACAGGGCAGTGATGAGGCAACAAACGACTGTATCTTCTATGCGGCCAGCAAAAAGTGTAAACGGGATTTGCAGCCGACAGAATACAAATGTATGGGAAAGAACGATTGTATTAATGTTCATCCGTCCCCATACATTCTGATCATTGCTCTCTTTGAATGGAGCAAACGCGTGGCCGATCAATCGTCTGTGCAACCGTAAAGACTTAGGGCTCATGCACACGACCGTAGCTGTGTGCACGGCCATGATTTTCGGGTCGGCCGGCTGCGGACTGTCAGCCGCAAGCCGCACGCAAATTGCGGGACATGCACATGGCCGCGGCAATTATTTTCAATGAGCCCGGACCGCAGAACACGGCCGTAATAAGACAGGTCCGTTCTTTCTGCAGTGCGGGCTCCCGGGCCATGCACGGACCGTAAAAACTACGGTTGTGCGCATGGCCCCATAGAAATGAATGGGGCCGCAATTCTCCCGTGGATTTTCGTGGGAATTGCGGCCGCAAAAACACGTTCGTGTGAATTGGGCCTTAACTGGCTGATCAAGGAGTTCGTTTTTATTTGAAATAAAAACTACTGACTGCCTGGGCTGGCGCAAAGTGGCAAATGATCATTTCGTCCGATCATGCCATACATATGTAGTTTCGGCCGAAATGTTCCAAACTGGTCGAAGGCACAAGCAACCTTGTGACTATCACAAAAATTACAATTACGGTGTTTAGTCGCATGTAGCCCCGACTCTAATCACCTATTTGATTAGGTGGACTCATTAAAACTTTTGCTGACTGGCATTTCTATGTTATGACAGTGATGCCAACTAGCATAATACTACTAGGTAAGTAGGTTTCTGTATTGTACAGTAGCATGTAACATAAGATAGCAGGTGCATTGGCATTACAGTTGTAGTATAGCAGTACCTGGCAGCAACCATAACATTCTCGGGGTAATGTGATTATTTACACACTTCTTTGCCTTAACAAAGCATCGTTTATGTAGTCTATTCCACTCCTGCAGTTCTCCATCACTGAGTTTGCGGTGTAGTTTGTACTGACGTGACACCCGCAGCACACAGCAGTACAGCGAGTTTGAAGAAAGTTACAGCGCTTGCTATGCTATTACAGGGATCCCCCACTCCTTTGGCCCACTCTCCATAGTACCATCATGCTTACTAATAGTACTTACACAACTGAGATGGAGGAGTGGGCATTTAGCATGAATTTTCCATAGTTGCCAACATTGCAAAAAATTTTAAGGGACACTTTTGGTAAGCAAATGAAGCCAGGAGTGTACCCAACATGCATTCAGCTGAGAATAATGCCCCAATAATTGCAGACCCTTCTATTTGACAATGCAGGACTTAACAGTACCTGCCCAGAGCTTGGCACCTGGCTATTCAGACCCAGCCTTGCTGATAATGTAAAGCTAGCTGGTGAATCTAGGCTATTTTGATGTTCTAGAAACTTCACCCTATACCAAGGCTTCTTCCTCAGATTTAATATAGCAGTGCTTTACTTCTTTTAAGGATCGGCTGCAGTTAAAATGCAGAACTTTACAACTCACATGATCAACTTGCATTTTAATTGGCCAAAGACATCATTAATCTCTAAAATAACAAATCACATAACCTCATCCGTTGGATCGAATTTTGATGCAGATTTTGGTGGCGTTTTTGGATCAGTTCTTTTTTTGTCTAACAGAAGTGGACTCAGAAGAAAGGAGATGCGTCCGTCTTTTCTTTATACCTTTCCTCTCTTTGGATCCACTTCTGGCTGTCCCAAAAATTTGAGCCAAAGCCTGCACCAAAAACTGCATCAAAACTGGCCATACAGGTATATTGCATTTGTTTTACTGTGTGAACAGCCTGCTGTGTGTACTGAGGAGCCTTACGAAGATCTCCCCATCAGGGTGACCATTCCTTTCCATATACTTCGTTAAGAAAAACGGTTAACATTTAGGGCTTTTATGATATATACAAACCAGTGTAGAAATCTAGAAATACCAAAAATCCTTATGGAAGTATACATGAACAAGCCATATATGAAAACAGACAGATTTTCCGATATTGCTCCCTATCTGTGTCTGGGAAAGCTGGGTGGACCACCCTTTGGTGAAAACTGTAATGACAGCCATATTGTTTGTCTCAGCTTTGCGAGAAACCGAATGGATAAATACACTTTAAAATAGAAGACAATGGTAAGAATTCTATGTACTGCAGGAATTTTGAGTTGGGGCTTTCTACACCATAAAACATTCCCATCCCCTCCTAGCTTGTTATAATAGGTGATATTTGCTGGATATCTACTCCTGATCATTCTGTGCTTGCTGTGACCCGTCCTGTCACCATCATTGTGCGAGGTAGCTCTGTTCTCACTCCCCTGACATCTGTAGCCGATGGTAATGTGACATCCTGTGACAGCACCTTCTATAATGTGCTATCATTGTATAGCACACAGTCTGGCAAACCATTCTAGAAATTCCTTCCACTGATGTAAATATTCCATTGATTTTGCGATGTAAATGTTACCTTTTTTTGTTTTTTTCTAGGGGAAAAAAAATCATTCCTTTCCTGCCCTGTTCACACTGGAGTCAAGACTCTAGAGATTCTATTTTAACATATTACAATGGAAGTATAACACATACCATTGATATTAATGGGATCAGTTAGGTTTCTTTTTTTTGCTTTTTTACAGCAGATTACTCCATCACTACTCCATCCGTAGAATGCAAAGGAAACCCGACAGAAGTTCAAAATAAACTTTTCACTTCGTTTTTCTGTAAAAACCATGTAGAACCATAAGCTTAAAGGGTAACTAAACTTTCAAAAAACTTTAGAAAGTCTGAGTCCGTACACCGATCGCTCGGCTATCCGAGGAAAGTCGTTCAGAAATGAAGCAGCACAGCACTAGCCCCAGGCGCTTCTGCTGCTGTGTTTTAGCGATCTGTGGAGGGGCTCAATGCTCGGGCCCCCACCGATCAAAACTTCTGACATGTCACCATGACATGCTGAAAGTTTAGTTACCCTTTAAATATTGCTATCCCTTTAATATATATATATATAGATATATAGATACCGTAGATATATAGTAAAATCCCTTTATGAGACACTGATGGGATCTGATGGGTGCCGGATTATCAGAATTGCTGAATTATTGAATGCCGGATTAAAGGAATTTCATTATGTAGATTTAGAAATACATAATTTTATAGTTCTATATATTATTAATAATAATAATAATAATAACAACATTGGTACATATAAAGTACGGATCAGGTATTGAGTAGCAAAGTGGTATTAATGCAGATGCTCTGCTTGTGTGTTTGCAGCTTGAGTCCATACAGCTATGACGAAGGCTGTTTGTCAAACAGTCAGGATCACATCCCCCTTGCTGCCCTTCCACTCCTGGCCACGTCCTCTCCACAGTACCTGGAAGCTGTAGCAACAGTTATTCACCGCGCCAACCAGGTCTATGTGGATTTCACTAAATCACAAGAAGGCATGTCCTTTACTGGACAGGTGAGTTAAAGGAAGAAAGACATTTTTTTATGGAACTTATTTATAAGAGAAAAAAATTGTGCAAAGCAAAAAAGTCATAAAAACATTCCCAACTTCACTGATAAGGCAACTATAACCCCTTAAGGCCATTTCCGAGAGCCTTAACTTTTTAATTTTTCCTTTGACACAGCCCTATGACGGTTTGTTTTATGTGGGGCGAGTTGTATTTTTAATGGCTCCTTTTTGGGGTGCATGTAACGTATTGCATAACTTTTTATTACAGTTTTTGGGTTGGAAGGGAAAAAAAACGCATTTCTGGCATTGTTTTTGGGATTTCTTTTTCTATGTTTTACTACTGTTGCACAATATTTATTTTTGTTTTTAAAATAATTAGGTTTGTGTCACTGCGTTCCTAGAGCCATCATTTTTTTACATTTTTCCTTAGATGTAGCTTTATGAGGGCTTGTATTTAGCCGTCCAAGTTGTCGTTTTCATTGACACCATTTTGGAGTCCATAGAAGTTATTGGCTTAGGGCTTGTTCACACAGTGCAGATTTGATCAAGATTTTGCATTTATTTTTAAGCTAAAACCAGGTACAGAACCTAGACAGAAGAAATATATTAATGGAGGACTTAGTGTCTCCTCTCTTGGATCCAGTTCTGGTTTTGGCTTAAAAAATGCACTGTGTGAACAAGGGCATGAAATGGATCGTCTAGTGAAATAAAATTGATGGCCTATCCTTAGGATAGGCCATCAATGTCTGATCGCCACCACTTATCAGCTATTTGAAGGGGCTGCGGATGCTCCGGCAAGCGCTGCTTCCCCTTTACAGATTCATACTGTACAACGCCAACACATTCGTAGCGGCGGAGCACAGTAATACAGCTTTCTCCCATTCTAGTGAATGGGAGAAAACTGTTATACTGCCATCAATTTTATTTAACTTTTATTCTTCAGGACTGCAATGATGCCCTGGCTTTTTATATTTAATTTTTTATTTTTTTTACGTTCACCAAATGGTGTAAATAACGTGTTACATTTATTGTACGGGTTGTTATGATTGCGGCGATACCAATTGTTTTTTTTTATATATTTTTGTCCGTTTTTTTTTTTTTTACTTTTGATTTGTTTTTCAATACACTAAACTGAACGTTTTTGTTTTTATAAAAAAAAAAAATTTATGTACCACCATGCGACATGAACTTTCGATCCTTTGATTGTTTATATAATACGTTACAATACTCCTGTATAACGATGTATTATGCCTATCAGGCTCGCATAACATGGCAGACTTTTTTCAGGCCCCGGATGCCTGAAAACTTATCGCCATTGCATGGCGCCGATACGCTTACAGAGGATCTCCCTTACACTGTAAAACCACTTAGGTGCCACGGTCACTATTGACATGTAAGTGACATCTAAAATTGGAGTTTACCGATCCACGCTACCCAGTGTGTAAAGTAGCTGCTCCACACACCATACTATTAGGCACAGTGCAGGAAGGCTTAAAGAGGCTCTGTCACCACATTATAAGTGCCCTATCTCCTACATAAGGAGATCGGTGCTGTAATGTAGGTGACAGCAGTGCTTTTTATTAAATAAAACGATCTGTTTTCACCACTTTATTAGCGATTTTACATTTATGCTAATGAGTTGCTTAATGCCCAAGTGGGCGTGTTTTTACTTTAGACCAAGTGGGCATTGTACAGAGCAGTGTGATGCTGACCAATCAGCGTCATGCACTCCTCTCCATTCATTTAGGCAGCGCATAGGGATCCTTTTAGATCGCTATGTGCTGTCTTATACTAACACATTAACAATACTGAAGTGTTTAGACAGTGAATAGACATTCCACGGGATGTCAATTCACAATCTGTGCACTTCGTTACTGTTTTTGTGGTCGTTACAGCAGAGCAAAGCGTAATCTCGCTGTAACCTGCCATTTACCGCGTAATCTCGCAAGATTACGCGTCCTCTGCTGTAACTACCACAGACAGAGTAAGGAAGTGCAGAGATTGTGAATAGACATCCCGTGGAATGTCTATTCACTGTCTAAACACTTCAATATTGTTAATGTGTTAGTATAAGCCTAAATGAATGGAGAGGAGTGCATGATGCTGATTGGTAAGCGGCATACACTCCTCTGTACAACGCCCACTTGGTCTAAAGTAAAAACACGCCCACTTGGGCATTAAGCAACTCATTAGCATAAATGTAAAATCGCTAATAAAGTGGTGAAAATAGATCGTTTTATTAAATAAAAAGCACTGCTGTCACCTACATTATAGCACCGATCTCCTTATGTAGGAGATAGGGCACTTATAATGTGGTGACAGAGCCTCTTTAAAAACTATTCAAAGTGGATTTTTTTTTTATTCTGGAGCTCTTTCCCATTTTCATAGTTTGCAAAATCAAAAAATGGAATACAAACCATCATATCTTAATGACCCCACAGTACAGGAGATAAAATTGGTGTGTTATCGCTGAATGAGCAGCCAGGAAAATATTAATTTCTGCAGAGGTTTAAAAGAAGGGGTTTTGAGCATGGTCAACAAGGGGTCTTTTCTTCAAATTTGCATCAGAAAAATAAATACCATTTTACACACACATACAGGGTAAGTAGGTATAGAGTTTAAATAATAGGTGTACAGTTTAAATAGCATTTTATAGAATAACAAAACAATTAAGTACAGTCTCTTATATGGTCAAATTGGCAGCCCTCACTATTTACACATTACTGTAATCTAGTTTTTAGACTCAAGCACACTTCGGCACAAAGTTATTTATTGGCATTTGTTTCATGGCAACCGTGCGTGGTTTTCTTGAATATAGCCAATCGGGGTAAAGTCTGGTGATCGTGGTGGCCATTCAACCGGGCCTCGTCTACCTGTCCACCTATTGGCTAATTTTTAGTCATGAAAATTAATTACACACCGCTAAAGCATAGTGAGGAGGGCTCCATGTTGCTGAAAATAAGTCTTCATTTTCATGCTCCAACTGCAGTTGTGGTATTACAGTTTCTGGGAGCATGTTAAGGTTCAGATCTGAGGTAATGACGATAGGTCCAATTACCCCTTTACATGAAATGGCCGCCCAAACTGTAACCCCAGGTTGATTCAACTGTTCTTCTTCAATTGTTGCAAGGGGGTTTTCCAGTACATCCCTCATGACAGCACCACAGGAGGTTGCCCTATTGACCTCTATAGGGACAGGAAGACAAGTTAAAAGGCCCCTCCAACCAACCGCTTGCCAGTGTTCTTCCTGTCCCAGGGTCAGGAGCAGATAGACGTCGCTCTTGGAGAAAATGGGCAGGGAGCAAGATCGGGGAGTCTGTGCACTCCTCCTTCTATTCCTCCTAGGGCCTAGGCCAATACCCCTCTAACGAGAGGTCCCTTAGCTCCCAACCTAAAACACCTACCTTAAGAATCCTAGGCAGGTTTCCAGTAGTGTGTGGGGTTCGGGATCCCCAAGCAGGCTCCGGGCTGCGTGACCATGCGGGGACCGGCAGCTCCATGTGGTTGGAAGCACCGGCAAACATCCTCGTAAGCGGCCGCATAGACGGAAATCTCAGTCGCCGGCCATGACGCGGCCGCACCTCAATCGAATAGCCACGACCGGAAATCACGTCAGGCTACTTCCGGTCCGCGGCCGTCTTGGAAGGCGGGAAATTCAAAACTCCCGCATTTAAAGGGACCCGCACAGGTATGTAGTTAGAGCGGATACCTCTAACGTGGATTGGATATTGCATTGTCTATTACTTGTTGCGGTGATGGAATGTCCTCGTTCTGACGGAATTCCGGATATGTCCCAGGATCACGTGAGTCTAACCCTTGGGGTAAGGGTTATGACTCCATATGTAAGTACACCATACTTTACCTGCCTTCTGTTTTCTTTAGGATAAAGATTCCTCTCAGAGACAAACTGATAAAAAGAAGGTTCAAAAAATGTGCGACTTGTGCGAAAAAATTGCCAGAGTCACATAGGAAACAATTGTGTCAAGATTGTATTGCAAAGTTACTAAAAGAGGAACAACCGACATTTGTCTGAACTTAGGGCTATGATTCGCGAAGAAGTGACTCAGTAGCCTCCCTCGCCCCTCCTCAAGGAACACTCTCACACTGCCGAGCAAAAAGGTCATGGACTGAAGTGGAGCAAAAATGTTGCCCACCATCTCAGGGGTCTGGCTCTGAGCAGGAGTGTTATTACTTATCGGAGGGTGAGTTAGAAGGAAGAGAGGAACTCTTGCCTTCAACTTTATCTACTCAAGAGAAAAACATTTCTTCTCTTCTGAGATGTCCGATACCTTAATCCAGGCTATACGGGAGACCATGGATATTCTCGAAGAAGACCAACCCCATACCATCCAGGATGAGATGTTTGGGGGCCTAACGGAGAAGAAAACAAAAATTTTTCCGGTAAATGAGAATCTCAAGAGAATGGTAACGACTGAATGGGAGGATTCGGAAAAAAGACTCATCTCAAGAGAATTTCAAAACAGAATTCTCTTTGAGCCAGAAGACACTAAATCTTGGGATGAGATCCCAAAAGTAGATGTCCCAGTAGCCAGGGTTGCTAAAAAAAAAACGCAATCCCCTTCGAAGATTCCTCGCAGTTGAAGGACCCCATGGACCGGAAGGCAGACGGGCTGCTGAAAAGAGCTTGGGAATCTTCATGCGCTTTGATCTCTACAAATATCGCGGCCACATCTGTAGCAAGAGCAATGTTTATATGGTTAAACCTGCTGGAGACCCATTTGATGATTAAAACATCATGACAAGATCTATTAGAATCTCTGCCCTTACTAAAGATGGCAACTGGATTCTTGGTAAACACATCAGCGGAATCCATTAGATTTGCTGCCAGGAATGGAGCTCTCTCAAATTCTGCTAGAAGAGCATTATGGCTCAAAATGTGGTCAGCAGATACGAAGTCCAAAAACAAGTTGTGTTCTATCCCATTTACAGGTTCTCTGATATTTGGTCCTCTCCTGGATAACCTGCTGGAGAGCGCAGCAGATAGGAAAAAGGGGTTTCCAGAAGAGAAACCTAAAAATCCCCTCAGTTTTGGAGGTTTCGCCAACAGAGGGAGCCAACCTTACAGCGGGAAAAGAAAGTCCGGTCGCTGGAGTTACCCCCAGGGAGGAAGGGGTCGAGGATATCTCCTTAACCCCAATAATTCATTTCAGACCTCAAAACAATGACGCCAAGAGTGTGGGGGGAAGACTCCTACATTTTTATTCCAACTGGACCGGAATAACCCAGAACCCTTGGGTTCTAAAGATTATAAAAGAAGGGTACTAATTAGAATTCTCCTCCATTCCTCCAGAGAAATTTCCAATAACCAAGTACCAAGCAAGAGATCTTGATCAGATCCTTATCCCGGACGTCCAGAAACTGCTCAAATTGAGAGCAATTACTCCAGTTCCGCACAACGAAAAATTCAAGGGCCACTATTTAAAAATCTTCTTAGTCAAGAAACCAAACGGTTCTTACAGGACAATAATCAACCTGAAGTTACTGAACAAATGGGTAAAATATTGCAAATTCAAGATGGAGTCTATCAGATCGACTATTCCTCTAATAAGGGAAGAAGCGTCAGTGTATGATCGATTTAAAGGATGCGTACTATCCCTTCCCTATCCACCCCACTTACCAGAGATTCCTCAGATTTGTGATTCAGAACGTTCCTTCCATTCTCCACTTCCAGTTTTTCTGTCTCCCCTTCGGCATTTCCTCCGCCCCCAGAATTTTTACAAAAATTATGGCAGAGATCATGGCATTCTTAAGAAATCAGGGCATAATAATTATCCCATATTTAGACGATTTCCTGTTGACAGCAGATACTACGTCTATCTTAAACACTCATCGGTCACCGGTTCTTTCCCTGCTACAGGTATTGGGATGGATAATCAACTTCCAGAAGTCAAGTCTTCCTCCCCAAAAACAGAAGGTCTTCTTAGGAGTGCTGCTAGACTCTTGCCTTCAACATTCCTTCCTCCCAAGAGAGAAACAAATACTTCTACTGACAGAAGTGAGGAAATTTTGGGGGAAGAGCTCCTGTTCCATAAGGGAAGGAATACGGATGTTGGGAATGATGACGTCTTGCATCCAATCCATTCCATGGAGTCAATTTCACTCCAGACCTTTACAGAATCTGATCCTGTCCCAGTGGGATCGAAAACAGGACTCCTTGAATTCAAGGATTCGGATTTCCCAAACCGTGAAATCATCTCTCCATTGGTGGCTCTGCATAAGCAATTGGGTCCCCTGGAGAACTTCTCCTTAGGTAGTAATTACCACAGATGCCAGCAAACACGGCTGGGGGGCGGTAATCCAAGACCGGCACTTTCAAGGCACATGGCCTGTTCAGATGAAGACTATGTCCTCAAACTTCAGGGAACTAAAAGCCTTATGGGAGACATTCATAAGCGCTTCACCCATCATGAAAGGGACGCACGTAAGGATTTTATCGGACAACACAACAGCAGTGTCCTTTCTTCGCCATCAAGGGGGAACAACACACACTCTTCTTCAGGCCCTCTCTGTGCAAATTTTCAGTTGAGCAGAAGAAAATGTCCTATCAGTCTCTGCATAGTCGGGGGAAAAAGTAGACCCTGGAGAATGGTCCCTAAACAGGGAAGTCTTTCTGTCCTTAACCCGAAGGTGGGGTTATCCACAAATAGACCTTTTTGCCACAAGGAAAACTCCCAGGTAGAGACATTCTTCTCCCTAAATCTCAAAGACAACCCATTGGGGGTAGATGCATTATCCCATTCCTGGGACATCGATCTGGCCTATGCCTTTCCTCAGTTTCCTCTAATACCAATGATATTAAGAAAAATCCAGGAAGATTTGACAAAGCTCATAATTATTCTTCCCTATTGGCCAAAAAGAAGCTGGTTTCCAATCCTAAAATGCCTAGCGTTGGAAGACCCTATCATGCTCCCAGTCAAGAAGCATATTCTCTCCCAGGGTCAATTATTCTTTTAGGGAATAGAAACTCTGAAGTTGTCAGCTTGGATCTTGAAAGGCAGATCTTTAGAAACCACGGTCTGTCAGATGAGGTAATTTCAACCATCTTTTCAAGTCATAAAGAAGTTACCTCAAAAATCTATCAAAAAATTTGGAAGAAATTCTGTTCCTGGTATGGAGATCCAGGACCAGACCCCTTTACTCCCAACATCGCGAAAATCCTAGATTTTCTACAATCCGGATTCAAAAAAGGGCTTAGCCCTAGTACCTTAAAAGTGCAGATCTCAGCCTTAAGTAATTTTTTCAATACTCCTTTAGCTGAACATCGGTGGATCAGAAGATTCACTCAAGCAGTTTCTAAATTGAAACCTTCCCTAAAGAAATCAGTACCTACCTGGGATCTAAATATAGTGCTAAACGCTCTTTGCGATCTTCCCTTTGAGCCGCTCGACACGATTAGTATGCATTTTTTTTTAACTCTAATAGCTGCATTCTTAGTCGCTATTACGTCAGCTAGAAGGATTGGAGAAATCCAATCTCTATCGGTCATACAACCTTACCTAAAAGTACAAGAAAACAAGATCATTCTAAAGCTAGATCCTTCCTTTATTCCGAAAGTATCTACTACCTTCCATAGGGAACAAGAAATAATTCTACCTTCCTTTTGTCCAGATCCTAAAGACCAACAAGAAGAAAAATTCCATTGCCTGGATGTCAGGCGAACAATTCTAAAGTATCTGGAAAGAACCTCCTCCTGGAGACGAGATAAAAATCTATTTGTCCTGTATGGGGGAAAGAATAGAAGAAAGAAAGCCTCAAAAGGCTCTCTAGCGAGATGGGTAAAAACTCCCATACAAGAAGCCTACAAGTACCAAGGACTATGTGCCCCACAAGGCATTAAAGCCCATTCAATGAGGGCAGTTTTGGCATCCTGGGCAGAAAGAAGAGAAACCTCTAGGGACCAAATCTGCAGAGCTGCCACTTGGTCAATCATATGTTTTGCAAACATTATAGGCTAGATGTTCTGTCAGATACGGATTTAAGTTTTGGACGGAAAGTCCTCCAATCCGTAGTCCCGCCCTGAGCATTATAATTTGGTATTGGTCCTGTGGTGCTGTCATGAGGGATGTACTGGAAAGTAGGAATTAGACCTACCGGTAATTGTATTTCCAGAAATCCATCATGACAGCACCCTTACATTCCCTCGCTTTATTGGATTCTGATTTGTGCAAGTAACATGTCAGTTATTATCCCTAGAAATATCCATCCTGGTGTAGTAATTGAAAAACACTGGCAAGTGGGTGGTGGCAGGGGCCTTTTTAACCTCTCTGTCTTCCTGTCCCTATAGAGGTCAATAGGGCAACCACCTGTGGTGCTGTCATAATGGATTCCTGGAAGTACAATTACCGGTAGGTCTAATTCCTACTTTCTGTTAAGTAATAAACACAGTTGTGCCTATTAACAGCACCTGAAAGTTTGAAGTTGGCTTCATCGGTCCAAGCTATTTTTCTAATTATGCCATCTCCTTGTGTTTCTTCATTCAAAATTGCCTCAAAATTGTAATTAGAAGGTATGAAAAATCTCCCCCGTATACCTACTTATGCACCCCCATTGTGTGTGTGTGTGTGTGTGTGTGTGTGTGTGTGTGTGTGTGTGTGTGTGTGTGTGTGTGTGTGTATGCATGCATACAGTTGGGTCCAGGATTATTTGGACAGTGACAAGTTTTGGCATTTTAGCAGTTTACCAAAACATGTTGAATATACAGTTATATAATCAATATGGGCTTCAAGTGCAGACTCTCAGCTTTAATTTGAGGGTATTCACATCCTAATTTGAGGAAGGGTTTAGGAATTACATCTCTTTTATATGTAGCTGCCTATTTTTCAAGGGACCAAAGGTTATTGGACAATTCTCTCAAAAGCGATTTAATGGGTTGCATGGGCTATTCCCTCTTTTAGTTAATCCATCATCAATTAGGCAGTTAATAGGTCTGGAGTTGATTCCAGGTGGGTGTGGCATTTTCATTTGGAAGCTGTTGCTGTAATCCCACAACATGAGGTCAAAGGAGCTCTCAATGCAAGTGAAACAGACCATTGTTGGGCTTAAAAAAATGAAGAAATCTATCAGAGAGAGAGCACAAATGTTAGAAGTGGCCAAATTTAACAGTACATTCTTGAAAAAAAAAAAAAAAAAAGAGCGCACTGGTGATCTTGTGAAGTCTAAAAGGCCTGGACGCCCACAGAAGACAACAGTGGTGAATGATCGCAGAATCCTTTCATGGTGAAGATAAACCCCTTCAGAACATCTACCCAATTGAAGAACACTCTCCTAGGTGTATCAGTATCTAAGTCTACTATGAAGAGAAGACCTCATGAGAGCAAATACAGAGGGTTCACCACAAGGTGCAAACCATTAATCAGCCTCAAAAATAGAAAGGCCAGATTAGACTTTGCCAAACAACATGTAAAGAAGCCGCCCAGTTCTGGAACAGCATGAAACTAAGATTAACCTGTACCAGAATGATGGGAGGAAGAAAGTATGGAGAAGGCTTGGAACGGCTCATGATCCAAAGCACACCATATCCTCTGTAAAACATGGTGGGGGCAGTGTGATGGCATGGGCATGCATGGCTGCGAAAGGCACTGGATCACTATGTGTTTATTGATGAGGTGACTGAAGACAGAAGCAGCCGGGTGAATTCTGAAGTGTTCAGGGATATACTTTCTGCTCAGAATCAACCAAATGCAGCAAGGTTGATTGGACGTCGCTTCACAGTACAGATGGACAATGACCCAGAACATACTGCGAAAGCAACCCAGGAGTTTAAGGCAAAGAAGTGGAATATTCTGCAATGCCCAAGTCAATCACCAGATCTCAAGCCTTCTATAAGTAAATTCTGAGTGAGTTCACAGTTAAAGAGCAACTACTGTTTCATCAAACTTTTGATATGTCATAGAGGCATATCAAAAGTTCGGATTGGTGGGTGTTGCTGAAACGAAGAGGCAGAGGCGCTCAGCTGAGCACTTTGCATCTTCGACTGTGATCAGCGCTCCCTGTCAGGCTCTCCTAGAACGTTTACGTAAAAGTGTAGTTACTCTTCAAGAAAATGCGGGAGGAGGAGAAGCCCTGATAAGTGGCGAAAGAGGCTTTTTTCTATTTTTGCTTGCACTATTGATTTATGGAATGTTCTTTTGTAATTAGAGGTACATTTTAAGTTTCTTGCCACTGTGTATTTACTTAGTTAAAAGGCAGGTTAATGATCGCTACAACTGTACGTGCCATGCGTCTCCGCTGACACTGAAAATTGCCTTTTTAGTCCAGAGGGAAAGCACTAGTCCATACAATTGGGCATTTGGGGTTACATGTGGGGGAATTCACCCACTAGGAACAAAGAATGGGAAAGTATAGGAGCCAGAATTTTCGGCCCCTCCAATTGGAATATCGATCCACATGAAAGATTTCAGTGGTGTCGGGGTGCTGGAGTGAGCTTGTTTTACCCATTACAAGCATAGTTAGAATGCCTATGCAGAACAGTATTCTGGGAAATAAATGTATCAAGACAATTGGTTAGAATTACTCCAGCATTGTCATATGGAAGTAATGATTTCTTACATTACGACGGAAGTCTCTGTAGGATTGAGATCATTAGATAATAAATCCGGGTACAGACTTTCAACTATTGAATAATTACAGGCTTGGATTGATATCGCAGATGCATTTAATCTAAAACGTCACTATAGCATCACATTTAGAGGACAAATTTATAGCGCATGTAATATTTTGGATGACTTACAACTTGCTTTTTACTGTATCAGGATTTTCCTATGTCTGTATAACAAAGAAAACGGAAAATACAGTGAAAGGCTGTGGCAAATCTATAACTTAAAACTGATCGGGGTTGTTTATCAGTGCTACACCTAAAATCCTTTCCATATTTTAAGCTCCGGTGAATTCACGTATTTATTTTTTTCAGGTTTGTTTGGTTGGTGACTGTGTTGGAGGAATTTTGGGATTTGATGCCTTATGTTACAGCAATCAAACGGTTTCTGAAAGCCAGAACAGCAGTCGCAGAGGAAGTGTTGTCAGTGTTCAGGTATATTACATTGCTTTTGTTTTTATTTTTCCTTTGCACCATTTTTATTATTTTTTATTTTTTTTCTGCTCCATTGCCAATGTTCTTGTGGTTCCCTGTTGGTCTCTGTTTACATGTTAGAAGTGATGATGTTCCATACCGGCACGTTACTGCTGCAGCCAATTACTGGCCTAAGCGGTCACATGCCATACTTATGTGAGTTATTTGTTATTTTATTACATTTTCTGTAGCCAGATTTTTTTTACCTCTTTACATTTTTAAGTTAAGATGAGAATACTTGTATCAGTAGAGGAGTTTAACCCCTTAGTGACCAGCCCATTTTAGGCCTTAATGACCAAGCTATTTTATTCGTTTTTCTATAGTCGCATTCAAAGAGCTATAACGTTCTTATTTTTTCGTCTACATAGCTGTATGAGGACTTGTTTTTTGCGGGATTAGTTGTGCTTTTTAATGGCACCATTTTTGGGTACATATAATTTTTATATTAACTTTTATTAACCTTTTTGGGGGGGATTATAAAAAAAACCTGAAATTCCGCCATTGTTCTATGCGTTTTTAAATTGACGCCGTTCACTGTGCGACGTAATTAACATGTGACCTTTATTCTATGGGTCGGTACGATTACGGCGATACCACATATGTGGAGTTTTTTTTATGTTTTACGACTTTTGCACAATAAAAACACTTTTGAACTAAAATTATTTGCTTTTGCATCGTCGCTTTCCAAGAGCCGTAATTTTTTTATTTTTCCATCAATGTAGTGATTTTTTGGGCTTGTTTTCTGCGGGACAAGACGTAGTTTTGAATGGTACTGTTTTGGGGTACATGGGACTTATTGATTCATTTTTATTATGACTTTTTTGGGGGGCAATGGAAAAAAATTGCAATTTCGCCATAGTTTTTGGCGTTTTTTTTTTACGGTGTTCACTTTGCGGTTTAAATTACATATTAACTTTATTAATGGAGTCATTACGGTCGCGGCGATACCATATATGTGTACTTTTTTATTTTTTTTACACTTTTACTAAATAAAACCACTTTTTATGGAAAAAAATGGTTTTATTTATTTTTTTACTGTACTTTTTATTAATAATCTTTATTTCACTTTGATGACTGATTTTATTAGTCCGACTAGGGGACTTTACTGTGCGATATTCCGATCGCTGCTATAATGCTCTGGTATACTTCGTATACCAGAGCATTATTGCCTGTCAGTGTAAATCTGACAGGCAATCTGTTAGGACGTGCCTCCGGCGCGTCCTAACAGGCATATGTCCAGGGCAGACCTGGGGGCTTTTATCAGTCCCCCGGCTGCCATGACACCCCATCGGAGACCCGCGATTTCATTCGCGGGCCGCCGATGGGTGACAGAGGGAGCTCACTCCCTCTGTAAACAAAGTTAAATGCCGCGGTCGCTATTGACGGCGGCATTTAACGGGTTAAACGGCCGCGATCGAAGTAAACTTCGATCGCGGGCGTTGGAGCAGGAGCTCAGCTGTCATCAGACAGCAGAGCCCCGGCTCCTGCCTGCACGGGAGACCCGTGCAGGACTTAGACTAGGCTGACGTGAAAAGGCGTCAGCCTAGCCTAAAGCCCAGTAGTGAATCACGTTAAAACACGTATTAGTGGTCACTAAGGGGTTAATGGAATATTATTGTTTGTTATGGGTAACGCTTCCATTCTTAACATTAGTCATATTCATCTCTGTACAAATTGAGCACTTGAACTCTTATTGCAAGCAAGAGAAAATATTTAGTAACTCTACGGAGGGAGAATTGTGCTTATTTGTCAAAGGTGTAAGGAGAAAGTGGAAGTAATGACCATGTCGTTTTTGTAGTACAGGTGAGAAAATTAAAGGGGTTATCCAGGTGCACGTATGAACAGAGAGAAAAACCATGTAAACAATGAAAAGGCTTAGGCGCTCCTACAAGCACCGCGGCCCCTTCACACAGCGGAGGATAGGCCATCAATTTTAATAACCTGGATAACCCCTTTAAAGCAGATACCTGTTAAAATGCTATGGGCAACACTTTCAATCTTTTGCTCTGGTTTTAGTATTTCATTGCACATACTCCACTAGAATTTAAATACGTACAAAAAAAGGACAATATGTAATAAAATGTGAGATTTTTATATTTTCATATAGAAATTATTGTATGACTCAAATTTTATTACATCTCAAAAAATAAGGAATATAAAATACACAGGAGATCCCAACAAGATTTAATGCATGTGGGCTACACGAAGCAAACCGATATAAAAATATCACAGCAATACATACATTACACCTATATCTGTGAATATCACTGTAATATATTGTATTGGTTGTACATACATGTGGGTATGGGATACCCTCTGTAGGGCATATACAATCGCCATACACAATGTGCACAGGTTAGCTTTATACGGCCAGCAAAATATAAGTATCCACAAAAGAGAAGGGGACAAAAAGTATTACTGCAAGTGCAGATTCTAACAGGAAAGGAGTCCGCATTAGTTGTTCAGAAAAGGGGCATCTAAAATCTTTCCCTTCTCACAAGTTGTTTACATTGAGTTAAGATGGTAAAATTACACCGTAATAGCACTTTGGAAAAGAAACCTCTTCTCCTTGATGTATTTCTGCCAAACCACTTGGGATCAGATGACGCTAGGAAAATCTGTGGCATGCAGAAGACATGGACACTACATTTCAAGTAGCAGATCATCCTGTTTGGCAGTGTTCTAAAGGTTTCCTTTGTTTTCTCACCTTCTAGGCTTTTCAGAAAGCCTCTAAAATCACCCTTATCAGAAAATAATTGTGCTTTCTTCAACTATATCCGAGTATTACCCTCACTCCATATTTTTATTTAGTAAAACTCAATACAGTCCTTACTTAGTGTTTTTTTGGTTCCCTTGTGTATGAAACAAAAAAAAATATAATGTTTTGACCTATAAATGTAATCTATTCTAAATCTGCAAACAGATGTAATGTAAAGCCTAGGTTTTCAACCTGTGGTACGTGTAACCAGGGGGTACATGCCATGTCTCTTAAGGATACTTGCACGATCCTCATTCTGTACTTTTAATAGGTGCAATAGTGTATTATCATATCTTACCTATGAGGGGATAAGGGGGGTACTTGGCTTATAAACACTGAAGGAAATGGTGCCAAATTTGCCATTTTAAATTGTCCAAGTGATAATCAATAAATTCCTCTGGCAAGTTAAGTTGTCGGAAAATGATCTTCAGCCAACAATTTAAAATCCGTAAGCCAACCACGAACATGCACGATCTGTGACAGTTTATAGAGGTAAGAAGCAGACCTTGCTGCCAAACATCTCCAGCACCCTTGTCCCTGAGAGTGGGGGAGGGGATCTGACCTCGCCGTTTAACCAAAGTTTAACCAAAACAGGGAACAAGGAAACCTTTCTAAGCATTCCTGTTATTGGGTAAAAAATTGGAACAGTAAATTGACCCAAAGTGTTTTAATGTAGACGTGCTCTTGTGTCAAATATTGATATGGGTGCCACATGCTTGAAATAAATTAGTAATAGTATTATAGGACAAAACATTACTGGGCCTCATGCACACGACCGTATTTTTCCCCACCCGTAAATACTGGCGTAAATACGGGTCCGGTGTCACACGTATTCCACCCGTTTTGCACCAGTATTTACGAACCCGTGCTCGTAAATATGGGTCCAGTGTCACACGTATTCCACCCGTATTTACGAGCACGTTTTTGGCGGCAAAATAGCACTGCACTAATCGGCAGCCCCTTCTCTCTATCAGTGCAGGATAGAGAGAAGGGACAGCCTTTTCTGTAATAAAAGTTAAAGAAATTCATACTTACCCGGCCGTTGTCTTGGTGACGCGTCCCTCTCTTCACATCCAGCCCGACATCCCTGGATGACGCGGCAGTCCATGTGACCGCTGCAGCCTGTGATTGACCTGTGATTGGCTGCAGCGGTCACATGGCCTGAAACGTCATCCAGGACGTCGGGCCGGATGTCGAGAGGGACGCGTCACCAAGGCAACGGGCGGGAGACCGGACTGGAGGAAGCAGGAAGTTCTCGGTAAGTATGAACGTCTTTTATTTTTATTTTTTACAGGTTTATACTGATCGGTAGTCACTGTCCAGGGTGCTGAAAGAGTTACTGCCAATCAGTTAACTCTTTCAGCTCCCTGGACAGTGACTATTTACTGACGTCGCTTAGCAACGCTGCCGTAATGACGGGTGCACACATGTAGCCACCCGTCATTACGAGAGCTCCATAGACTTCTATGGACTGTCCGTGCCGTTATTACGGCCTGAAATAGGACATGTTCTATCTTTTTCAACGGCACGGGCACCTTCCCGTGAGAAAACGGGAAGGCACCCGTCGCCAATAGAAGTCTATGAGCCCGTTATTACGGGTCGTGATTACGACCCGTAATAACGGGAGTTTTTACGGTCGTGTGCATGAGGCCTTATTGTTGATTTCTTGTTTGTTTGCTTGCAGACCTCCTAACACTTGAGCTGCTAGAAAAATACCAAAGTATTTGTCCTTTCCATTTGCAATTCTTCAGTAGATGTAAATTATACTGAACGGGAATTAGGAGCTGATATAATGATTTACAATGATTGTGGCTTAACCCCTTAATGACCGGGCCTGAAAAGAACTTAATGACCAGCTGAATTTTTCTGTTTTTGCCTCTGCCTTTGAGCAGCCATAGCTTTTTTATTTTTTCATTGACGTGGCTGTATGAGGCCTTGTTTTATGTGAGAGAAATAGTATTTTTTTCCCCACAGTTTGGGGGTAAAAAAAATAATGTTTTACGGCATGAATATAGGAAAAAGCGATTTCCTGCATTGTTTTTCTTTATTTTTTTATCCCGTTCACGTTTCACGCTAAATAACCCATTAGATTAATTCTTCAGGTTATTACGGTTGTGTAGATACCTAATATGTATAGGTTTTTTTGTTTTTATTTAGTGTAGGGGCAATAAAATGTATTTTATGCAAAATGACTTTTTTGGGGACTTTTATTTTTTTATTTTGTTACTTTTTTTTAAAAATCCCATTAAGGGATAACTTTATTCATCTTTTTTTTTGTACTTGTAATGTATTAGCACCACTCCTGTATGCTAATACATTACACTTTGTCACTATGACACGGGCTGCTGATCGGGCAGCACATAGTCTGCCTGAACAGCAGGCAAACGGAACAGGCGCGTCCGCAAGCAGGCTTATTTGCTCTGCGTACCAGGCCCAGCGGGGCCAGTCTGGAGCCACCAGAATTGCAGGAATGCCCTCCCCCAGGAGTCTCTTGAACATTCTTGGCAAGAGTGGACTTGGAGGGTTGAGATCAATGAAAGCTGTCCTTGCATCGACTGCAATGGCCTTGAGATCCCGTACTCTGGCCAAGTAGGTTAGAACCTTGTGGTTGAGACGAGACGCAAATAAAGCAGTCGGGTTCTGTCCGAGTTGATGGAATACTTATGGGTGAAGAGACCACTCTCCCGGATCTAGTTTTCCCCAGCTGACAGTGTCTGCGACCCAGTAGTCCACTCCTGGTAACAGTGGTGGAACATGCTTCTCCGCCCACAGTAGGATCTGAGAGCATTCTAACAGAGTCACCGGATTCCGTGTGACTCCCCGGTTGTTCAGGTAAGCAACTTAAATTGTCTGTTTGGATCCTGACTTGTTGACCCTGAAAAAGAAGAGTCCAATGGGAGAGGGTTAGGAAGACTGCCCTCAATTCCAGAAGGTTCATCTCGGTGGACGTCTACTCCTGCGACCAAGTGCCCTGAACCATGTGGAGACCAAGAACTTCATCGCACCCAGACAGACTGGCACCCAGTCACTTGAGGGGGAAATACTAACCCATTGTGACATCCAGTGAGGTCTCCCACCATTGCAACTCCTGACGATCCTAAGAGAGAAGGACAATCAACTTGTTCAGTGGGTTCTGAGACTTGTCCCAGTGCAATGCAATCGCTGTCTGGAGGGACCTAGAGTGGAACTGTGCATATAGAACTGCCTCGAAAGTTGAGACCATCCTGCCCAACACTGCATGCAAAATCGGGTAGACGAAGCAGTGTTAAGATGTAGAAGAGCCACGTCGGCTGGAATGGCGGCTACCTTGTCCAGCGGAAGAAGGACTTGCTGTCCTGGTGGTGAGGATCATTCCATACTCTGAGTTGGGACCAATAAGGATTTTTTTCTCGATCACTCCTGAAAATGTACCGACTGAGGAACTGGGACAATAACTTCCTGAAGGAGAAGGGAACAAACAGCCAAAGAAAGAGCCGAAGAGCGATTCTGTGTGCAAGTTCTAGTAGACAGGAAGATCTTGCCAGAGAAGGATTTAGGAACTCTATTTTGTGTCGGGTTGACACCATCTCCCGTAGCCAGGCGTCGTCCACATGAGCTAGCCATGCCTCCTGAAAGAAAATAAGTCGTCCTCCCACTCGGCCCTCCAACATGAGTGGAGAGACACCTTCATGTTGAAGATGTCCTGGCAGAGGTGGGCTTCTGGGCCCTGGGCAGTGGCTGTCAAGCAGGTTCAGACTTGAAAGCTGGACTTCTAGAGTCGTTTGAACGGCTCGCCCTCCTCTCTCGTCTGAAAGAAAACTATTTCCTGGAGGAAAAGTTGGGAAAGGAGCGAAAATGCTTAGACCTGAGAGAAGGCTGCATATGTGGTGGATGGTTTTGGGGCAAAAGAGAGTTCTTACCACCTGTTGCCTCAGCAATAATTTCATCCAGACATTTACTAAAAAGCCTGCCAGCAACGAAAGGAAGGCCAACAAATGCCCTCATGGAAGCCAGATTGTCCGCCCCAAATTTCAGCCAAATAAAGCGGCGAATGGCAATCAAATTAACTAACTTATGCACAAGCATTGAAGTGGGCTGACTCAAGGGAAGCCTGAAATAAAAATTTGGAAGCGAGGATCACCTGAGGTGCAAGCTCAGCTAAATCTTACTATAACACTCCTGCCAGGATAACGCAGTGCAGTGGCTTCCCCTAAACCAAACTGCACGTCTTGAAACATCAGGACGTCTGTCAGAAAGTCTCCACTCCTTGGATAGAACTCCTCAAGTTCGCTATAGTTTGGGAAACAATGCTGCTGGCGATGTAAAGGGTGCCTCTTCCTGAGAAGGGGAGTTGGGGTAATTCATTACATGAAGTGTCCCTGACCATGTAATAAAGCATGTGTGGCATCTGTCAATTGCAATTCCTGTTCTGACTGAATCAGAGTCAGAGGATACATAAAGAGGATATAGATTCTTCCAAATTGGAAGCAACCTCACCATTGGAGACTCTAATAGAAGTCCCCTGGAAAGAGCCTGATGAGGAATGGCATCTTTGACTGGCCCTTCTACGCCTCTTATGGGGTCTACCGTGAGAGGTAGACGGAGTATAGTCCAAAGGAGGGCCCCTAAGCTCTGCTGCAATTTTGGAGGGCAAACGTTCTAGAGACCGAACCATGGACAGGGATATTCTGTAAATGTCCCCCTAGGGTCTGGGCAAAATACATTGCCCATCTAAGGGGTACCACATCGTGATGGGTAGAGCTCTCTGTGGGGTTCTGGATTGCAAGCACTGTGGTCAGAATAGGGTAGACTGACCGCATGTAAACATTTTAAATTACAACCCCCACAGTCATAGTATATAGACTGCTTGTTAGCATACTCCCAAGGAGAAGACCTAACAGGACGGAGGTTGAAAAAGAGAAAAAACAAGCAGCAATGACTGAGGGACAGTGATTCCCTGGGGAAGTTGCACAAACATACTATAGAGCCAAAAGGCTGGACTACCAGACCCCTGGAGCTGTGTACCCTTGCAGACCAAAACAGGTTCCCATTGGTCCCAATTGACGAGCAGAAGTGGAGATGATGTCCTCCACACTGTTTGAAAAGGACGCCCGCTCAAGTGAACACAAGAGTCTACTGTTCTCTATAATTATATGCCCCAAATTCGCCTCCCTCTTATCAATAGATGACGTGGAGGAGGGAGGGGATATGCCAACAAACCGCATAGCTGGGGGCAAAGCAAAAACTGGGAGAACTGCAGCCTAGGCTTGGAAAAAACTGGTGGCTAAGTTTAAGCCAGGGTACAGCACTGGCGGGATGAGCAGTGCACAACTGCACAAGGCACCACTCATCCCAAGAATGTCCAAAGAGAAGGAAACTCACTTCCCAATCTCTTCTCTAGAAAGACTGTGCTACAAGATCCTACTGGTGCTGATGGTGTGTGTGTGTGTGTGTGTGTGTGTGTGTGTGTGTGTGTGTGTGTGTGTGTATACATACTCATCCTCAGGAGCCTTCTGTTGTACGCAGGGTCACCTCCTCAGTAACCTTGCACATATAGTGGGGCTATTGGCACTACGTCTGCGGAAGCAGAAAAAAAAGTTTAGGTGACCAGCGGTGTCGGAAATTCATTGCAGAGGACTGCCTGGTTTCCAGACCCCCGCAGGGGGACTGACTAGGCTGAGAACAGGCTGCCAACCCACCTGCAGCTAAGGACAAAGAAATAAAACTAAAATCTAAATTAGCAGAAGACAAGAGTATCCGGTCACATCTGCTTCCTACAGACACTAGGCTAAAAACTGAGTTAGAGGTAGTTCACGCTAGTTTTTTGGCGCTGATTTTGACACGGAAACCGTGTTGGAATCCGCGCAAAGAAACACCCCAAATCCGCCCCCCATTAATTTCAATGGAAGGCAAAGACTTTTTTCTCAGGTGGCTTTTGGCTTCTCGCAGAAAAAAAAAACCGCCATGCTCTTTAAACGATTTCCGCCTATGATCTCCCATTGAAATCCATGGGATGCATAAAAAAATCTGCGGGGCTCGTTTGGAGCGTGTTTCTTGCAAGAAACGCAAAAAAAAATATTTTTTATTTTTTTCCCCAAAGATTTTTCCTGCCAGATAAAAAAAAAACCCGCAGTGTGAACTACCCCATAGCCAGTGTCTTTGGGTATGCGTATCACCTACCTGGGCAGAGTCAAAACTCTTTCTTACCCAGTGTCTGCCTTTTTAGTGGCAGGGGCCTGATACTGTGTCCCCCAATGATATTAACGACAAATCACTATTTTCACTCTGCAACATCCACTGTGCACTTATTTCTGGAAAACACCTGTTAAATCAACATGCTCAGTAGCTTTCAAAATGGGGTTACTGTACTGGTACCTCCAGAGGCTCTGTAAATGGCACTTCTACCCCTCTGAGCCCAGCTAACTGCCAAAACAGTAGTTTGATTACATATGGGGTGTTGCCGTACTCAAGAGAAACTGCGTAAAAAATTGCAGGATGCTTTTTGTCCTGTGTTCCTATTGAAAATTACAAATTTGGAGCTAAAACTATATTTTTTTGAAAAAAATTATTATTCTAATTAAATCTATGAAACGCCTATGGGGTCACAATGCTCACTACACCCCTGGATAATTTCCTTAAAGTGTGTAGTTTCCAAAATGGGGATTAAAAGAAAGAAAAATTGTGAGAAAAAATAGAAGTCAGAATTTCGAGTGAAAAGATGTTGGGATGAAGTTTGATGACAAGGTTGAACTAGTTTTACTTAATTTATGGAAAGTGTTGAGATTACCCATCATAGCTTCTATATGAAAAACTCTTATTGCTGTATAATTGGATTAGCATATTGTAATCTAAGAACATATGATTATTACTCACAAGACAACCTATAGCATTTTTTTTTCCCATCGTGCAAATACAAAGCCCTGTTTTTATAGAAAAAACATGTACTAGCAGAGGCATAACTTGAAGCTCCAGGGCCCCAATGCAAATCCTATTAAAGGGCCTCCCACCTGCAATGTGTCATTTATAAGGGTATGTTCACACGCAAACTCAAAAATGTTTGAAAATACAGAGCTGTTTCCAAGGGAAAACAGCTCCTGATTTTCAGATGTTTTTTAAGCCACTCGCGATTTTTGCGGCCGTTTTTGGAGCTGTTTTCTATAGAGTTAATGAAAAACAGCTCCAAAAACGTCCCAAGAAGTGACCTGCACTAATTTTTGCCCAGCCAAGTTACAGACAGACGTTACTAGTTTTAAAATATTTCACTTTTATTATTCAACAAATCCAGTAAGCTGATAACACATAATAAACACATGGCCTTGCAGAAGCTTTGACATCTTCACTATTTATTCCAGGACACAGACCTCCTGTCTCCAGGCATCAGTATTAACAACAGTTACTGCAGTAGTTCAAACCTGGAGACTAGTAGGCACTTGAGCCGGAGTAACATTGACATACCTCGGAGCAATGGTGAAGATCCAAAGAGACAGCTTCCACGTAAGAGAAGTGATTCCTCAACATACGAGATGGATACGATCAAACAGCACCAGGCTTTTCTCTCTAGGTATGTAAATGGAAATCACAGCTGTGATGTCACATTTTATGTAGAAGACATATTGTCTGTGTTTTCGAACATTCAACATTTTAGAAAATATACAGTTAAGAATGTTTTAGTAGTTTTTATATGCTGCTGTCTGTGCACAGGCTGGAGCCATCCATTTTGATGCTGAACATTTATTGTAGTGTAGCCTGTTAAAGTGTAGTTCCGCCTGAAATGTTAAATAAAGCCTACTGCATGATCGTAACCATGTGAGGGCTAAAAAGTTACAAATACTGCTCTTGGCACAAAAATCACTCAAAGTGGTTATCATTTCACCTCCACCACATAGTGATTAGAAGATACATCTAGGCTAAGAAAAGTTTGAATATGGTATCTTGTCCCAATGCAATGTGGTCTTAAATTTGGGTAACAAGAAAGGTACAAAAATAAAAAAAACTTACTATATGCCTAATAGGCGCTGATGGCCTACTATTTTTTAAATGAAGCCTGAGAATAAATGCTCTTTATCTCACTAAACATTAATGACAAAAAGAAGAAGTTATTCCAAAGGCAAGTGTACATACACATGCTGGCCATACACATGCAATAGTTGTGGGCCAAACAAGCTATTACACCCGGCTCCACCTTAAACATGCACGCTTGACTGAGCGTGCATATTTATTTTAATGCAAACAAGGTAATAAGCTGCTGCAAAACCTCAGAGAGTGGGGAGGCCCCCCATACACATTAGATTTTCGAGTGACATTTATGTAATGTGAATGGCCACCTTAAATTTCTATGCCCAGCTTTAAATATATGAATTGTATAGACCAATAGGCACTTATCTTTTTTTATGTAGGGAGCGGCAGAGCACATATCAGTGACCTGGGGACCTCAAATACGATCCTTGTCACCATCAGAGAGTCTCGCACCACTTTCAGCAAGCCCCAGGACATGATATAGACATAATATGGAGTTTTCTCCCCATATGCTTTTTTTCCCCAAAATGGATTGATTACTAGCAGTGAGAAAAAGGACAATTCTTTACCAAAATTAAGGTTTATCCGCTTCTAGATCTATTCTTAAATTATTATTATTATTTTTTTAAATATTAAAAAAAACAAAAAACATTCACCACAAATATGGCTATTTGTGTTTTCCCACTCTCAAGGGAGGTTACAGACAACAGAGGGCCCCTGTGCTAGAACAATACATAAGCCCTTCGCTCTCTAAGGCCTCTTTCACACGGGTCAGTATTTGCATCAATATTTCTAAGTCAAACCCAGGAGTGTGTCCAAGACCAGGAAGAAGTGCAAATCTTTCCATTAAACTTTTCTGTTTTGTGTTTAACTTTTGGTTTTGGCTTACATACTGCTGCAAAATACACTCTTTTAAATGTAAGGCCATATAGCTCTTCATTGTGTATCCTCCTTATGTTACTCTAACAATCCACCAGTAATTGCACACTAGCTGTGTAAAGGAATTGCCAGACACAACTTCTGTGTCGACACCCGTGGGCAATCAGTCTGCACCTGCTCCTATATCTGTGAGACTGACTCCATCTTCCACCACTCAGGATGGCAGGCTTAGGAGTGGGAGAGCCTATCACAGCCTGGCCAGACGGAGCTAGTTCCCGCCCACTGTCTATTTATACCAGCCTTTCCTGTTCCTCCTTTGCCTGTGATTCTTCTATGCTTGTTTCCTGGCTTGCTGCTGCTGCTTGTACTACTCATCCTCTGCTTGTTATTGACCTTGGCTTTCTGACCACTCTCCTGCTCAGCGTTTTGTACCTCGCTCTCTCCTGGTTTGACTCTGCTCGTTTACTACTCTTGTTGCTCACGGTATCTCCGTGGGCAGCTCCCCCGTTTCCCTAGCTTCTGTGTACCCTTGTTTGTTTTGTCTGTCTTGCACTTACTGAGCGTAGGGACCGTCACCCAGTTGTACCCCGTCGCTTAAGAGGTTCCACCTTCGTTTCCCCAATAAACCAGGTCCACCTAGAAAGGGTCCGGTGGCCCCTCATAAAAGGGGGGGTACTGTAAAGGATTTGCCAGACACAACTTCTGTGTCGACGCCCGTGGGCAATCAGTCTGCACCTGCTCCTATGTCTGTGAGACTGACTCCATCTTCCACCACTCGGGATGGCAGGCTTAGGAGTGGGAGAGCCTATCACAGCCTGGCCAGACGGAGCTAGTTCCCGCCCACTGTCTATACCTGCCTTTCCTGTTCCTCCTTTGCCTGTGATTCTTCTATGCTTGTTTCCTGGCTTGCTGCTGCTGCTTGTACTACTCATCCTCTGCTTGTTATTGACCTTGGCTTTCTGACCACTCTCCTGCTCAGCGTTTTGTTCCTCGCTCTCTCCCGGTTTGACTCGGCTCGTTCACTACTCTTGTTGCTCACGGTGTCTCCGTGGGCAGCTGCCACGTTTCCCTAGCTTCTGTGTACCCTTGTCTGTTTTGTCTGTCTTGCACTTACTGAGCGTAGGGACCGTCGCCCAGTTGTACCCCGTCGCTTAGGACGGGTCGTTGCAAGTAGGCAGGGACTGTGTGGCGGGTAGATTAGGGCTCACCTGTCTGTCTCCCTACCCTGTCATTACAAGCTGCTTATAAGGTAGCTTATAAAGTGGTGCATACAATGGTATGTCCGCCTCTGCCTACTCAATGACCTGGTATTGGATAAATGCAAGCAAGGAAAGCCATTGTGTTCCCGCGTAACAGTGACAGCCACCTTACCATAGCCAAATATAGTGTGCCCTTTTAACCCGTTAGGGACTACCAATATGGTTTTTCACAGCGTCCTGTGTGGGCTGGAGCTGGTGTCTTTTGAGAGTTAGGCTCCTGCTCTAACAGTCGATAGCGACTGGCATCGAAGTAATTTCAGAGGTTGGGGGCTCTCTCTGTCACCCATTGGCGGTCTGCAAATCCGATCGCGGGTTGCCACGACAATGGGGGGCCTAACAAAGGCCTGCCCTGGCTAGATGCCTATTAGGCCATGTAAGAGGCATTGCCTGCCCATTCTGACAGGCAATAATTCTTTGATATACAATGTATACCAAAGCATTATATAAGCAATCAAAAGATCGCATAGTGAAGTCCCCTAGTGTGACTAAAAAAAAATATTATCCAATGTGAATTTTTTTCCATAAAAAGTGGTTTTGTTTGGTAAAAGTGTAAACAAATAATAAAAATACACATATGGGTTATCACCGCGATCGTAATGACCCAAACAATAACGTTAACATGTTTTTTAAACCACAAGCAAAACGCCATTAAAAGCAAAACTGCAAAAAAAAATGTAAAATGCCTCCCCACCCAAAAAAAAATAAGTTCATCATTAAGTCCCATGTACCCCAAAAATGGTACCAATGAAAACTCAATCTTGTCCTGCAAAGAACAAGACCACATATGGCTTCATGGACGGAAAAATACAAAAGTTATGGCTCTTGGAATGCAACGATGCAAAAACAAAACACTTTAGTTAAAAAAAACACAACATATTTGCTTTTCGCCGTAATCGTACCGACCAGCGGTGTAGCTATAGGGGTCGCAACGGTCGCGGTTGCGACCGGGCCCCTAAACCTGGGGGGCCCCCATTGCCACAGAGCGCTGACCGTGCTGGTGCCGCTTCCAACTGTTTCTGCGTCTTCAGGACGCAGATACAGTTCAATTCAATGCTGGAGCCTTGCTCCAGCATTCACTGTGCTGTGAGCGGCTCTGCGCAGGCAGGCGTGATGTAGTGACGTCATTGTGCCTTTCTGCGCCGAGTCACTCACAGTGCAGAGGAGGAGAAGCATATGGGAGGGGGGCTGATCTGGTAGCTGCTGAGGGAGCATTATACTTTATGGAAAGGGGGCTGAAATGGTAGCAGCTAGCTATGGGGGGCATTATACTGTATTGGGGCATTATGCTGTATGTGGCAGCAATGAGGGCGTTGTACTGTATGGGGGGCATTGTACTGTATGGAAGGCATTGTACTGTATGGGCAGCTGTGGGGGGCATTATACTGTGGGGGCAGCTATGGGTGGCAATATACTATGGGGGCATTATACTGGGGGGGCAGCTATGGGGCGCATTATACTGTGGGGGGCAGCTATGGGGCACATTATACTGTGGGAGGCAGCTATGGGGCACATTCTACTGTGGGGGGCAGCTATGAGGCGCCTTCTACTGTGGGGGCAGCTATGGGGGGCATTATACTGAGTGGGTCAGCTATGGGAGGCATTATACTTTGTGGGGCAGCTATGGGGGTCATTATCCTGTGTGGGAGCAGCTATGGGGGGCATAATACTGTGGAGGTAGCTATGCAGGGCATTATACTGTGGGGGCATCCATGGGGCTGTCAGGCAAGGCAGCTTGGCATAGGCGTGCGCAGGGGTCTGGTGGTGTTGGGGAGGGATAGGGGGGCCCAAGCTGAATTTTTGCACCAGGGCCCAAGAGCCTTTAGCTACGCCCCTAGCACCGCCCCATACAATAAAGGTAGCACGTTATTTACGCCGCATGATAAATGGTGTAAATTTAAATCGCATAGAACATGGTCAGAATTGCTGTTTTTTTTCCATTCCCCTAAAATAAAATAAAAAGGTAATAAAAAAAAACTATATGTACCTCCAAATTGGTGCCATTGAAAAATAGAACTTATCCGAAAAAAAACAACGCCTCATACAGCTGGCTTCACCGAAAAGTTATAGCTCTTTGAATATGACGATGGAAAAACGAAAAAAATTGCTAGTCATTCAGGCCTAAAGTAGGCTGGTCACTTAGGGGTTAACAGAGCCTGCATTATTACCTTCATCTTCTTCTCTGCACCTATAAGCAGCCAATCAGTGGAGTAATGAAAAATAATAATAAACCGACAAGTAGATACAGAAATGATGTCTTCTACAGATGCTGCACTGTACTGTGCTAAGTACTGTACATCAATCCTATTGTGGTTTGAAGTGCACCCTGCAGCTATTTTTGTACAGGTGATATTGTCTTGTATTCAGAATGTTTGTTAAAAAATAAGAAAAAATGTCTTGTTTACAGTTTACATTCAAGCGTCCTCAGAAATGATCCAGGGTCTCGTAGATCGAGCAGCTCAACAATGCTGGATGGAGGCAGCATCGGGAAGTTTGACTTTGAGATTTCGGATTTCTTCTTATTTGGGTCCCCTCTTGGACTGGTAATGGCTTTGAGGAAAACTGTGATTCCTGCTCTTGACGGTAAGTGTTAGGAAAATTAGGAAAAGTCTATTAAATATTGCACAGTAAAGACCTCTTCAAAGGCAACACTTGGAAAGTACACTATATGGCGCAAAAGTAGGTGGACACCGGACCATCGCTCCAATATGAGCTTGTTGGACATCCCATTCCAAAACTATAGGTGTTAATGTGGAGATGACTCCCCTTTTTTGGCCATGACCGCCTCCATGATTTTGGGAATTTCCACAAAATTTTGGAGTGTGTTGGACAAGAGGTTCTGGCTTACAATCAGCGTTACAATTAATTTCAAAGGTGTTCATTGGAGTTGAGATCTGGGCTCTGTGCGGGCCACTCAAGTTTCTCCATACCATACGCGTCAAACTGTGTCTTTATTGACCTTACATTGTGCACAGGGGCACGGTCATGCTGGTGCAGGGAAAGGCCTTTCCGCAAGGTTGCCACAAAGTTGGAAGCATATAATTGTCTAAAATCTCTTTGTATGTTGTATCATTAACAATACCCCTTACTGGAATTAAGGAGCATAGCCTAAACCCTGAAGAACAGCCCCACCCCATTATCCCACCTCCACCAAATTTTACAGCAGACACTATGCATCTGTCTTCATTTGTTAAGGGACTGTGCTTGGTTACAGAAAGGCATGACATAGCTTACCTGGTAAAATAATACAACAAAAAAATACATCAAAGGGAGATACAAATCCACCTAAGATCTACCCCTTTTTTTTTTTAATGATTGTCCTCTGCTTCATTCAAGCAACTCTTCATTGCAGGTGGCACAGTGAAGGATGGGGGCTGGGGACCCCTGTTCTAGTGATCGTGGGTGCGCACCCACTGATCAGACACTTATCACCTACTCTGTGGATAGGCGATACAAGTCTATTCAAAAATATCGCTTTAAAGAGTACCTGTCACCATGTTCACCCTATCTATTTTATTTCAGAAACTGTTATCCACTAGAAAAATAATGTAATTTTCTAAATATAACTTATTTATAAAGATAAATCCTTTTCATGTGGCACATCCATTACTCAAATGACGCAACTCTTCATAGGAGTCCGGTCCAAATTTCCAGGCAAAAGGCTTCCAGCATTCGCCACAGAGCTCCCATTAGCCGCGGTGGTATACGGTGTCAGAGCCGCGAGATCTCACAGCTCTGAGTAAAGGAGCGCTATCAAGAGCATTTATTAAACTGAAATTGGTGTATACTTTTATATTATATAGTGCTTTAAAAAAAAAGTGCCTCCTCATCCGATTTTTGCTAATTTGTGATATTTAAATGTTTCAAATCATCCAACTAGTTTTAATATCAGATAAAGACACCACGAGTAAACATAATATGCAGCTTTTAAATGATCATTCCATTTATTAAAGGAGCACTCCACTTTTTTTTTTTATTGCACCCTTTATTTGTACATTGATGTTTCAGTGGGGTGCTGTGTGCAGAAATACTTACCTATCCCTGCATCTTGTCTTTTTCGGGTTCAGCGCCACTCACGTGATTTTCCCTCTGACTTGTCTTGAATCTATGTGCTTTTCAGAGAACCGGAAGTAAGGCTCTCAATGCATTCATATGGAGCCTCGTTCTGGCTGCCATAGGAATGCATTGAGAGCCTGAGTTCTCATTTATTCAAAACCACATTGACTCCAGACAAGTCAGAGGGAAGATCACGTGAGTGGCACTGAACCCGAAAAAGACCAGATGCGGGGATAGGTACGTATTTCTGCACACAGCACCCCACTGAAACACCAATGTAGAAATAAAGGGTGCAATAAAAAAAAGTGGAGTGATCCTTTAGGATTAAGATTTAGACAAAATGTATATCACGCATGTATAAAGTAATTGCCTTCCTAAAACTAATAACTGGTTGTGCCACTCCTTTTAGTAAAAACCGTAATCAAACGTTTTAAATTTCGAGCCACTCTTCTTTGCAGAATTGTTTTAATTTGGCTGCTTTGTAGGGTTTTCGAGCATGAACTGCCCGTTTAAGGTCTTGTCACAGCATATCCGTGCGATTTAACTCATGTCTTTCACTCGGCCACTCCAAAATCTTATTTTTGTTTCTATTGAGCCATTCAGAGGTGGACTTGCTTGTGTGCTTCGGTTATTCTCCTGCTGCATAATCCAACTGCACTTGAGCGTTAGGTAACGAACTGACAGGCGGACATGGTTCCATCGGTAATGGCAAGTCGTCCAGGTACTGCCTAAACAAAACAACCCCAGGCCATTACCACCACCATGTTTGACTGTTGGTATGATGTTCTTATGATGGAATGTGGTGGTCGCTTTACACCAGATGTAACGAGACCCATGTCTTGCAAACCGTTCCACCTGCAGTATCAGTCCACAGAATATTATCCCAAAAGTCTTGGGGGTCATCTAGATGTTTTTCTGCAAATGCGAGACAAGCCTTTGTGTTCTTTCTGATCAGCAGTGGTTTGCGTCTTGCAACTCTCCTACGGATGCTATTTTTGCCCAGTGTATTGTTGTGGAAACGTGTACATTGACCTTAACTGAGGCAAGTGAGGCCTGCATTTTTTTAGCTATTCGACTAGAGTTCTGTTGCGACCTCCTGGATGTTTTGTCGTAGCGCTCTTGATGAAATTTTGGTAGGCTGGCCACTCCTGGGAAGGTTCACACTGTTCTCCATATGTGGACAATGCCTCTCACTGTGTTTTACTGAATAACCGTTATATAAATGCTCTAGACCAGGGGTCTCAAGCACGCGGCCCGCGGGCCTGTCATCTGCGGCCCGCGGGACACTGAGCCGCTAGACTGTGGAATTCCCTGACATCGCTGTCCACATATGAACAGAGATGTCTGGGGCTTCCCCAGAGCCGGAGTCCCGTGCAGAGCGCTAGTACAGGCTCTGCTCCGGGACTCTGTGGAATTCCCTGACATCACTGTCCATATATGGACAGTGTGTCAGGGTCTTCCCCAGAGCGGAGTCCCGTGCAGAGCGCTAGTACAGGCTCTGCTCCGGGACTCTGTGGAATTCCCTGACATCGCTGTCCATATATGGACAGTGTGTCAGGGTCTTCCCCAGAGCGGAGTCCCGGGCAGAGCGCTAGTACAGGCTCTGCTCCGGGACTCTGTGGAAATCCCTGACATCGCTGTCCATATATGGACAGTGTGTCAGGGTCTTCCCCGGAGAGGAGTCCCGAGCAGAGCGCTAGTACAGGCTCTGCTCCAGGACTCTGTGGAATTCCCTAGAGCAGGAGTCCCAGTGATGTCAGGACCACAGCTGGAGTCCCATGAAGAGCCTACTAGCGCTCTGCCCGGGACTCCAGCTCTGGGGTTGCCCCTGACATCTCTGTCCATATATGGACAGTGATGTCAGGAGCAGAGCTGGAATCCCAGGCAGAGTGCTAGAAACGGCTCTGCTCCGGGACTCCAGCTGTAGGCAAGCCTCTACTGCGGCAGCATCCACGGAGGCAACTGCGGCAGCATTCACAGAGGGCACTGCGGCGGCATCCACAGAGGGCACTGCGGCGGCATCCACAGAGGGCGCTGCGGCGGCATCCACAGAGGGCGCTGCGGGGGCATCCACAGAGGGCGCTGCGGGGGCATCCACAGAGGGCGCTGCGGCGGCATCCACAGAGGGCGCTGCGGCGGCATCCACAGAGGGCGCTGCGGCGGCATCCACAGAGGGCGCTGCGGCGGCATCCACAGAGGGCGCTGCGGGGGCATCCACAGAGGGCGCTGCGGCAGTATCTAAAAAGGGGCTGCCCAATCTTGACATGTGTGTCTGCCAAACGCTGCTAAATGAGCCTCCGTACTGCATTTAGCGACACTTAAACTGGAAAACTGGATTGTTGAAATAAGCACGTGGAGAAATATCTCAAATTTTAAACCTAGCGGTATTATTATAGTAATGTAGTATTAATTTTATAGTAATGTAGTATTATTATTATTATAGTAATATAGTGTTATAGTAGTTCAAATAAGTAATTTATTAACAATAATTTTGTGTTGTATCAAATTTGAAAGTAACCCCTGCTCTAGACAGTGCTCTTTTAGCCAAAGCCACAAAAACTGTCGAGATCTTGCGGCATTCCACCGCGGGAGAAGGGGGTTATGGGAGAGCACCACAGGGCATATTGGGAGTCCCTTGACTGGAAATTTGGTTCTGAGTCCTGTGGAGAGTCAGGTCATTTGCATTATGTCCATGCACATGTAAAGTATTTTTTTCAATAAGTTATATTGCCATGGTTAATGGCGGCCACGGCATCTAAATGGTTACAGAGGGAGGGGGCTCCCTCTGTCACCCCATCGGTGCCCCGTGTCGTGCCGATAGTTTGCCAAAGGCACGGCGTAATAGATTGCCTGTGAGTTTACACTGAGAGGGCAATGTTTTGGTATAATGAGTAAACCAAGGAATTATAGAAGTGATAAGATCGCATTTTGTAGTCTAAAAAAAATAGTAAAATACTGTTTAATAAACTTTTTAGCTAAGCAAATAGTGCCCACGGAGAAAAATAATTTCCATAAAAAGTGGTTTTATTTTGTAAAAGTGGTAATAAAATATATATAAAAATAATACAAATATAGAGTGTCACCGTGATCATAACAACCCGTATAAGACAGTTAACACGTTATTTAAACCACAAGGGGAGCCGAGTAAAAAAAATATGCAAAAAAACATGGTGGAATTGATTTTTTTCTTTAAACCCCCCACCCCAAAAAAAGTTTATAAAAGCTAATCAATATCTCTACTGCAACGCTAAGACCCCCACCAGTCTTTAGAACGAGTGTACCCAGCCCCCTGTTCCCTGTATCGCCCGCAGTGAGCAGAAGCTTGAATGAGTATGCGTGCACCCTGCCACTCAATTCAATGTCTATGGGACTGATGGAAACAGCTGAACACTGTGCTGTACTCGGCTGTCTCCATCATTCTCATAGACTTTGAATGGATCGACACAGCGCATGCTTGACCACCACTTCTATTCCATTCTGCAGCGAGGAAGAAAGGATGAGGACCTCCGGATCCCTGTTTTAGTGATTTGTTTTTCTAGGCATGGACACAGTACCTATACTCATACAGTACCTATAATCCTATAAGGCCGCAAAGCTATTTCAATTATGGATGCTTTTACCTGTAAATGAGGATTGTGTATATATTGCTTTTCATTTTCTTAAGCTGGCATCCAATAGAATAGTCTTTTAATGAGACTAAGAGAGAACATCAAAATGGATAAATTGACATTTAGCCATATTGATTTGTAAAATAAGACTCTTGCCTCCCGTGCCTAGCATGCTGATCTGTGCTGTACAATCTCCACTATGCGCCTGTTTAAACTGCAGTTTTGTGCCCGATAACTATTGCTATGGATTATTGAAACATGAAGGACAACTAGGTGTCCCACTAGCAGTCACCGCTATATTTGCAAAATGCTGAGGGCATTGTCTAAACTGAATATGTTTGACATAGCTCTCATTTTACAGTTGCAGTCTAGTCTAAACAAAATGGTACAGTAGGCTCCATGGTCGTTCAATGGCTGGCTCTGGGATGCTTGGATGAAATGTAGCCAGGCTAATATATTCATGGAGTTTATAGGTGTATTTGCATAGATTTCCTTGTAAAAGAAAACCTATTTGGATTAGCTGGCTTCTAATACTGTGTGTGTATTGTATGTGCTTGAGCCCATTTAGATTCTGTATACCAATAATTCTGATATTGACCATGGCATGTTTGGTACCTTTAGAACAGATTGTAGTGCAAAAAGTGCCTGTTCATGCACTTGGCTGTTTAATGGCTCTATTTTGTATGGAGCTGTAATAGGGATCCCATTGAAGTACCTTTAGGCCATGTTCACACGGTTAGTTAAATTGGACACATATTTACTGGGGTATTAACATTCAAGGGAGCTAATCCGCATGTTGAAATCAGACGGCTTTTCAGTGTGGAATCCAAGGGAATAAGTAGCATGCTACTTATATGCGCTATATTTTTTTAATGACATCCCTTGCTTTATTAAAGAGGCTCTGTCACCAGATGATCAAATCCCTATCTCCTATTGCATGTGATCGGCGCTGCAATGTAGAGAACAGTAACGTTTTGTTTTTTTAAAAACGTTCATTTTTGGCCAAGTTATGAGCTATTTTATATATATGCAAATGAGCTTTGAAATGGACACTTCTGAATCTTTTCTGTGAGATTTCCAGCAAGGGAAACGAAATCTCGTTTACCTTGTAATCTCGCGAGATTACGCGTGGCTTGCTGGAATCTCACAGAAAAGCTTCAGAAGTGTCAGGATTCTGAATACACATGACGTCCAGGCTGGAGGTCATGTGTATTCATTATCAGGACACTTGTGTATGTGGCTGCACATCGTTCTAGTAAGAACACTATGTGTATGACGCTGATTGGTCAGCGTCATACACGTAAACACGCCCAGTTAAAAACACAATACACGCCCAGTTGGACATACGAAAAAAAACACGCCCAGTTGTCCATTTCAAAGCTCATTTGCATATATATAAAATAGCTCATAACTTGGCCAAAAATGAACGTTTAAAAAAAAACGTTACTGTTATCTACATTGCAGCGCTGATCACATGCAATAGGAGATAGGGATTTGAGAATCTGGTGACAGAGCCTCTTTAATTAAGGTGATAAATGCCAGTGATGTAGTGCAGAGTCTGATGCTAGGTTTACTTTGATGACCCTAGTAGCAAATTAATTCCAGTGAGGCTATTGGCACCCATGTGACAAGTGTCAGTGGCAATGTGTAATGATTCATTCTTCAGTGTCTACTGCTAGCTTCAAATTAGTAGGAAGTCAGAGTTTATTGTACTTGATACATGTAGCGGACTTCCTTTTTCATGATGTCGTAAATGTCAAGTAGCATATATGATGACACTGATGCTTGTGCAGACCTATAGTAAGAGAGAAAGCGTAAGCCAAGCAGGTTTTAGTTGATGAATGATGGGCATCTTTGAAAAGCAGCCACTGGGGATACAATCAACTCTTTTCAGTAGAAAGTCAGTCACTTTTAATATTACACAAATGGTGTAAACTTCAGGCAATGGTGGGACACCAGCTTGGTTCCTTAGGACAGAGCTCGGGGTCCTTCCTGATACAGGGGCACATTTACTTTAAATCCAGACCCTTTCTCCCTCTTGGCCTTTAACAGCAATGTTTGCCGCTTTTGTGGGGAGGCCCCAGACTACTTCCACCCACATCTCAGCAAATTCAATCACTAAGAGGCCCAAGGCAACTTCCACCCACTGCATCCGGTGTCTCTGTCGCAGCAATCATTTGCGCGGAGGTTCCTGCACTTCACCTGCCACAGCAATGTGTTCTCTCTGGCTTCAGGGCCTACTCATGCCCACAAGCACAACAGCACCCCTGTAGCTCAATGGGCCACTGCCCACAAACGAAACACGGTTAGGCCAGACCAGCCACCTTTTGTCAATTAAGCACCGTCCATGTGTGAGGCACGCAGTGTCCCTTCAGTGTTGGCAAACTAAAGTATCAATCAAAAATGAGGCCTGGGCCATTCTTCCCTGCACTTGCAATAAACCACAATTGTCTGAACAGTATTTCATAGCAGTGAGCTTTTCTGGCTTGAGGACCTACTCCGCTCATGTAACCACAGGTCCTGTGCAAGTAACAACACATAATAATGCAGCCTGGCCTTGGTTGCAGCATAGCAATGAGAATATATACATATAGTGACATATTTTCTCCTCCAGTCCTGGATCTATAAAGGAGAAACAGTTAAACATGCATACCAAGAAAGCATTTAAAGAGACCGCAACATACTGTATATCTCGACATTCTTTTATGCGGCTGCTCTCTTGAAATAAAGGGGGGGCCCTTCCACCTTACAAAAGGCTAAACATTTAAAGCTACCATTTATAATCCATATACAACATTATCTGAAGATGGCAACAGAGTGAAAGCTACATGAAAGGAGCCTTAGAGCACAGAACAGCACTTTATTTGCCCCATGTTTCTTATAAGAGATTGTGTCCATCCCTTCTGACCATCTCCATATAATGTTTTCTTGTTTTTACTAACAGTTTTCCAGCTTAGACCTGGCTGCCAGCAGGTTTATAATCTATTCCATCCAGCTGATCCGTCTGCATCCCGCATTGAACCACTTCTAGAAAAGAAGTTCCATCTGCTGCCTCCCTTCAACGTCCCTCGATATCAGAGGTTCCCATTAGGGGATGGTAACTCTGCCCTCCTGGGTAAGTCATTACTGTACATTTATCACTACTAGAACTTGTTTTACACAAAGTTTGATCTAAATGTAGTATCTGAATTAAATCCATCCCTGGCATGACACAACTATTCATTGTGTATATTTGCCCTTTTCTGCTGTAAATATTGCTATATTTTTTTTAGTTCAGGTCTTTCTTTAGTTTATTCAGATACATTAGGGATATTCTAGGCATATTCTAGTGTATATTGATCTTTACTTTTGAATATCAGTTATTATTAGTTTTTAAAACAGAAATATACATATTTAATATGGCCACAACTGGCCTGCGGCTGAACATTTTCTATAGGTATATGTGCAGTAAATGGTGGTTATGGGTGTTAAACAAATATTTTAAGGAATGTAGCCCCTAAAGCCACAAGAATCCGTGATTTCAACAACTCATGAGGAATTTTACATTAGTGATGTGTATCATATCTCAATGTTCCTATCTTGAGCAAGTTAGCAGAGAATTCGCAAATCAAGAAAGGATTGAGTTTAGTTTTTTGAAAGATAACAAAAACAATATACTGTTGACATTAACACTTGCAACTTACTGGTTACACTAATAATAACTCAATTTAAGATTTTTGTCTTGTCGATTTTTATGTTTTCTTTCATCCTTTAATGGGTGTGAAACAGTTGTCATTGCATCTAAATGTACTTAAAGGGGTTGTCCACTACCAGACAACTGATGACCTATCCACAGGATAGGTCATCAGTATATGATCGGTGGGGATCTGACACCCGGATCCTGCACCGATCAGCTGCTCCGGCTGCCTCCGGGCACTGGATGTCCATGCCAGAAGTAGATGGCTCCGGTCACAGAGTAGCGGCAGTACTGCCGAGCTCCTTACAATAAGAAATGTAAGGAGTGAAAAATGTTGGTGGTGCCTCCTAACACGCACTACAAGGCTTTCTTGAGAATAGTTGGTCACCTGCTGGCTTTATCACTGTTGATAGACAACTGTCTGAATGTATTCAAGTGCTGCCCACAAGCACAATACTTGTGAAAAAGCTTCATTATTAAGTTTGAAGGACTCCCAAATAAATGATTTCAGGAACAATTCAATCTAGTTTTATATCTCAAGACCATAGAATTTTTTTAAGCCACGTGGTACAAATAAGAGCTGTCAAACAATAGACACTATGGATCTTGGTATTGATCAGCCACCGATGAGATCCTTGAAAAAGCCGACCTCCTCTCTGTTCTGTCATTGGCTTACCAATTCAAATTCTAAGTAAATATGGGCTTATACATACAGTGCCTTGCAAAAGTATTCATCCCCTTAGTGTTTTGCCTGTTTTGTTGCATTACAATCTGAAATTAAAATGGATTTTAAATTTAATTTTATGTAATGGACCTGGACAAATAGTCCAAATTGTGAGTGCATATGTATGTACCTCTTTCACTATAAAACCCCTAAATAGGGTCTGTTCAAACCAATCTTCAGAAGTGACATATTTATTTGAATAAGGTCCCAATGTGTGTAATCAAAGAGTCGCATGATGTCAGTATAAATACACCTGTCCTGAAAGACCCCTGAGTGCAACACCACTAAGGCTGGCGATACATTTTGGATAGCTGTCGGCCGAACAAGCTCGGTCGGCTGACGGCTATTTCTCCCAACTTCCCCATACACATACATGCCCGGCTTGGCCAAGCGTGCATGTGTTCTCAGGCAGACAGGCTGGCAGCGGCTTCTCTAATAACGAACAAAGGGATCATCATGTTGAAATTTAACATGTCCGACCCTTCTCGCCCCTGTCTACTGCTGTTCGGGGGAGAGTCGGTACGCTGCCATACTCATTAGATGGTCGGACGGTCCCATCTAAATCAGCGGGTTCAGCTGACGTACATCTAATGTGTATGGCCACCTTGAACTAGCAACATGAAGACCAAGAAGCTCTCCAAACAGGTCAGAGACAAGTTGTGGAGAAGTATAGATCAGGATTGGGTTATATAAAAAAAAAACCTTGAACGTCCCACAGAGCACCATTAAATCCATTATAACAATATAAAAAGGATATGGCACAACTTCGAACCTGACAAGAGGAAGGTCGCCCACCAAAACTCACAGACCGGGCAAGGAAGTCATTAATCAGAGATTCAACAAATATACCACTGATATGGCCTCCTTCAAATTGCGTTTGTGCCCTACGTTTATCGTGTACATCGGGAAAGCTTAATAAACTTGTTTATAGGGCTCCTTTAGCCTGATAGAGACCAAAAGTGTCCTTTTGGTCTCTGTAGGGCTTATTTAAAGAGGCTCTGTCACCAGATTTTGCAACCCCTATCTGCTATTGCAGCAGATAGGCGCTGCAATGTAGATTACAGTAAAGTTTTTATTTTTAAAAAAACGAGCATTTTTGGCCAAGTTATGACCATTTTTGTAGTTATGCAAATGAGGCTTGCAAAAGTCCAAGTGGGCGTGTTTAAAGTAAAAGTCCAAGTGGGCGTGTATTATGTGCGTACATCGGGGCGTTTTTAATACTTTTTCTAGCTGGGCGCTCTGATGAGAAGTATCATCCACTTCTCTTCAGAACGCCCAGCTTCTGGCAGTGCAGACACAGCAGTGTTCTCGACAGATCACGCTGTGACGTCACTCACAGGTCCTGCATCGTGTCAGACGAGCGAGGACACCGGCACCAGAGGCTTCAGTTGATTCTGCAGCAGCATCAGCGTTAGCAGGTAAGTCGATGTAGCTACTTACCTGCTGATGCTGCTGCAGAATCATCTGTAGCCTCTGGTGCCGATGTGTCCTCGCTCGTCTGACACGATGCAGGACCTGGGGAAGTGACGTCACAGCGTGATCTCTCGAGAACACGGCTGTGTCTGCACTGCCAGAAGCTGGGCGTTGTGAAGAGAAGTGGATGATACTTCTCGTCAGAACGCCCAGCTAGTAAAAGTAGTAAAAACGCCCCGATGTACGCACATAATACACGCCCACTTGGACTTTTACTTTTAAACACAACCACTTGGACTTTTGCAAGCCTCATTTTCATAAATACAAAAATGGTCATAACTTGGCCAAAAATGCTCGTTTTTTAAAAATAAAAACGTTACTGTAATCTACATTGCAGCGCCTATCTGCTGCAATAGCAGATAGGGGTTGCAAAATCTGGTGACAGAGCCTCTTTAAGTCAGTTTAGCTTTTTTTTTTTTTTTTTTTAGTATGGAGTAGTAGACTACGCTATTCCTTCCTAAGGTATCCTGCAAAAAAAAACTTATAGCGCACGGTATACTTTTTTTTTTAACATGAGCGCCAATGGGTGACATGCCACTGTATAGCATCCATCACAGGTATACATTAAACATAGATGTCGACAAGCTCCTGACATCACTGTCCATATATGGACAGTGATGTCAGGAGCTTCCCATTGCAGCAGACTTTAGCCCTGGGAAAGTAGTAGTATAGGGGAGAGGTGTTATCTACCAGAGTTTTTCTTTAAAGCGGATCTGTCACATACATATACTGCCCTCTCTCAGGGAAGCATAAAGAAAGTAGTAAAGCTAGTACATTTTTAGGTAATGTACCATAGTTTCATAATGTAATAATTATACTTGCGGTGCGCAGCCAGCGCTGCAAGCTTGAGTCCAAGTATTTCCATAAATTTATGCTGTTCCTGGCCCTCCCCCTTTCCCGCCGCTGATTGACAGCTTTGCACAGTAATAGGGAGAAAAGTGTCAATCACTGGCTGAAAAATGGGGTATCATGAAGCTTGCTGCGCGACACCAGTATAACTACAAAACTCCCAGAAACTACAGCACATTACCTAATAATTGACAGCACATGGAAATCAGCTTCTTTATGCTGGCCTCAGACAGGGCAGCATAAATATGACAGATCTGCTTTAAATAGTATCTATCGTCTGGAGAACTGTCCGAAAGTCTCTGTACCATTTGCATATTTTTTTTAACCCTTTGATTATGCCTATTATTTGTTTTCTGTATGTAGTGGTGCTTAAAATGTAAAGGTAGCAGAGGCGTAGCTAGCAGGGGGCAGTGGCTCCAGGCAGCTATAGGGGCATTTTTCTGTGTGCGGCAGCTATAGGCACATTATACTGTGTGTGGGCCACTAAGGAGTCATTACACTGTATGGGGGCAGCTACAGGGGCAGTATACTGTGTGCAGTCCACTATAGGGGCATTATATTGTGTGGGGCAGCTATGGGGGCATTACTCTGTGTGGGGGCCAGGAGGGGGGCATTATACTGTTGGGGGCAGCTATGGGGGGCATTATACTGTGTAGGGAGGTACTTTAGGAGCATTATCCTTTGTGCGGGCAACTATGGGAGTATTATCCTTTGTAGGGGCCACTAAGGAGGCATTTTACTTTGGGGGTGCAGCTATGGGGGCATTATGCTGTGTGGGGAGGCACTATAGGGGCATTATATAGTGTGGGGAGGCACTATAGGGGATTACACTGTGTGGGGAGGCACTATAGGGGATTACACTGTGTGGGGAGGCACTATAGGGAATTACACTGTGAGGGGAGGCGCTATAGAGAATTATACTGTAGGGAGGCGCTATAGGGGATTATACGGTGTGGGGAGGCACTATAGATGCATTATACTGTGTGGGGAGGCAATATCGGGGCAAGATACTGTGTGTGGAGGCACTATAGGGGCATTATATGGTGGGGGGCACTATAGTGGATTATACTGTGTGGGGAGGCACTATAGGGGCATTATACTGTTTGGGGGGCACTATAGTAGATTAAACCGTGTGGGGAGGGACTATCGGGGCATTGCAGTGTGTGGGGAGGCACTTTAGGGTCGTTCTACTGTGTGGGGAGGCACTATAGGTGATTATACTGAGGAGGGGGGCACTATAGGGGATTATACTATGTGGGGAGACACTATACTCTGAATGGAAATTATGTAAACAACTTAGCTCGCTATGCTGCAACACCCATTTACTTCTATGGAAATGTAGCTGAGCAAACCACGCTATTTACATAAGCCTGACCCTGCCGGATGCGCCTCTGCAGTTGTAAACACGAGTTGGGGAAGCCCACTGGGTTGGGGCCCACTCAGATGTTCTCCCCCCATGAGCTAGTCACCTAGCTACGCCTCTGAAGGTAGTTTCTGACGCCTTTTTGTTGTAAATATTATTTTAAATTTAGAATATATTTTAAATATCCTAGAAATTCATATTAAAATGGTTTGGTTGTAACATTACACAAAAGTAAAGTCAAGTGGGATTTTCGATGCTGCTCAGAGACGTTTTCTCACTAGGGATTTAGTTGCTCATAGTTTATAATCATTTTATCCTTGCTGTAATAGAAATCAGCACTTCATGCATTGACTTCCTAGTGAGGTTGTGATGGACTCAGTGGGGAGTGAGGTAGAGCAGCCTGGACCAATGATGAGGAAGGAGGTGGATTTCAGACTACCTCAGAATACCTGTAGGCATTGTAGCTAGACTGTAGTCACAGATAACCGCTGTGACCTAGTGGAGCTGAGCTATAAAGCAAGAACTGAGGAAATTAATATCAGGTAAGCATCACCTATGGGTACTGACGTTGATATAATTTTTAAGCTTATCATTGGATATTTGTTTTCATTTTAGATATGTTACAGGTCAGACAAGACATTCTACTGTCAGGAGTGAAGCCATGACAAGCTTTCACCTATTATTATGTATTAAAAATAGTATGTTGGCCACCATTATAATTGATGGTTTTACATTGCTGACACTTTAGGTTATTTGGTGTGTGAGCACGGGTGACCTAACTCTTGATGAACATTGAATGTGAAGCTCTCACTTTGAGTAATATTGTTAAATCTAGCTACTGTGTATTTCTTCATGATATTGCTTGATGATTTTACTTATTTTGCAGTTTGTTTTTACCTGTACAATATAGAAAAACACATCTCCATGCTCATACAATGAAAGCTGTCAATCATTGTGTGAGCCTCTTTACACACTAGCGTCCTGTATTCCATCTATAACAGCGCCATGATGGCTATGAGAGATCCCATTGACTTTTAATGGGGACTGTCACATTGGGAAAAAATGTATTGTGAGCAGTGCCTGAAACTCATCCCCCACACTCCTCAGATTGAGCGAGGATGTAAATCAATAAATTACATTACCGCCAAATGATATGTCAATCTGCTTCTCCTACTCTATAATGCTAGGCTCACACTACTATTTCAAATGTATATCTTAACAAACATAGCTGCCATAAATATTTACAGAAGACATGATTATAATAGAAATAATATTTGTCAGCAGTAAGGCCCTGTTCACACGGAGTATTTTGACGATTTTTTGGGCGCGGAAACCGCTCTGCAAAACTTGTCAAAAACCGTCCGAAAATGTCTCCCATTGATTTCAATGGGAGGCGGAGGCGGTTTTCTCCTGCGAGCGGTAAAATCGCCTCGCGGGAGAAAGAAGGGACATGAACTATCTTCGTGCGGTTACGCCTCTGATCTCCCATTGACATCAATGGGAGGCAGAGAAAGTGTATTTCGCAGAGTTTTTTTGCCTGTAGCAGGCAAACGGCGTGCAGGAAGGTCAAAATCTGCCTCAAAATCCCAAACGGAATTTTGAGGCAGAATTTTCCTCCTGCAAAAAACTCAGTGTGAACTCAGCCTAACTATCCTGCTTGTTGATAGTTTCTAGGTAGAATCATATTTCTTTTACACTGCACAGTAAAATCAAACTGTCAAAATAATTAAACCAGGAAAAATTATTGATTCGGCTATAGCCAAGGTTAATCAAAAGTGTGGCTTCACTTTAAGATGTCTGCCCAAGTAACCAAGGGGTGCTGTGTACAGCATGGCCCAGTAAGTCTTATCCGGTCTAATTTTCCATTTCAAAGGAAGTGTGTTGACTGACTGTATGTTCTCTGTTACATTGTCTGGTTTCATGTTGTAGCGTTTTTGTATTGTTTTTTTTTTTGTTTCCCTCTCATCTCCATCCAGTCGAGGCTATACAGAACAATCCCATCCTTCTCATGGAAGGCAGCCCAGCGGTTGCTCTCCAGCGTCAAGATGGCGTCATGGAAACCAGTATCCCTGTTCCTGTCCTAAGCTGCCAAGACACTTCCAGTAAATCTGCCTCTAGTGCTGAGTGTGTGTATCCTCCCCTCCTGTTGTTTTTCTCCTCTGCACCATAAGTTCTCTACTGCATCCTGTCTAAGTTGAAAGCTTTTCTGCAAGGTGCTGTCACCATCATTACCATAAAAAGGAGCGGTCACTAATATTAGTAATCATAACACTGCTAGAGGGGAAATGAATGTTCAGAAGCAGGTTTCCCCACTGCCTGGGGGGTTAGAAGCCGGACCCATGGCAATCAGCTTATCACCGTGCTGGCTTTTCTTTAAAAAAGTGTTATCTTCATGAGACAGCCCCTTTAAATGTTTGTGGCTAAACTACTTCGTTTAAAGGCTATGTATTTAAAGGCTTATTTCATTTTGAACAACTTTTTAAATGTTTTTTTATTAAAAAAAATTATTTACTTTTTGAGATCAAGTTTCTTTGTATTTTTAATACATAGAAGCGGTATCTTACAATCAAAGCCAAATCCGTCACGTCTGCAGGACTGACGCTTCAGTGAACGCTGGTCCTGCATGTCTCTGACACACAGGATCCAGCTGTATCTAAGTGGTCCTGCGTGTCTCTGAAACAAAGGTTCATTTTATTATTATCGATCACATCGTGATTGATAACAGATGGATCCTGCGTGTCAGAGACACACAGGACCAGTGTTTACCGAAGCCGTCAGTCCTGCAGACTTGATCGATTCTGCTTTAACCCCAAGATACAGCTTCTATGTATTCAGAATACATAGAAGCTGTATCTCAAAATGTAAACATTTATTTTAATACAAACCAATTAAAAAGTTGTTCAAAATGAAAAATAACATTGATTAAAAAAAACCAAAAACATATGGAGTAGGTGCCAGGATACCGAGGCAATGGTATTCTGTGAAGGTGTTCACACTTCCAATATAGTGGACTGCACTGACTTCCCGCGCACTATATATTTTTCAATATGCAGCATGTTTCACTGTATTTCCCCATAGAAGCACTGTTGTCATGTGCTTGATGCATTGCATTATGCAGCGCCTGAAGTATTGCACACTGTACCAGAGATCGAAATTCAATCGCAAGTGTGAAGGAGGCCTATCGACTAGGTCATATTTGGGTCATTTATATTCATTTGAAGTGTTGAACGTTTAAATGTTTAGCTCAAAATATTTCTATATATGTATTATATTGCAATTTACATCAGATAATGAGGCTGATACTACATGTAAGAAAAGCTTTCAGATTAAGTTAATCCTGAAGAAGAGCATGTGTAGATGTTTTACATTGATCTGTGACTTGCACGGCTTTTTTTTAAAAAATTTCGATGTAAATGCTTTATTGTATAATAGTAAACGTTGTTTAACAAAGTGTCATCATTTGAGCCATCATGTCTATTCTACGCTGCTCTGTACTTCCTGGCTTTCTAGTTTTATGCCGGATTGTGTGCTATAATTACTAGAACCATTTTCATCTTTTCATTTTGACTTTTTTATATGTGGCAGTTGCTTACACAAGGAGACATATTTTGCATGCTTTTCTGTGTATTTTTAGCTTGTCTATGTCTTTATAAGACAAAATATATTGTATTAAAACCCCTTAACGACCAAACCATTTTTTTCATCCTCGCATTCCAAGAGCCATAGCTTTTTTTTTTTTTCCGCTGGTGTAGCTGTATAAGAGAATGTTCTTTGAGGGACGAGTTGTTTTTCAATGGCACCATTTTGGGGTACATAGAATTTATTGATTAGCTGTTTTATTTATTTATTTTTTTCATTCTACCATTATTTCTTTTGCAGGTTTTTTTTTTTAGTCATTTATTCTGCAGGTCAGTACGTTTACGCTTTAGTACTTTTGCACAATAAAACATGTTTGTGTTTTTCTGTCAATGTAGCTGTATGATGCCTTTTTATTGGTATCATTTTGGGGTACATATAATTTTGATTAGATTTTTATTTATTTTTTTAAAGGTGAAATGGGAAAAAACATAAATTTTGCCATTGTTTCACACCATAAGCCATGCGGTTTAACGATTTCGGTTTTTTTCTACGGGTTGTTATGATTGCGGCAGTGCCTAATATGTAGTTTTTTTTTTTTTTTAAGGTGAACCACTTTTTAAAAAAAATCAAATTATTTTTAATAAAAAAAAAAAAGGGTTTAATTTTTGTCTAATTAGGGGACTTGAAGCAGTGATCCTTCAAATGCTTGTATAATATAGCAAAGTATCACTGACAGTCCGCCTAGTCGGCCAAGCTGATTGCATCGTGGGGCGCCGATGGGATGTCAAACACTTAAATGCCGCAGTCGCTATTGATTATTATCTAAGGGGTTTATCACCGATCCTGGCAGTTGTGGAAGGAGCCCAGCTGTTTATTACTGCCGTGCTCCTGCGGCTGATTTCATGTGTACAGTGGCAGTACCCATGAGATCTCAATGACTACTTTATCTGTCATAGAGCGGAACTAGAACCCATCATTGGTCGTTAAGGGGTTAACCTCTATGTGAGGTACTAGAGACTTTACCTAGAACACTTGATTCTTCTTTTTTCTATCTTTCAAGGGATAAATACATAAACTCTGGGTCAGACCTTGCCTTCAGCTTGCATTATATCCATGCCCTTAGGTGTAAATGAGCTAATAAGCTTAGCTATGTCTGACCCAAATATTATTAACATAAATTTCTCATAGGTTTGGTACCAAAGATTTTTTCTATGGTGCATAAATGCCAGTGTTATGTTTACTGTTATTTTTTCACTAACAGACGTTTTTTTATTCTCTTTGTACTGTGTAATATTTATTAACATTTCTGTAACATAGTGAAGTTCTACGAGGCACTGTCACTATGGTAAGGGTGGCATTCAGCAAGTTGGATGTAAAACTGAATTAGCGCAATTTACAGGGGTTATTGGGAATACGAACTGGTAATGAGTTAGAATATTGTATTGAGATAATCCCCCTCCATTTTAATATGTGGTGACATGTAGTGTATTTTTGCGTATCAACTTACCTGGTGCAGTATTTCACAAGTAACAGGTCCGTTCTGGGCCGCCATCGGGTCATGTGATCATCGCCTTGACTCTCCTAGAGCGTCTGGAGGTACTGGAAGTCAGTGACTCAATATAAGCCTTTGAGAGCCTCGTTGTGAGTCACATAGACTTGCATTCAGACACTGAATTCTCGTACCTACAGCAGACACTGTAGGAGTCAGAGTGAAGATCACATGACCCAACGGCGGCCTTCAACGGATAGTTTACCCGTGAAATACAGCACCAGGTAAGTTGATACATATAAAAGTTGAAATTCAACAAAAATACTGCAATGGAAAAGGGAAGCAGTTGCCCAAAGCAACCAATCAGATTGATTTAATTTAATTTAATTTTCAAAAGTACCTCTGCAAAATGATAGGAAAAATCTGATTAGTTGCTTTCCCTTTGCACTAGTTTTAATAAACCCCCCCCCCCTGCCAAATCTCTAAAATGGTTCAATGTTTCATTATTGTTTTTTCTGGGAACACTATTATAATTCTTATGGGAAGAGCCTTCGGTGCATTCATGGTCAGATCCAACATTTAAAGTGGATAGGCTTAAAAAAAAATTGTTGGAAAATGTCCATTGTGTGAACACAATATTTCCTTTTCCTCATGCATTCTTTAAGAACTCACAGATAGCAGGGTTCAGGACAAGTTTACCTACTACTGGTGTCATGTAAACATTTGCCAATATATGGTTATCCTTAAAATTTTAGATTAGAAAGAAAAAAGAATCTGCTTTTTTCCGTAAACCGTGCCACTCTTGTCCATGGGATGTGTTTGGCATGGCAGCATGGTTACATAATGCTTAGCACTGTTGCCTTGCAGCTCTTCATCAAATCCAACCAAGGGCAACATCTGCTTTGCGTTTGTATGTTATCCCTGTTTGCACAATCCAAAAACATTCAGAAAGGCAGAGGTCGCAAAAACGCATAAGACTGAATGCTGTTATGAAACAGGAGAGGTGCGCCGCGGCACTACTCTCGTGTGCAACCTGTCCAGGAAACTTATATTAAGTAGCATGGTCAGCAGCATATAATATTTTTTTTTATTGACAAGCAGTGGTATCTTTAGTAAATGGAAGAATTTTTACTTTGACTACGATCTTGGACCATTTGTCTTTATTAGATTGTGTTGGTAAAAATCCTTCCAATTTGACAGTTACTTATGTTTAGTGTATGATCTGTGTGTGTATAATTACTCATATATGTACGCAAGCATTGTTAGGCTTCGTTCACATCTGGTCAGGCGTTACCTCGGATCTTTCCCTCAGGGGAACCAATGAACGGAATCCAGACTGAAACAAACGGAAACCATAGGTTTCCGCTTGCATTACCATTGATTTCAATGGTGACGGATACAGTGCAAATGGTTTCTGTTTGTCACGGCTGTTTAAGGGTTCCGTCGTTTTGATGGAATGAATAGCGCAGTCCCTGACCGTACAACAGTGACAAATGGAAACCATTTGCACCGGATCCGTCACCATTGAAATCAAACCTATGGTTTCCGTTTCTTTCAGTTTGGTTTCCGTTCATGGGTTCCCCTGAGGGAAAGATCCTAGGGAACCCATGACCAGAGTCCCAATGGAGATGTGAACGAAGCCTTAGAAAATATAGTAATTCTCAGCATACATAGGGAGCCTTTTAACATCAGGTATGCCTATGTAATGTTAACTTGAATTACCGCAAATTATATACTACTGCTTGGCTAAAAATACTTTAAAAAAAATGTTGAGAGGCATATTCCTACTCTGCTGGAAAATACTTAAAGCGACCTCTGCAGATAGGGAATTTAGATGAAGTGATATGAGAGCCCCACTGGGGAGAGCGAGTGATCACTTCTGTACAGGCTGCAGAATGTGTTGGCGCTATTTAAGCAACAGAGATAAATAAATAATTGCAGCTCATCCCTGTTCAAGTAAAAGGGGCTGAGCTGTAACACCAGACACAGGCCATGGACAAGAGTGGCGCTGTTTCTGGGGGAAAAAAAAAAGCAGACCGTTTGTTTTTTTAAAATTCTGCACAACTCTAGTTCCCAACCCGAGCTTCACTTTAACCAGTGATGTCAAATGACAACCCTAGGTATTAGGTGTAGCCTTAATATTTTCCGTTCACAATCAATCTTTTTTTTATTTGTTTTGTTAGGGACATTCTATATGGCACAGAAATGTGAATCTCTGGCCTGAGAACAAACATTTTTTCCTTCACAATCTGTATGCAAAGGACATTTTCAAAATCGGTGGTCCATCAAGAGGCCTCACTTCACTTTGCTAGTTTTTTCTTAGCACATATAATGTCTTTGTTCGTAATGAACCATATGAAACCAGTATATTTTCCCTGTTTTTTTTGTTTTTTTTCAGTCTGCAGTAAGTTACCACCAAATTTCCTTTTTTTTTTTTATAAAAAAAACTTATTTTATTTCTCTCCTACCAATGACATGCTCCCATTATTGCTTCTAAATGCATGTTTATATATGTGTATATGTATACATAGGCAAGTTGGTGTGTGCGTGCCCATATAAATATATCAAGTACATATATATGTATATAAATGTCATTAGCTTAAGGGTTATGCATTGCATTAAAAAAAAATGATTTCGTTTTTTTTGCCCAGAACCGAAGCAAATGTGATATATATAATATATATGTGTGTGATAGATATATATATATATATATATATATATATATATATATATATATATATAAATTAGCATTTCCCCTTCCCCCAAACTTTTGCCATTAAATAAACTCCAGGCTGATATTTCATTTGCTTGTCTTTGTATTGGTTTGACAATTTATACATCCTACTTTGTGTTTCTGAATGCTTTATGATGTTCACATCTGAGGTGTTGCATCTTCATCCCCCCTAATGCCGCCTTGTTTTCTTGTCCTGTTTGGGTCTAAATTTTTAATTTTATTTTTGTTTTGTTTTGTTTTGTTTTTCTCCCTGTTCTCCTGTTTTGTTTTTTCGGTTTCATAGCGGATGTTGTTCAGTTTCATGGTACAGTCTTCGTGGAAAATGCCTCCCCTTCCTCCCCCATAACAGCTCCCCACTTCAGGGGGTACAGAAGAGCAAGTGAAATCAGCATTGCAAGTCAGGTTTCTGGAATGGCCGACAGTTACACGGCTTCAAACATAGCCAACAGTAAGTGCCTTGTTGCCTAACAAGTGTGATCTAAGATTCCATAGCACTTGTAGCCCTGTAGATTATAAAAGATAACAATACTTATTGTGTCACTGGTGGTGGAAGGACTAAAACACCGGAAGTAAACAAAAAATATTAGTCCACTCACCGTGCACCTAGAATATCAATGACGCCACGCTATGATCCAATTCGGTGCTGCAGACAGGACAACTCTGGGTTGGCAGCAGACGAAGCAATGTATAGAGATCAAAAAAGTAACGTCCGGCACTCGATCCAATAAACATTGGATCGAGTGCTGGACGTTACTTTTTTGATCTTTATACATTACTAAAACACTAGCCCTGTCCAGAAAAATCTTATTTCAAAGTTTCAACTATATGTGTGTGTGTGTGTGTGTGTATATATATATATATATATATATGTGTATATATATATATATACATATGCATATAATTTTTGTAGACCGTCTAATGGGCAAAAGCCACCAATTAGAAGACCGCAGCAATATATTCAGTGCTGTGATACAGGAACTGTTAACAATTGGAGACTATGTTTAGTATTAATCTACCCATTTGCTTATATAAAATGTAATTATTCAATTGTATGAAGTGTCAGAGTATTGCAGCTGCTATTTTCAGGTAGTCAGTGACTTGACGCTTGAGGAGCTGCAAATAACCTGAAGAGGTTGGGTGGGTGTTTTGTCTTATTACAGGTGAACCATGCTATTTATTTCCTGCTTGGCATACATGGCTCTCACATGCTTCTGCTCTAACATGCATAGTTCAGATATATCTATATATATCTATATATATATATATATATATCTATATATATATATATATATATACTTGAGTATTTTTCCCATGCTGTACAATTCAGAGGACGGCTTTGGGTATATCGGATAGCCCCGCTCAGTTCATTAGCTTCCTTCCTTGCCAGTTGTTCTTTTTTGACGAGAGCATATCCATATACCGGGTGTAAGTATGCCCCAAGATGTAGATTGGTTTTCCCCACATATACAATCTCTTTGTGTATGACTGTGTCCAAATGCTTTGCTTCCTACTGTCATTGGAGGTATTTTCTCCTGCATGTTATGAGTGGATTGTCCGTCCAGTGTGCAGAACTGCTTTTACATCCTTAGATGCTTCAGAACTGTAATTACGTCCTCTCCACCTGCATGAATCTATCCTCACATCCAGTCACATTGCTGTAGATCATATTAAAATAGCTTTACTATAGAGAAGTGCCATTTCCCCATAACCCATAAAATTTGCTCCTCTAATTTTCACACAATCCAACTACACCTGCATGTATTCTATACTGAACTGAAAGTAGCAGCAAGATTTTACTGTGATGGTTGTCCTCAACAAATAACTTGTATCGCTATGGTACAAGACTTTCGCAGAACTACCAAATATCTTCTTAATCAGTGGGCTGAGGCTAGAAAAAGGGATCCTGAACGGCTAACAAAATCTTAAATTTAACTTATACCCAAGCTGTAAATAATTATTTTAAGTAAATGTTACCAAAGAGGTATATGATAGAAAGCAAATAGAGTTTGCAATATATACTGATTATTACAGTACCCAAAGTGAAGAGAAACGGTGTCCCATACAGTCTGGTCTGTGACCAGCTCATTGCCTTCAAATTCTCTAGTCATTGTGGTCATATTTAATGCTTAATAAATCTTAAATCTTCATGCCGAGAGAAAAGCGGCTTATAACAAATCATTCCTTATTCTAGTATTGTCCCGTTCATCTGCTTTAAAAAATGGATTGAAAGGGTCATTGTTCAAAAGATAACATCTAAGTATGACCCCAGAGATTTCCTTCTTACTCTAAAAGGCCATGGGACCCTGTTTCTGCCAAAAGTTCCCATGAAATTCGGCACTGCCGGTCTCACCAGAAAGAACAGCTTGGAAACTGTTCCAGATTTTAGGAGCACTTGTGGACTTATAAGGAACACATGCACTTTTGGCACCTTTTTAATCTGTGAAATGCCAATATTTTACAGTCTAGTTGGTTTTCATGTCTTCCAGCAATTGATAATGACATTTAATACATCCGGTATAGAAGAGAGCACACTGCTGATCACATTCTCTGATGATTAAATACACTTTTTGCTGGAGAACATAATAATTGTGACGTGATTTTGCATGTTTTGTGGTGTTAATTGGTGTGTTTGCTTTGTTCCTTTAGAAACAAAAAATCATCTTAACCATTCCAAAAAGCTAAGTCTTCTGTCACAACTTGCCCTCCCTTACAAACCTAGCACAAAAACAAGTTCCCCCACAAAACTTAATCAGTACCATACTGAGCAGAGTCACATAGGAAGAATGCTAGAGGTGGGGGATTGGAAGCACAGCACCAGCCCAGGCATCCAAGGCTCGGACATCTCCAAAGGTATTCCAGATAGAGAGGCTGTCGTACTATTAACCCATCCAAGGCCAGCATTCTGGGATGTAACCCCTGTTCTAGGCACATTTATTCTGAGTCCTTCAATTACTTTATTGCCAGGGCTATTGGTACCGAGCAGTAAAAGCTGATAAAAGTCTTGACACTTCAAATCTCAAAAGGTTAACATGCTGCTTACAATGCCATACCATTTTTTTTGTATGTGATGTTTATTTCTTTTTATTATATGTTGCCTTCATTTAAGCATACCTTGGGTTGTAAACATGTGTCTCTGTCATTTTGTTTCTTTCACCCTTCCACAGGAAAGAAAAACTAAACCTACTGGTGTTGTATGTTTAATATATCAATAGAGAATTCCCTACGCCATTGAACAGGGTGTATTTCTATTGCCACGTCTTTCTGGCTCAAAAACTACCTGCAACTTAGTTCTCCTACCTTACAGTGGACTATTGTCCTATTTTTAAGACATAAAGCTTAGGGTCTACAAAGTAATGCTCTACTGTACGTTCACTATAGGGATATTGGAGGTACTAATACTACGTGTCGGTTTATAAATAGGGCACAGGTATAGATGTTATTTTATGCCCCCCAAAACAACATGGACACCTTTTGAATATGTTTTTTTTAAATTATATTACATGTACTTTTATAAATAAAACGGATTTGCAATTGGTTTTCATTAAAAATGTTCTACCTCATGGCTTCTGCAGCTTGTATGTATTACAATACAATGCCCGCTGCACATTGCCGTTCTGTGCTCATTCCATCAGACGTCTCTCTGTCAGGTCAGTTTGCAGCCCCTCTCTTTGAACGCTAATCTAAACTGAAATTGAATACAATCAAATAAAATAAACTCATATGAAATACGATTTGAGCTTAGATTAATGTTCAGGAAAGAAGAGAGCACAAAGGTGTCCATAGTTTTTATGAAACAAGACAAAAAAATATATTTAAGAATATAGAGAGAAATTAGTAAAAATGTAATCACCAGAACATCAGACAGCGACTTTTTACTCTCTCAATGAGAGCTTTTTCAAGCAATACTTTTTTCCTTGGCTACAGTGCTGCTCCTTACTAGTTGTTATCTTTAAGAATATAGATGCTCAGACTGGCAACTCCGTATTATTAATCGGCAGCCCAATAGAAAATTCTGCTTATTTACGAACCTCCACTCAGACTTCTGCTGGTTTTAGAAGCCCCTGTATTATTTGTTTGGTAGTGTTGGAATGTTGAGTACCAACATCTGTCTCCACCTATTTGCTGCCCTCGCTGAGGGCAGCATAAGATAGTAGCAGAGGTGTTGGTTTCAGCATTTTAAGCATTTGTGTAGGTGAGGTGTACTTTTTCTAAAACTTAGTTTAATTGGTGCATCACACTGTGAAAAAGTGTCTGTCATATTCATGATGTGGCAATAATCCCTGCCCTCCCGCCGATGATTGACCGTTTTCACTTTATTGTTACTGTGCATAGCGGGAAAACTGTAAATCAGCGGCAGGAGGGCGGGGTTATCGGCTCCTCCACAGCGCGATTAAACTGTATATTTTACAAAAAGTACACTTCGTCTACACATAACACTTAGAACGCTAAATCAGCATCTCTGTCACTATCTTATGCTGCCCTCCAATGAGGACAGCAAAAAGATGGTGATAAATGCTGGACCGGTACTTTCTGTCCACATGTCTGTACTTAGCGCCGTGCAATGACATTACCATTTATCAAAGCTTCTTGGTAAGAAATAGTCACCAAAATGACATTTAATGAATTGGTTAACAGTATTGATGTACTGTTCCTGTTCTATAAACTAATATCATTGACTGAAAGTTTATAGTAAATGGAGTTATACATATATGAGCTGAAGATTTTTTTTGGGGGGGTGGAGAACATTGCTTTGGTCACCAGTCACATGTCTTTTGTACCAGAATGTCCATGTTTGTTCTAGATTTACATTTTGTCTGCTGGAAAAACTGAAGCAGATGGCTCGATCTGTATGCTATGTTACCGAGAAACTGCACAGCCTGCTATCTAAGTATTCAGTATAAAAGTAGTGTGCTAAATTGAGCATTCCTGGGCCTATACACCACACTCTAGCACATTACATGAATTATATAACCAAAGAAATCATGAATGTGCACACATTTTTCTATGTTTTGCCCCATCCAGTGGTATTTAAATTTAATGGGTTCATAGCAAACTGTGTTTGTAATCGTTGTGGGCATGGAATTGTCAGATGTATAAATAATTATATTTGTAGTAACACTCCATGGAATGATTTATTATGTAATGTTCTTATAGAATAGACGCTTGTTAAGCATTTTGGGTTTGTTAGTTTGCATGAGGTAACAAGTAATGGTTTACACTAGCAGAACTAAGGACCTTAACTTGCATGTATGCTATGAGGAAAGCGATCTTGGTATGTTTGGAGGTGTATCTAGTATGGAAAACTGCATGTAAAGCACGTCTTTAGCAGGATTTTCAGCTTTTTTTTCTTACAAGGTCGAACAAAATTCTTGTTGTACAGTGTGTATGTATGTATGTATGTATATGTGTGTGTGTGTGTGTGTGTGTGTGTGTGTGTGTGTGTGTGTGTATATATATATATATATATATATATATATATATATATATATATATATATAATATATTCTAGGCTACTTATACAATAGTGGCAGCCATTTTACAAGCATGATGAAGTATAGTGAATCTGCCTTAAAATGGCTGCCATGATTGTGTGCAGTTACAATTGTTTCCTTACTTTTCATTTCTGTAAACTTTGAAAGGTCATTTTTTTCTTCTCCGTTAGTTGCAGCGAAGTGGTGGGGCACAAAAAGGATTGACTATGCCCTCTATTGTCCGGATGCCCTCACTGCTTTCCCAACAGTTGCTCTTCCACACCTTTTCCATGCCAGTTATTGGGAATCCACAGATGTTGTTTCATTTCTATTGAGACAAGTGAGTGATACATTTGTGTTTATTCAGTATTTCTGTTTTGATGTCACTGTCTGACTAGCTTTGTATTATCATAACTAAATGTGTTCACGCTAGTTACATACTGCTTCAATGACCAGTTTCAAAATAAACATAATAATTGAGGAAAGCATTCTTGAGATGTGCGCAATAACACGGTTTTATTTTAGCAGTGAATTTTGTAAACACATAGGGGTGCACACCTCTTTAGAACTTCCCAGATGTGGCAAATTTATTAAGACAGGGGTCGTGGCTGGACGAGCTGGAGAGCAGACGTGATTGAGGAGTGCTCTCCATAGGCCTCAGCTATACAGGGACAGACCGGTGACAGCATGGGGAAAACCCGGACTAGAAAATGTCCCCAGACACAAGGGGGTTCGGATACCCCGATATCGAAATTTTTTCAGCCGCTCTGTGATGGCGATTTTGGGACGGAGGGTGCCGCGACGCCGGCATTGCTGGAAGCGCCAGCACTGAGTGCATAGCACAGCCCTGCTCGGATCGCCCGTCGGGTGGAGGAGATGAGGTCTCCGAGGACCGGTGAGCTGGCCGCACGATGCCTTACTGACAAGGCGAGTGCCAGTGGAGTGAAGCAAGGATGACACTTACCTGGTGCAGCCGGAGTCGACACGTGGCAAGCCCAAGATAGCGGCTGCCGGAATCGGAGAGTGGAGGAGGACAGAGAGGAGGATGTAGAGGTGAGCGGTGTGGCTGCAGAGCCTGCCCCTGTGTGTGGTCCCGATGAGGGCCTTAGAGCAGACGGCAATGTCGCTGTGCCGGGGAGGATATTTTGGCAGAGTCCACCCAGACTCATGGAGAGTCAGGCCATATTGAGGGGGATATGGACGATTCCTCCTCAGATGAAGGGGAGTGCCCCCGGTGATGTGCCTGCCTCGGAGGTCTCGTGGAGAGATAGGGGGGTATCCGCTCCATTATCCCCTTTCCAGGAGAATCCTATGGGGGACCTGTCGCCTCCAGAGCTTGCGGCCCCAATGCTCCGAGGCCACCCGGAGCTACAGGCCTTGCTTGCACTTCTACCATCCAAAAGGGACATGGACATACTAGCTTCTGACCTAAAAATGGCGTGGCGACGTGACCTACATGTTGTACAGTCTGAGGAGTCGACCCTGCGATCAAAAGTGGGGAAACTGAAATCCTTGCAAGAGTCTATGTCTGCTTCCATTCAACAACTTAAAGAAGCGCAGAGTGTCTCCTCTACTAAGCAGCGTCACCTTCAAGCGCAATTAGATGACTTAGAAAACAGGAACAGACGGAATAATATACGTCTCAGAGGTTTGCCGGAAGCGACGCGTACCTCAGATCTGATTCCAACCTTGACAGGTATCTGTAACACTTTGCTTAATCGACCAGTGGATACTCATATTGAGATTGATAAAGCCCACAGGGCCTTGTGGCCGAAGAGCGCTGATTCCACGAGACTACGTGATCTCATCTGTCGTATCCATTATTATGGCTTAAAGGAGAAGATTATGCAGAAAGCGAGATTGCAGAACGAGATCGATTTTGATGGCGCAAAGTTACTCCTGCTTCCAGATTTAGCGAGACGTACGCTGCAGCAGCGTGCATTGATGCGACCTCTCGTCTGTTTTGCAACAGCGTGGAATACCCTATAGATGGGGCTTTCCGTTTGCCCTACATGTGCGAATAGAGGACAAGGCCGTTTCCTTATATACGCATGCTGATATTCCAGGTATTTTGCGGGCCGTAGGTTTTCCCACCATCTCCTTGCCGGACTGCGACGTCTTCCAAGTGGCTCGTCTACTGGGGCAGGGCACTGCTTCCGTCGTGGTGCCCAGGCCTGGAAGGAGGGAGAGATCCAGATCGCCGTTGCCACAGAGACCGCATTGGAGACCAAGAGCCTCCCCATCAGGACATCGAGAGCGTTAATTTACTTTTCTTCCCTCTTAGTTCTTTTATGTTGCAGGTACTCGCCAAGTTGGGGATTTTCTGTGTTTTTAGTTCCAAGAAGTTTGTAACAGGGTCACTTGCTGCTTCATGTTGGATTTGAGTATGGTCCCTGTTTGTACTTACTGTTGGTCTCTTCTTTAATTACGAGTGGAGGTCTGATGAGGGCATTTGCTAGGCTCATATGTACCCCCTATCTAGTTCATCGCAATGTAAGGAAGGTCTGTCCCTAAAATAGTTTTGTATATCCCTTTTTCAGAGTGAGGTGATTACATAGGCTGTGGAGTGTCGATTTATACACGTGTCTTACTGTAATTGATAAAGTTTCTCTGTTGTACAGTAGTCTTCCTTGTCCCCCACATAGGAACTCACTGAGAATTGGTCGGTTCTCTGTAGTGATACAGGTGCTTAGTGGCACGAAATAGTAGTTTCTTCTTGACAGGATGTTTTGCTTGTCTTTATGTTTTTTGTATTTTTTCTTTTTTTTTTATGCTGTTCTATAGAAATGCAATGTATACATGGAGGGTTCGGAATATAATTAACGGCATTGATATGTTTGTGGGCACCGCGGCGACGGCTTTGAATTTATTTGCCTTTACAGCTAGCGGCATCAAGGGTATCCTCGCGTTCTTGGATAATGGCAGATTTTACTGTTTCATCCCTGAACGTGAAGGGATTTAATGTTCCAGAGAAGAGGTCGCAGATCTTGTATTCCTCGCACAAACGGAGGACCCAGGTTCTTTGTTTACAGGAAACAAATTTTCAGACGGACCATATTCCAATGATTAAAAATAAATATTACCCGATAGGCTATCAGTGTAGTAACCCGAATGGTAAAACTAGAGGTGTTTCTGTATTCCTGCACAAATCCTTCCAAGGGAGGGTAGTGGATTCCTTCATGATGCCGAGGCACGGTTTCTTTTCCTGAAATGTGAATTGGGTAATCGCACCGTTACGGTGGCCAATGTTTATGCTCCTAACACTAACCAAGTCCCTTTTTTCCTGAAAATATTAGATGCTTTTGGATCCTTTTCATCAGGCACTCCTATTTTGTGTGGGGATTTTAATTTGGCCATTAACTCCTTAATTGATACATCTTCCGGGCGGACTTCATTGGCATATAATAAATTGAGGAAGAGGCTTAGAGATATGCAACTTTGTGATGCGTGGAGATTAGCTCATCCAGATGATGGGGATTTCTCCTTTTTTTCTTTTGCTCATAATTCATATAGCAGGATAGATTATATCTTGGTTCATCATAGCTTATTATCCTTTGTGGTGGATACTTCCATAGGCAATGTGTTTATCTCTGATCACACTCCGGTGTTTTTTGTTTTGCGCTTTCCACCACAGAGAATTTACCTGGCGTCTCAACGAGTCTTTATTGAAGGATTCCTTGTGTATGTTGGAGTTGAAAAGGACAGTGGAGAATTTTCATGAGGATCATGCATGGGATACTACTGCTCCTGCCGTGAAGTGGAAGGCCCTCAAATGTGTTCTTAGGGGGGGTTCTTATTAAGCATGGTTCTCGTCTCATGAGGGAGCGGAGGCGCAGCGTAACACGCTTTTAGCCCAATTGCAGGCTTTGGAATCCCAACATAAACAGACGTTGCAGGTGCGTACACTTAGGGAACTTACTAGAACACGCCACGACATTCAGCTTCTCTTGGATAAGAACAATGCTCGGCTTCATCAGGTATGCTCGCGCTTTTACTATGAGTGGGGTAATAAGGCAGGGAAGGCAATGGCTAGAGCAATACGGGATCGTGCGGCTCTTTCTTTTATACCCTCTAAAAGAACTGAGTCGGGTGAGTTGGCGTACAAGGCGGAGGATCTAGCATCGTCCTTTTGTGCGTACTATTCCTCGCTTTACAATTTGCCATCACCAACTTCTGGTAATATTCCTCCCGAGCCATTGCTCTCTCTGTCTGAGTATATTGAGGATACTGCGCTGCCTACATTGACGTGAGATGAGGCTCTAAGTCTGGATCTGCCGTTCACTAAGGAGGAGATAGTACAGGCTATTAAATCCTTATCAGCTGGGAAGAGTCCGGGGCCGGATGGGTATACGGCGTGCTTCTACAAGTAATTAGTAGAGGAATTGGTGCCATCATTGCTGGAGTCGTTTAACTCGATATCTGGCCATGCTAAATTTCCTGATTCATTTCTGCAGGCTCATATCACGGTCATACTAATAGAGGGTAGGGATCCGCAGCATTGTGCAAGTTATAGACCGATCTTCCTCATCAATACGGATGCTAAGCTGATAGCAAATAGACTGGCCGGGTTCTTGGGCTCGCTGGTTCACCCGGATCAAGTGGGTTTTGTTCCATGGTGCGAAGCCAGAGATAATACGCTTAAGACCTTCTCCTTGATTCATCATGTGAAGCAGAATAACATTCCAAGTATGATTCTGTCTTTGGATGCGGAGAAGGCCTTTAATCGGGTGAACTGGGGGTTCCTGGAGGCGGTTTTAGGTCAGATGGGGGTGAGTCAGTTAATGCAGGCACGTATACTGTCTCTGTATAATAGTCCTCAGGCGAGAATTAGGATCAATGGCTCACGGTCTGCTCCATTTAGGATTGGGAATGGCACTAGACAGGGATGCTCACTTTCTCCCTTGTTATTTGCTGTGGTTATGGAGCATCTCCTGGTAGCAGTGAGGAACAATAGAGATATACGGGGTATTCAGGTGGGGGATATGGAATTTAAGGTGTCTGCGTTTGCGGATGATTTATTATTTTATATTACACAACCACATTTATCTTTGCCGTCTCTAATGAAATCGATACGAACATATAGTTATTTTAGTAGTTATAAGATGAACATCTCTAAGAGTGAAGCCATGAACATCTCTTTACCGGCTTCTGAGCCTGGTCAGTTGCGTAGTAATTATTCTTTTTCATGGAAGACTGGCTGGCTGAAGTATCTGGGGGTAAAGATACCGGTGGATCTTGCGGATTCCTACTCTCTCAATTTCCTGCCTCTTCTCCAAGCTATTAGATCTGATTTGGCCAAATGGGATACCAAGGATTTTTCTTGGTTGAGAAGAATTAGTGCTGAAAAAATGAACGTCCTGCCTCGGTTGATGTATCTATTTCAGATGGTTCCGTGTACACTCCCTAGACAGTTTTTCCTTTTATCAAATAAAGCCTTGACCAGGTTCATTTGGCGATCTAGACCACCTAGGATTGCAAAAGCTACCCTCATTAAGACGAAGCGATATGGGGGATTGGGGCTCCCTGATTGTCAGACCTACTACTTTGCGGCGGTGAGTGCTCGAATTTTGGTTTGGTTCCATAATAAAAACTCTAAGTTATGGGTGAGGTTGGAGTACTTTTTGGCGCCGGTTCTCCTCACTGCACTTTTGTGGCTTAGATCGCGGTACTACACAGCTAGATATAACACCCTCCTCCCTTTTGTAGCAGGACAGGTAGCTCTCACAAATAAACGGTTCCGGGGCTTTGCGGTAGTGATACCTTCAGATGGTCTGATGGTGTCGATATCCCACAATGCTGATTTTCCCCCTAGGCTGCATCCCAATTTTCTCTCTTACTCCTCTAGACCTTTGCCGCTGACTTTCCATCCTGTTTTAACGACTCAGGGTCTTAGGTCTTTTGAAGTATTGGTCCCGGACATGGAGAGATCACTAATTAGATGGTGGGACTTTATGCGGGTACAACACTTTTATAATGCTAATAAAACGAAGCTGCATCTGCATAGGGACCTGACACCGCTGGAGCAGTTGTGTGTTGCTTCTATTCCTCCAGTTAAAACTATCTCCATCATTTACAACTTTCTGCAGGATTTAAGTAACGACGTACCGCCGTCCTTTGTGAAGGGGTGGGAGAGGGAGCTTGCCTCGCCCCCATCGCCGGCTGACTGGTCGAGAGCGTTTGCCTTGTGTCATAAGTTCTCTATCTCTTGTAAAGCCCAGGAAACGAACTATAAGATCTTATCTAGGTGGTATAGGGTCCCGACGTTGCTCCATTCCTTTTATCCAGAGGTACCAGATGAGTGTTGGCGGTGCAGCAGAGCAGGTGGCACTATGTTGCATATTTGGTGGGGATGCCCATTAATACACACATTCTGGGCTACAGTAGTGGGCCTGATTCACAAGATCACGGGTCAGGCGATAACCAATACTCCGGAGGTGTTGCTTCTCTCCATGCTCCCTGGCGCGATCAAAGGGTATATGAAAACCGTGATTAGTTTCCTGCTGATCGCGACTCGCACTGTTATCCCATGTCTTTGGAAGACCAGTAGCGTGCCTGCGATTACTGATTGGTTTAAGGAGATACTACATCTGCAGAGAATGGAGGAGGCAACACAGGCCCAGCATATGTCTTCAGGGCATGTGAGTTTGGTTTGGCAGGAGTGGAGGGAGTTCTGTGAATCTGAGGATTATTTGGTATATGCCTAAGCGCCATAGGGAGGGGAGAGCGGGCTTCCTTGCAGTTTGAGTCCGGATGTCGTTAACTGGGAGTAGTGGGAGTGCATGCCCGATACGGATAGGGACATTGCTGAGACTTGGGGGGGTAATCTGTTGGATCCGACTGAGTTCTCTTGTTTTGCTTCTATTTTTTATCCTCTCTCTGACATAGGTTATGTATATCGGTGTTTGGTGCTGCTGAAGGGTGCTGGTTCTGATCGCCGTGGTGCCTACAGTCCTGATAGTATTGATGGTCTTGTATTGATATGTATATGCTTCCTAATATCCATGTTTTCTGTTCCCGGTATAACTTTTCCTTCTGCTGGCTTCTGAGCTGTATCTACATCTACAACTACATCTGCTGTATCTTGTGTTTTGGAACTTTGTATGCATATTACCATAACATTGTTTTGTAGCACTTTCCATGTATGCTTGTTGTGACTATGTTATGCTTCTACTGTATATTGATTCAGATGAAAATATAAATCAAAGAATGTAAAAAAAAAAAAAAATGTATTAAGACAGAAAATGAAATCTAAGCCAGCTATGGGCAGGCGTAGATTTGTGGCAACATTTTTCCCGTCTTTAGAAATGATAAATATTTTGGAAACTTGATGGCCCTGCCCCACCCAGTTAACCCCACCCACTTTTCTTGCCACTTTTTGACAACCCAAATCTTAGCGCAAATATTTTGGACTTTTTTGTATATGGCAGAAAGCCGATAATAATTTCCCCCTATAGTGTACCTGCTCGGCATTACACATCTATTTCCTAAAGAAATAATAAGACAGGATCCATAGATGTAGGAGAACCAAGCACCAATGAAGAAAACTACTTTTTTATTTAAACATAATAGACTGGATGACAATAAAAACAAGGAATCCTAGTGTAGTTGCCTAGATTCCTACTTTTATTAGCGTGTCATGACCCAACCCAAGTGGTTATGTCACGGTATATCCTACTTCTATAGGTTATGTTTAGAATTGCTGTACGGGTCAAAAGACCTACAAAATGAAGACATATGGAGAAATTTACAAATGATGTAAGTAGATATCATACATCGATTATTAAATCTTTACAGACTCTAAATACAGTGTTTGACAAGATTTCTAACTATTTTTTATAATTTGTGTAGAAGTACATTGTTTTAATCTCACATGTTGCAGCCTGGAGAAGTAAGGACATTGTGTATTCAGAAATCTGTTATTTGCTCATCCACTTAGTTATAAAAAGAAAAAGGAGTGGAAAAAAATGTTGGGTTTGTGGCGATCATGGATTATGAAAATTATACTGCCGACTTCTTGAAAAGTCATGACTATGTTCATTTCAGGTCATGAGACATGAAACGGCAAGTGTCTTGGAGTTGGTTGGAAAAGAAGTTTCTGTGTTCAGCCCATCAAAGCCAAGGGAGAAGTGGCTAAGGAAAAGAACACATGTAAAACTACGGGTAACTTTGTCTCAAACACTTAAATCATTCCCCATTATTAACCTGATATTTTGCCATTTAAATCCTTATGATATTTTCTATAATTGATATAATTTCCATCATGTTAGAGAAAAACGTATAATAGAAATTGTTATATGACGTATAAACATACAGCAGACAAGTAGTTCGTTGCAGCGGACACCGCTTCTTCTATTCTCTCCTGTTCCATTGTCATAACAAATATGAAAAATGAGAGCAGAAATCTGTTTCATTACAATAGACCTGGACAGCAGAATATCCCTCTGTACACTTTCATTATTAACCCCGTATGTTCTACCTTTCAGAATGTTGCTGCCAACCACAGAATTAATGATGCTGTAGCCAATGAAGATGGACTGCAGACTCTCACTGGAAGGTTTATGTATGGCCCTCTAGACATGGTCACACTTACGGGGGAAAAGGTTGGTTGTATGGACATCCTTTTTCATCTTACAGATGTAACCACTATATATAATTCTACAATACAAATAATACTGCTCATTTCCAGGAGAAAAACATAAATAATGGCTAAATCATTTAAAAAAAGTTAATAAGGATTTATGGCGGGTAGGGAAGCGCGTGATAATACAAACAAAGCCCTAGATCTGATAGGCAGTGCTAAATCTGATGATCTGCCAATTATTCTTCTTTCGACGGATGCTGAAAAGGCATTAGACCGTGTCAATTGGGTCTTCCTTGAGGAGTCGCTTCACAGCATTGGTCTGAAAGAACCCATGATGACAAGGATCCTCTCTCTTTTTATTCTTCGTCCTCGGCCAGAGTTTGGGTGAATGGTGTCCTTTCGGAAGATTTTAATATCCTCCGTGGCATCCGTCAGGGTTGTCCTTTGTCCCCCCTTGATTTTTATACGGACTTTAGAACCCTTTCTCCAGAGGGTTCGTGCTAACCTAGATATAAATGTAATTACGGTCCGAGATAAAGTGTTCAAAGTGGCTGCGTATGCCGATGACTTGTATTTTTTGTTTCCCAACCCACCATATCTCTTCCAAACCTGATGCTTGAATTTCGGAACTATGCGAGCCTTTCCAACTTTAAAATCAACTATTTAAAATCCGAAGCTTTGAAGGTTACTCTGCCCTCTATCACAGTCCAGTCTTTACGCGATGCGTTTAGTTTCTAGTGGGCGACACGCTCGATTAAATATTGGGTGTACAATTACCTGCTGATCCTGTTCTACTCTACCAGCATAACTTTGCACCTCTCCTTCAGAACATTAAGGCGGACTTTGATAGATGGACAAAGGGAACTTTCATATGGTTTGGCCGATGATCATTAAATGAATGTTTTACCCCGCGTCCTATATCTTTTTCAAATAATCCTGATTAAAATCCCACCAGCATTCTTTAACGCTATCGTATCCCTTCAAAACTCCTTTATTTTGGGTGGAAAACCAACATGCCTCAAACGTACGCTTTTGTGCAGACCTATGGATCGAGGCGGGATAGGTCTTCCAGACTTTAAGATGTATTATACAGCTTCTCATATTACTCGAATGCTGGACTGGTGCAGACATGCCCTGTTCAAACCATGGGTATTCATCGAACAAAGTTTTACCTGAATTCCACTAAAAGCTCTTCCCTGGCTGGACAGATCCCAAACTCGCTCCCTATGTCTCCACCCAATTATAGGTCCCACTCTAGACTGTTTCCGCGAATCCTATGTAAAATCACGTTTACTTCCCCCTTCTTCTCCACTCTATCCTATTTTAGGAAATCCAGCTTTCCCTCCTGGATTCAACGATCCAATGTTTCGGCATGGACAGAGGCTGATAAATTTAGAACACATTTTGGCACTGACCTACAGTGGCCCTCTTCTGAGGAACTCTCCTCAATCTTGGAGCCTTGTGCTCTGGACACTCCAACTCAAACACTTCTTATCCACTCTCCCCACAAGAAACTCCTATGTACGGGAGAAGACTATTTTTTAAACTCTCTGCCTTGGGACAAAATTCTTGCACCATTCCTTGTCACTGACTTATAAAGTTCTCTTAACACCTCCGAACCAATCACCTCCAACGTACCTCTTGCAGTGGGACGCAGACTTATATATAGCTCTCTCCCCTGAACAGTGTTCCAGAATCTTTACCCTTATGCCCAAGACCTCCATTAGTTACTGATTTCAGGAACCTAATTATAAACTTTTATCACGTTGGTATCGCGTTCCTACTCGCCGCATGCTATATTCCTGTACGCATCCTCAATGTGTAAAGGTGTAACTCTGAGGAGGGCACGTTTTTGCACACTTTCTGGTTTTGTGAGGTTCTGACACCATTTTGGGAGACATTTACCAGGGTTATCCGCACAACTACTGATTTGACAATGGAAATGGGCCCTGCACTGTTCCTTCTACATCACTGCGAGATTCCAATCCCGATCTACAAACGCTTAATTCTGAGACATCTAGTTGCTGCAGCTAAGATGTGTATACCATTGTTGCGGAAACAGCAGAGATCTCCTCCAATTTCACTCTGGATATCTAAGGTCAATGACCTGATGACCATGGAAAACTTGTCGTCTTCTCTCTCAGACGATCATGATCGATTTTACAAGACCTGGAATCTTTGGATAGATTTCCAACATTCCGCAGAATACAGTGCTCTCCTGAGCAACCCTTCATTATGTTACCACTCTTGCGTAGGTGTGTAGCCATGATGGGATTCACTGATTTCTTCCCCTCTCTTTTCATTCTTTCCCCTTTCATCTATCTTTCTACCCCCCTTCTTCATTTTTCTAGATCCGGGGGTGGTGGGAGGTACAGGATTTAGTGCTTTTTGTTTACATACATGTTATTGTTTTTCTGACTTTGTCTGCATACTGTACAATGTCAACATGTCGTTTTCTACCTGACAGTTAGATGTCCTGTCCCTTTTGTAACCACCTATGCCTTATAATTTTCTAAAATTTCTACTAATGACAGAATTTACAATAAAAAGTTAATAAAGCAGGTTAAATGAGCAGCAAGCATAGATGACTCCAAATGGGTAGCAGAAGTGCATCATGAGCAATGCAGTGACATTTATTTGGATCTTCCAAATGTAGAATGAATGTTATCTGCGCTTTGCTGCATTGTTCTCCTTCTCCGGGGTGACAAGAGGGCTGGAAAAGTGAAAACATTTGCTACGAGCAATAAATGTCATAAGGCAAATATACAAAGGTCCATGAAGCTGAGATTTTCTAGGGCTTCCTTACACTAAAAACAACCTGTATCTGTGGAAATGAATGGAGGGAACCATCTGGTCACCATCAGCATCATTATTTCATAAAATAGTTTGGTCTGCAAGGTCAAAAGATATTATATTGTGAGGAATCCTCTGAAGGTAAGACAGTATGTTGGCTTCCAGGACCACTGTAAGTGTCATGTCCTAGAAAAAAAATGACTGATGGTTACGCTTTAAACAAGAAATATGACTGCAAATGTTTAAATTGTGACATTTTAAGTAGTCGTATTCAGTTATGTTGATCCATACGTGTCAACTCTATCACCAGAAATAATAGTGCCAGTAAAGTGCCTCGCCTAGTTTGAGTGACCCCTATAAACTAAAATGCCAAAAGAGTGCCCCCTTGTAAACAGTGCCAACACATGGCTTCACTTCCACAGCTATAGAATTAAACAATAAAACTCTCGCTGCCTCCAGCTGCCACTAGGGGAGCTTATTTACATGCGTATTTATGCAGCACCCATTGAAGTCAATAGGAGCAGTATAAATTATGCAAGCTCCCCCTAGTGGCGCAACAGCATTTGCGGGAGAATATACCAGCATAGCAGGCAATCTCCCATATTTCGGGAGACTCTAGACCAAACTTGGAGAGTGAGCAAATGTGTGACTGGGTTTAACTGAAAGCAATAGAAAGTATTATTAATAAGTACAGAGAATACAGTCTATTTGAATAAAAATAATACAGTCAACTTTGGTGTCACATGGTAAGCCAGTCAGCAACTCTGAAAAAGAGTCATGTGATGCAATCTGTGTTAATCATGTGCCTCATTAATTGTAGTTTTCTTATTTTGTGATATATATATTTTTCTTCTAGGTGGATATTCATATTATGACTCAACCACCATCTGGAGAATGGGTTTACTTTGATACTGAAATAACTAACAGCAGTGGTAGGATTTCTTACGTGATCCCGGAACATAAAAAACTTGGAGTTGGAGTATATCCTCTCAAAATGGTTGTCAGGTATTGTGATGTTATGCAGAAATGCTCATTTTATGACGTTTGAGAAGATAGATAATTTTGCTATTGCCTCAAAAATTGGGTGATTCGTTTTGTAGTGTTTCTTTTTCTTTTCAATTGTTTTTTTTATTAATTTTCAAATACGCAAGATACATACATTTCAAAGAATCAAGAATTTCAATCACAATAGTTTGCAAAGAAAATATACATTGTACAGCCTATTAAGTTCTTACCTATCTTCACAGGATTATAGAAAAGCTAAACGAATAGGATTGGCAAAGGCTGTATGCAAAGCAAAGTGTTGAAATGTTAATCGTGAGGAGCGAGAGGGGGGAGGACAGGGGGTGGAATAATGAGGAAGGAGGGAGAGAGAGTGGGGTATTAAAGAGTATTTAAAGAGGCTCTGTCACCACATTATAAGTGTCCTGTCTCCTACATAATGAGATCGGCGCTATAATGTAGGTGACAGTAATGCTTTTTATTTAAAAAAAACTATTTTCACCATGTTATTAGCGATTTTAGCTTTATGCTAATGAGTTTCTCAATGGTCAAATGGGCGTGTTTTACTATTGACCAAGTGGGCGTTGTACAGAGGAGTGTATGACGCTGACCAATCAGTGACCAATCGGCGTCATACACTTCTCTCCATTCATTTAGTCAGCGCATAGGGATCCTTTTAGATTGCTTGTTCTGCTGTAACCACCACAGAAAGAGTAACGAAGTGCCGGGATTGTGAATAGACATCCCGTGGAATGTCTATTCACTGTCTAAACACTTCAGTATCGTTAATGTGTTAGTATAAGACAGCACATAGTGATCTAAAAGGATCCCTATGCGCTGACTTAATGAATGGAGAGGAGTGCATGATGCTGATTGGCTAGCGTCATACACTCCTCTGTACAACGCCCACTTGGTCAATAGTAAAACACGCCCAGTTGTCCATTGAGAAACTCAGTAGCATAAAGCTAAAATCGCTAATAAAGTGGTGAAAATAGATAGTTTTTTTAAAATAAAAAGCACTGCTGTCACCTACATTACAGCGCCTATCTCCTTATGTAGGAGATAGGGCACTTATAATGTGGTGACAGAGCCTCTTTAAAGCGACAAGTTTCTAGTACAGGGAAGTTATGGCAATTAGCGTATAATAGTCATAGTACATCCGAAGACCAGGAAATCACTGTGAATCTGAAGCAAGTTTGATAAATTGTTCTGAGGTTCGTAAAGAAGTTCATGGTTCCCATAACGTGGAGAAGCGAATATGGGTAGCGGTTAGAGAGGGCTGCTGTCTCTTCAATATAATAGATTTGATCTACTTTAATCACCCATTGCGTTAAAGTAGGCGATTGAGTCGTTCTCCAGTTTGGGGGGGGGGGGGGATTATAATGGTTCGTAAAATTTGGTCTATTATGTTGCATATAGATCTGATAGGGCTAGAACAGATTCTCAGAAATTTCTAATATCGGGGCAGAGCCACCAAATGTGTATATAGGAGCCCAGGTCGCAGTGGAAACATACCTTTCTCAACTGACTGCTCTACTGGTCTTCAGCGTCATACACCGTTCCATCCTGAGCTGTCAGTCACCTACAGAGGGGAGGGGTTAGAGCTCAGGATGGCGGACACTTGCAAGCTAATTTGCATACTGTGTGGGAGAATAAAACGACTTTATTTACAGTTATGCAAGGACTAAGATCGTCGACATAGGTATGTTTCCACTGCTTTCCACTATACCTGACTAGCAGTGTCGGCGGTTTGGGGGTAAAAACGACTGACAAACTCACTTTAAGCAAAAATAATCTGAGCCGCTTGGGCTTCTTTCTCTGTAAAATTCTGAAATTATTTAATTTGAGGGTTGAACTAAAATATGTTTTGGTTTTTTTTTCTTTTTAGGGGAGACCATACATTTGCTGACAGCTACCTCCATGTTTTACCAAGAACAACAGAATTTGTAGTGTTCAGCATTGATGGATCTTTTGCAGCCAGCGTTTCCATTATGGGCAGTGACCCCAAAGTCCGAGCGGGAGCAGTAGACGTAGTGAGGTCTGCTTCCTCCATTGTACAATAGTTCTGCTATTCTTCTTGTATAGCCAGAACCCTTTTAATACTTTCTTTGTTTTCTTAGGCACTGGCAGGATCTTGGCTACCTCATTATTTATGTGACTGGCAGACCTGACATGCAGAAGCAAAGAGTGGTAGCATGGCTTGCACAGCACAATTTCCCACATGGTGTAGTGTCTTTTTGTGATGGATTGGTCCATGATCCTCTGCGACACAAAGCAAACTTTCTGAAAAGCTTGATTCAAGATGTAAGGTCCATTCAATTTATCATGTACACTATGTATGGCTTTTTAGTGTCATGGTTTACTGTATGTAAATGAACTTCTGCGCTCCCATCATGCCTCTGGCACCTTTCTATAATCTCCAGCTGCATACGATGTCAGAATGCAAGATTTCGCTATCACAATAGTTAGTCGCTCTGACTAAAAACAGCGCTACAAATAACATTTATCGACGATAACCAGCAAGATCTCGCATACGATGCAGCTTCTATGTATCATAGTATACATGGAAGCTGTATCGTTATCTCTCAGCCTATAGTTCTTTTATTTTTAATAAAATTCAATTAGAAAAGTGATTTAAAACACATTGATTCATTTAAAAAAAAATCCATTCAAAGGTGTACATAGCCTTTAAAGCGGCTCTGTCACCAGATTATAAATGCCCTATCTCCTACATAATCTGATCGGCGCTGTAATGTAGATAACAACAGTGGTTTTTATTTTGAAAAACGATCATTTTTGAGCAAGTTATGAGCAATTTAAGATTTATCCTAATTAGTTTCTTAATAGACAACTGGGCGTGTTTTTACTTTTCACCAACTGGGCGTTGTGCAGAGAAGTGTGTGACGCTGACCAATCAGTGACCAATCAGCGACCAATCAGCGTCATACATTTCTCATTGTTCCAGCCCAGCTTCTTTCACTGCACAATCACACTGGAACAATGAGAAGTGTATGACACTGATTGGTCAGTGTCATACACTCCTCTGTACAACGCCCAGTTGGTAAAAAGTAAAAACACGCCCAGTTGTCTATTAAGAAAGTCATTAGCATAAATCTAAAATTGCTCATAACTTGCTCAAAAATGATTGTTTTTCGAAATAAAAACCACTGTTGTCTACATTACAGCGCCAATCAGATTATGTAGGAGATAGAGCATTTATAATCTGGTGACAGAGCCGCTTTAAATTGACAGTACTATTCCAGGTGTGGTTCTATTTTATATACCATTGGTCCAGCTTTAAAGGGAACCTGTGACGTTGTACATGGTGTCCTATCTGTGCAGAGCGTGATGTAGAGCAGAAGGAGCTGATTAAAAAAGGTTCAGTAGATACAGAATTTATCTCTGCTCACTGGGGTTTTAGGAGTTCCATGGGAGGTCTCACTCAGTGACTGATGGGAGTGATGATAATCTCTCCACAGTGCTGCCAATATGTTGGCACTATAAAAGCAACAGGAAATGATTGACAGCCTTCCTGTATGAGCGTGCATACAGAGATTGCTGCCACTAAGTAGGACTGCATGCCTGTCGTCGTCACGTTCTATGTATTAACCATTTCAGGACCAAGGCCAACAGATGCCTTAAATGCCCACAGGAAAAATTCACCTTTTGGAATGACGCATTCTAAGGGTGAATATTCTCGCTTTTTTATTTATTTATTTTTTTCATACTTTGGCTATTTATTTTTTTGTTTGCGGAACATGTGAGGCTTTAATATGGTACCAAAACAGAACCAGTAACTATTACGTTTTATATTGGAGAAAATAGGCAATACTAAGACAAAAATGCAAATTTCCTTTTTTTTGTCCTCCTAAATATTCAATATAATTACTTTACCCAAAATCTTTCTATCACAATATAATCCTCTTATTCTCCCTTGTATAGCAATATTCAGTATGTACATTGCCCAACACACATCATTGCTATAACACTGAGAACAGCGGTGCCCATATTCATTCTAGCTTGTCCCCCACCGTTAGCTCGTCTTTGGGATCGGTAAGAGGGTGCAAAGTACCACATTTTTTATTTTAGTTTGCGAAGAACAGATAAGGCAGGGCTAGAGAGATGGAAAATAGTGACTTAATTATTTGTGTGGATTTTGGGTATCATATTTAGCGTGATAATGTCACAATTACATAGGTGCATGACGCCCATCATTTATTCTGACAATACGGGCGGGAGGGATTGTGTGTGTGTATATGTATATGTATATATGTATATATATATATATATATATATATATATATATAGCAAAAAGAAAACCGCAGCACTCACTAGAGAAGATGTATAGGTGCCAAGCAAGCCGTCCAGATCCAAGGACTAGGTAATATACAAAAATGGAAATCTTGCAGCACTCAAAATAGTGAAAATAAAGTGGTTTATTTCAGCCAACAAACAGCGACGTTTCTGTCCTACAATAGGACCTTTATCAAGCTTGATAAAGGTCCTATTGTAGGACAGAAACGTCGCTGTTTGTTGGCTGAAATAAACCACTTTATTTTCACTATTTTGAGTGCTGCAAGATTTCCATTTTTGTGTGTGTGTATATATATATATATATATATATATATATATATATATATATACATACATACAGTTAGGCCCAGAATTATTTGGACAGTGACAGTGACACAATCTTCATGATTTGGGCTCTGCTGCCACCACATTGGATTTGAAATGAAACAACTGAGATGCAATTGAAGTGTCGACTTTCAGGTTTAATTCAAGGGGTTGAACAAAAATATCCTGTGAAACGTTTAGGAATTGCAGCAATTTTTCCACATAGACTCCTCATTTCAGGAGCTCAAAAGTGATTGGGCAAATTAACGTTACCATCAATAAAAAAAATCTTTAATACTTTGTAGAGAATCCTTTGCAAGTAATGACTGCCTGAAGTCTGAAACCCATGGACATCACCAAATGCTGGGTTTCCTTTGTGATGCTTTGCCAGGCCTTTACTGCAGCTGTCTTCAGTTGTTGCTTTTGTGTGTGTCTTTCTGCCTTAAGTTTTGTCTTAAAGGGAATGTGTCGCTAGAAAAAAAAAAATATTATTTTTTTTAAACAGTTAGTGTATAAGTGATTAAACATTGTTCTAATTTTTTCACGAGTCAGGAAATATTATAAATTAGATTCTAATTTATAACATTTCCCAGTGCTGGTCACTAGATGGAGCAATTCCCAAAATTGCAGCATTGGCATGTGGTAAAGCAACCACATTGCTTTATGCTGCAAAATTTGAGAATACACACTCGCTCTAGTGAGCTCACAGAATCCCCCCTCCTTTATCCTGGCTAGTGCCAGGAGAAAGGAGGGGATTGAACGGTCAAACCTCCTACACTGTGTGTCGCCATTTTTTGAGCTAACACACAGTGTAGTAGGTTTACATACAGTAGTAAACACACAGTAAAACACGTACATACACAGACCTAACTTACCTGCTCCTGCCGCCGCCGCTCCCTCCGGTTCGTCCGCTCCGTCTGCTCCCTCCGCTCCAAGTGCACAAGTCCGGAAGCCGCGACCGGAAGTAGTAATCTTACTGTCCGGCTGCGGCTTCCGGTCCACAAGAAAATGGCGCCGGACGTCGCTCGGCCGAAGTCCTTCAATTTGGACTGTGTGAGAGCGGCGCATGCATTCACTATGGGGCTGTATGTGCCGTATTTCATGTCTGTATGTGTCGTTAATCGACACATACAGAGATGGAAAAAAAATGGCAGCCCCCATAGATAAGAAAAAGTAAAAAAATAAAAAAAGTAAAACACAAACACACAAATAATTTTTTTTTTAATAAAACACTAAAAGCAAATTGATATAAAAAAAAATAATTCGCGACACTCGTCCTTTAAGTGAAATGCAGCTCGATCGGGTTGAGATCTGGTGATTGACTTGGCCATTGCAGAATATTCCACTTCTTTGCCTTAAACTCCTGGCTTGCTTTCGCCGTATGTTTTGGGTCATTGTCCATCTGTACTGTGAAGCGACGTCCAATCAACCTTGCTGCATTTGGTTGAATCTGAGCAGAAAGTATATCCCTGAACACTTCAGAATTCATCTGGCTGCTTCTGTCTTCAGTCACATCATCAATAAACACCAGTGACCCAGTGCTTTTGGCAGCCATGCATGCCCATGCGATCACACAGCCTCCACCATGTTTTACAGAGGATGTGGTGTGCTTTGGATCATGAGCCGTTCCAAGCCTTCTCCATACTTTCTTCCTCCCATCATTCTGGTACAGGTTGATCTTAGTTTCATCCGTACAAAGAATGCTGTTCCAGAACTGGGCTGGCCTCTTTAGATGTTGTTTGGCAACGTCTAATCTGGCCTTTCTATTTTTGAGGCTGATTAATGGTTTGCACCTTGCGGTGAACCCTCTGTATTTGCTCTTATGAAGTCTTCTCTTTATGGTAGACTTAGATACTGACGCACCTACTTCCAGGAGTGTTCTTCACTTGGGTAGATGTTGTGAAGGGGTTTTTCTTCACCATAGAAAAGATTCTGTGATCATCCACCACTCTTGTCTTCTGTGGACGTCCAGGCCTTTTGGAGTTCACGAGATCGCCAGTGCACTCTTTATTTTCAAGAATGTACCAAACTGTTGATTTGGCCACTCCTAACATTTGTGCTCTCTCTCTGATGGATTTCTTCATTTTTTTCAGCCTAACGATGGTTTGTTTCACTTGCATTGAGAGCTCCTTTGACCTCATGTGGTGGGTTCACAGCAGCAGCTTCCAAATGAAAATGCCACACCTGGAATCAACTCCAGACCTTTTACCTGCTTAATTGATGATGGATTAACGAGGGAATAGCCCATGCAGCCCATTAAATAGCTTTTGAGATAATTGTCCAATTACCTTTGGATCCTTGAAAAAGAGGCAGCTACATATTAGAGCTGTAATTCCTAAACGTTTCCTCAAATTAAGATGTGAATACCCTCAAATTAAAGCCGAGAGTCTGCACTTTAACCCGTTAGTGACCGGCCCATAGTGTTTCTACGTCGGTCACTAACGGGCCTTATTCCGATAGACTTTTTACGTCGCTGCATCGGAATAAGCAAACAGAGCAGGGAGCTGTCAAATCTCCCTGCTCTCAGCTGCCAGAGGCAGTTGAGGGCTGGGGGAGTCCCTGCTCGACCGGGTGAGATCGATATTAGTATCGATCTCACCAGTTTAACCCCTCAGATGCGGTGCTCAATAGCGTGCACCGCATCTGAGTGGTTTTGGAGAGAGGGAGGGAGCTCCCTCTCATCCCACTGACACCCGGCGATAAGATCGCCGATGTCTGTATTTCCGATGGCAGCCAGGGGCCTAATAAAGGCCCCCAGGTCTGCCTGTAGCGAATGCCTGCTAGGTCATGCCGAAGGGCATGACCTAGCAGATGCATGTCCGTTTTAAACGGACAGGCAGTAATACACTGCAATACAAAAGCATTGCAGTGTATTATAATAGCGATCGGAGAATCGCATATTACAGTGCCCTAGTGGGACTAGTACAAAAGTAAAAAAAAAAGTTTAATAAAGTTTAATTTAAAAAAAATGAAAAACCCACTTTTCCCCTTACAAACTGCTTTACTATTAAAAAACCAAAATAAAGTAAAAAAGTTACGCATATTTGGTATCGCCGCGTCTGTAAGGACCCCGACTATAAATCTATTACATTTATTCATTTTTTCACTGATTTATAATTTAACTTTAACATAAATTGTCCTAGTGCTGAAAGATGCTGAGATTACATGATCTGTGTCATCCCAGCATTGCTCTGTATTCAGATCACATATATACTAGTGATCTAATTGCTGCTGGCCATTAGATCACTATTAGAAGTGGTACGCACACAGAGAAATGCTGGGAAGACATAGATCATCTCCTCCCAACATGCTCCTTGACTCCATGTTACAGTTGGAAACCTGTGACGTCATAGTGGCATCACAGGTTTCTATAGCAACAGCCTGAACGTAAGAAGGAAGCTTTCTGCATTCAGGTTCAAGTACTAAATACACTGCTCACATTGTTTAGTGCTTTTTGGAAGAGAGATCTAATAATTTCAGCACCCTTTGCAGCGCAATCTGCTATTAAAGTTAGGACTGTATATATACATCCTGGCTGTAAGTAGCTTGGATGTATATGTACAGATTAGCGGCGGGAAGGGGTTAAGTTGCTTAATACATATAAGGATTTTTTACAACATATCACTAGCTGGGTGCCCTTTCTGTAACTCCCATAGACTTCAATCCAGAGGGATGCGAGCAAGCACGGCCACCTATCTATAAAATTAAATGGGGAAAGCGGTCACTGAATTGGCAGATGGTGGTCATGGGACCTCTCGTCGTCTCATAAATGAGGATCCCTGTGCACACACATTTTACTATGAAAGCTGTCCATCTTTAAGCAGACCCCCCCCCCCCTTTATTCCGACCCAAAACCACTTTTTAAAGAACATTTTTCCATGGGAACCCCTTTGAAAAGACCACAAATTGGACTTGCACTGTGAATCATCTGAACATTGGTCAGTGCCACATCACCGGACCGGAGAGAGCAGAAGGAGAGTTGCGTGGCATATCAGGGTAGAGAAGCTGTCAGGATCACTCCGCATCATTGGAGGACTAGGAGGGAGGATGTCAGAGAAGGGGAGAGTGCGGCAGGTGTCATTCTGCACTGAACAGCGGTTGCTGAGCAAGGGAGCCTGCAGACTGCAACTGAGGTGTCAAGGTTGTCCGTGAGGGAATATGAAAAGTTGAGCTCTGGGGTCTAAGAATGAGGGGAGCCATGCTAGTGTAGTGTACTATATAAAAAATAAAAGGGGAGCCATGCTGGGGACCAGGAATCCGTGGGGAACCATGCTGGGGACCTAGAGCGGAATATGTTGGGCAACGAGATTTTGAGAGGAACCGTGCTGGGGACCAAAGGGGGAACATGCTTGGCAACAAAATTTAGAGGAGAGGCATGATGGGGACTGGAAATGACAGGGAGGCCATGCTGAGGACTAGGAATGATAGAGGAGCATAGTGAGCAACAACATTTAAAGGGAAGCCATGCTGGGAACCAGAAATGAGAGGGCAACATGCTGAACTACAAGATTTAGAGGGGTGCAATACTGAGGACTAGGAATGAGAGCGGAACCATGCTGGGGACTAAAAATAATGTGGCTATCTTGAACTGGGAAAGGGAGGGGTTACCATGGGGACTGGGAGGGGTCCTCCTATGGTTATGTGTGCGGACAGGAGTGACTTAAGTACCATACCACGGCTGTTTTATTAGTCCTAGTCTGGGCCCGTTATGTGTGATATGCTGATGTGATGCCAAGCACCGCTGCCAGGGGCGTAACTAGGAAAGACTGGGCCCCATAGCAAACTTTTGACTGGGGACCCCCTCCCCTGGGTGTCACACAACCCCCCCCCCTTGTAGATAGTGCCTTTTTTACAGCCCCCCCTGTAGATAACGCCATACAGCCCCCTCTGTAGATGGCGCCATACAGCCCCCTCTGTAGATGGCGCCATACAGCCCCCTCTGTAGATGGCGCCATACAGCCCCCTCTGTAGATGGCGCCATACAGCCCCCTCTGTAGATGGCGCCATACAGCCCCCTCTGTAGGTGGCGCCATACAGCCCCCTCTGTAGGTGGCGCCATACAGCCCCCTCTGTAGGTGGCGCCATACAGCCCCCTCTGTAGGTGGCGCCATACAGCCCCCTCTGTAGATGACTCCATACAGCCCCCTCTGTAGATGACTCCATACAGCCCCCTCTGTAGATGACTCCATACAGCCCCCTCTGTAGATATCTACAAAGGGGGCTGTATGGCGTTATCTATAGGGGGGGCTGTATGGCGCCATCTACAGAGGGGGATGTATGGCGCTATCTACAGGGGGGCTACAGCCATACAGCCCCCCTGTAGCGAACGCCATACAGCCCCTCCCTGTAGCGAACGCCATACAGCCCCGCCCGTGTAGGGAACGCCATACAGCCCCCCCCCCTGTAGGGAACGCCATACAGCGTCCCCAACCCCCCAAAAAAATGCGACCTACAGTGTGAAAAGACATGTATCCCCTATCCACAGGATAGGGGATACATGTGTGATCGCTGGCAGCGATAGGGAGAATGGGGGATCGAAAGTCCCCCAAGTTCTCCATGACTAACCTCTGACTTACGTCGTCTGCGCAGCTCAATAAAAATGAAAAGAGCGCTGGTCACGCATGCGCACAAGCACGACCGGCGCTCCATTCATTTCTACGGAGCTGCCGACACAAACCCCGGAAGTCCGAGGTTTGTGATGGAGAACTTCAGGGGACTTTCAGTCCCCCGTTCTCCCTATCAATGCCAGTGATCACACATGTATCCCCTATCCTGTGGATAGGGGATACATGTCTTTTGTTTAATGGCAGAGCGGGGAAATACCTCCCTGCTCTGCCATAGTGTTTAGTGGCGTCCTGCTGTAGCAGCCATAGCGGCTGCTAGCGGAGCCTCCGGCCATGGTGGGGGCCCGTGCCGGCGGGCGACACGGGCCCCCTCATGCCGCGGGCCCCGTAGCAGCCGCTACAGCTGCTATAGCGGTAGTTACGCCACTGACCGCTGCTATCAAAACCCTCAATACCTACACTTGTCCACAACAGGTTACGATGTATGAGAACTTTCATGCTGTACTACTAGAGAACTTGTCATTAACCACATGATAAAATACATTATTTTATCATTATTTGTTTTTTGTGTGCCGTACTTGTTTTCTTTTTTTTTTTCTCAAATCTGTTTTTATTTGAAATACAAACCGTAACATCATAGAAACAGGGGCACATTAGCCCAAAGTGCAAAGAAATAAAGTTACAATTTCAGTACATGAGATATACATTGCAAATTACGGACACTGTTATACAGGTGTACATTAAAAAAAAATATGGAAAACGGGGGGGGGGGGGGGGGGGGGTCACACAGTGACAATAACGTTTGTAAGCAGCAATTAGTATTAGGAACCATTTCCAATCAAAAACCAATATAATGAAAATATATATATATAAGCAATGAGCATATGTCTAGAGGATCTACCGAATCAAAGCCCCTCCATATGACAATATGTAAACTAGAGTGGGTGGTCTCTATTGTTCCAGAAAGAAACCCACTGCTGCCATAATTTCATATATTTAACATGACTGCCCGTCTCCCAGCTGGCCAACTCTTCCAATCTGGATATCTGATGCACCTTTTCAATCCATTGTCCCATTGTTAGGGGGTCAACAGATCTCCACCGAAGTGGAACCAGCAGTTTCGCCGCTGTAAGTAAGATTGTTGGTAGGTTATGCCTAGAGGGTCGAAACTGCTGGGTAGGGAGCCACAGCAAAATAAATTCTGGAGTCAAGGCAATCGCACCTCCACATATTTTGGAGATATATTCTTGTACCTCCAACCAAAAGGGTTGAATCAGATCACAGTGATACCAAATATGTGACAGAGTACCTGTACCCCTCCACCATCTCTAACAGCTATCGTCTTGAGATAGTCCCATCAATTTTAATTGACATGGCGTCCTGTACCATCTGGACAATGTTTTGAATGAATTCTCTTGGATCTTTATACATCTAGAAAAACCATGTGAGCTTGAAAAAATTCTAGTAATTTCAGATGGCGTAAATTGTACTCCCAATTCCTTTTCCCAAGCAGTCAAATAACAGGACCTAGATGAAGCAGATTGTATCCACAACTGTTTATAAATTTTAGACACTAAACCTTTAGGAAGCTTTGGGAGTATTAAGATATTTTCAAGCCAATTGGCATCCCGTAAGGGGGCTACCTGTCGAGCTGCAAGTCTTCCACACCAGTATTTAAAGGACATTTAGTGTAAAAACGTAGTAGGTTGCGAAGGTGTTTCTAGTAACAGCCCAGTCAATTTAGGCAAACGCAAGTTATCTTTAAAATGTGTTGAGATATATATGTTCTGAAGATTAGTCCAAGGCAAAATTAATGGTATAGGTTTGTTTTGAACACGTACTTGTTTTCTGATTGCTTCAGATGCTTTAAACTGCATTCTGTGTACTGTTTTCTTTGAGAGGACCACCCCCATTTTTTGTGCAATTTTGGGTGGTCGTCTGAAAGATGTTTCACTGTATATAGTGAATTGTAGTTTAAATGATAGTATTTATTTTTGTTTATTTTTACAGATACACATGAAAATCCATGCAGCTTATGGCTCCACAAAAGACATCTCCGTATACAGCGCTATAGGTTTGTCACCAATGCAGATTTTTATAGTAGGCCGACCCACCAAGAAGTTACAACACCAGTGTCAGGTAATAAGCCTGGAACTACTGTACTTAAATTATGTCCATTTTTTCTTTATCACAGACAGGCAATGGAGAAAGCTATTGAAGATTGTAAAAAAGTACACGATACAAAACTGATAGTGTTATGCCTTGTGTATGTCTTAAAGGGGTTGTGCATGACACAGAGATTTGGTGTTCTCTCACTCCCTGCACTAGGCATAACACGGTGTATCAGTGTCCACCGGATTGTTTTTTTTAATTACCAGATGAATATTATTCCACAACATTTGCAGATAAGCAAACTATCCTGTAGTTGGATTATTCATTTCTGATGCCAAAGGTATTCAGCAGAAATTAGGAAAGGCATCTGACTGATTTTTCAAGATCGATTTGTTATCTACTTGATTCATTTTTAGAAGGTAGATGCCAAAAGTAGTGAAACAGCCATAAACTTTTATGAAGTTGTGTATGGATAAGATGCCAAGAGCACTGGTTGCAATCTCTGGTATCCACAGACTAATGAAAATGGAAAATAATATACAAAAAAATGTCTCTACAGGCAACTTATTTCAAATTGATAAACCCCTTATTTATTAAAGTGCCAAACAATTATAATTACCTTACATCTAGGATATTCATGTGCCACTCATATTACTCATAAATGTGTTACCAATAATAGCAATAAGAAAAAAAACTATTTTATAATAATAATGTAAAGATAAAAATGGACGATGTCAAATAAAAATAAAATATGTTGTATTACTGTGATCTAAGATCGCTTTGATAAGAGCTTTATTAAAGGGTTTTTCCATCTTAGACATTTATGGCATATCCTAGCTCTGGGACTGGCACCTATATCGAGAACGGGGGTTTCCCGACCCCGATTTTGCCTGGCGCGGTGGCTGCTGGCCGCTGATTCCAGACAGGTTCTAGTGGATAGAGAGAGTCACGCATGCACATGGCTCTCTCCATTCTGTCCAATGGAAGTTCCAGAAACAGACGAGCAAGTGCTTCTCAGCTGTTTCCGTAATAACCATTCTATTCAATGGGAGTTATGAAAACAGCCTGTCAAGTTTCCGGAACTCCCATTGAACAGAATGAAGAGAGCAGTGCGCATGCGTGAGCCCCGTTCTTGATATAGGTGTGAGTCACAGAGCTGGGACCCGCATCTATCAGACAATTATGGCAAATCTTGTGGCTATGCCATAAATGTCTAAGGTGTGAAAACCCTTTTAACCTAACCACAAGGGCCCCGTGGTAGTTAAAACAACTTTACAAATGCCCCCTTAGACACACATACAGAAACACGTCTATAATATATATGCGTGTGCGTCTGTGTGACTAAGGGAGCATTTGTAATGTTTTAACCTAGCCACGAGGGCCTATATATATATATATATATATATATATATATATATATAATATATATAGAAGAAGAAAATTTGCAGCACTCCAACATGAAAAAAGTGGTGGTTTATTCAATCCAAAACAACTGCTGTTGTTTTGGATTGAATAAACCACCACTTTTTTCATGTTGGAGTGCTGCAAATTTTCTTCTTCTATATATATATATATATATATATATATATATATATATATAGCCTGTTGCCAATAGGCGTGTGGTAGATGCTATGGAACCCTGTAACAACCAGACATTTTTACACAGAAATTAATCAATAGATGTTGCCCCTCTGCATAGTATGTAAATGTTCAAATTTTAAGATAGAATGAGTGCTAGGTTTAACAGTCAATTCAAAGATTGTTGGTGTGCTTTCATAAACGCTATACACTCACCGCTCCAAGCAGGACCTCATGTTCGTTTTCAGTTGCGCAGTCAATGCGGTAGAACACCAAAGCAATTAGTCACCACTGGTTCTATCGTTAACCGACCAGTGAATAGCGACCACGGCATCTAAGTCGTTAGAAGGAGGGGGCACTCCCTCCAACAGTCTATTTGCCCCCCACCTGCAGGCGACGTAATCGTATTGACCCGCAGAATAAAGTTAACGTGTAATTTTTACCACCGTGAAAAACTAAACTCAAAAAACAATGGGGGAATCACTGTTTTTGCACCACACGCAGAACTTTTTCCGGTTTCCCAGTACATTATACGGTACAATAAATGGTGGCGTGAGAAACTGCAACTCGTACCACAAAAATAAAACCCTCATAGAGCTATATCGACAGAAAAATAAAAAAGTTATGGCTTTTTGGAAGGTGGGGAGGAAAAAACGAAAATGACTGCGGCGGCAGGGGGTTAAAGCTGGAATCATCCAATTCCAAATATGTACAGTTTTATGTTTTAGTACTTTTGTAAAATAATAGCTAGTATTCGCGAAAACATTTTTTTATGTTGACGCATTCTGAGAACTAACATTTTTTCCGGGGCAAGTAGTAGATTTCATTGCCACCATTTTGGGCTACAAAGAAGTTATTGATTTTTCATTACATTTTTTTGGGGGAGATTGGAAAACAATGTAATCTGCCATTCTTTTTTTTTTTTTAAATGACATTTGCCATGCATTATAACTTATATGTCATTATTCTATGGCTTGTTGCAAGTGTGGGTATACCTTTTATATGTATTTCTTTTTATGGCTTACTATTTTTACAAATAAAATAATTTTTAATGAAAAAAAGGGATTTGTTTTACTTTGGGCAATATTTATTTATATTACACTTTATTTGTTGGTTTGATGAGTACTTATATAATGCTTTGGAATACGGAGCATGTGTCTATCAGTCAGTGTTTTATGCCTCTTGCATGGACTAATAGATATCTACCGATAGCAGACCTGGGGGCCTTCGTTAGGCCCCCTGCTTCCGTATTAACCCATTGGCACGCTACGATCGTGTTGTGGGGGCACCAATGGGCTGACCGAGGGAGCTCCATCCCTCTGTTAAACTTCTCAGGTGTCGCAGTCATTATTGACAGTCACATCTAAAAGATTAAAAAGACGGGGAGCGGACTTATAATGGACACTCGACTCTGCCAGAACAGGGACCGTTTTTACAGTGCGGCTCTCTATTCTGGCTCAGAGGGGGGTCTTGAGCAGGGTACCCCCCTTTGACATCGATATGGCATATGAACAGGGGTTGTTTTCATGACACAACCCCTTTAAATGGTTGTAATAAAATTTAACAAAGTATTCTGTCACCTTACTATTAATCTTTCATTTGCAATCGCGCAGATCCTAGAAATCCAGGAAACTAGCACATGCGCAGTGCGTTTCAACGGAGGTTGCTGATGGATAGGTCGCGTCACAAGACCCTCCATCTGAAGCCGCTTTCTGGACGGGAGCAACATGCTGTCTGGGGAGAAAAGCTTTGCTAACAGCGTACAGCTTCTAATGAGTATACAGTGCTGTGAAAAAGTTCTTGCCTCCTTCTCAATTTCTTCTATTTTTGCATATTTGTCACACTTGAATATTTCAGATCCACAAACTACTTTTCGAGTGCTGTCATACGCGGCAGATTTTGATGCAGAAATTCCTGCAACAAAATCTGCCGCATGTGACGACACCTTTAAAGCCCCCTGCACACGGGACGGAAATGCTGCGGAATTGTGTCTAAGCAAGATAAATTGTGAATTCGCACTGCAGGTCAATATCCGCACGCGTTTTCTGTGGGTTTTTTTCAGCGTATGGATGAGCTTTGCTCAAATATCATCTACTGTGCCTCTGCTGTAATACACTGCAGGATTTCTGCACGGAAATTCTGGACGGAAACTCCACAGCAATTCCATCCTGTGTGCAGGTTTTATACTTGTATATACTGTAATTATTGAAGGAAAAATGCTGGCCCTACAGCTACTAAATCAACCAGTTAACCAAATTGAATTGACAATTGGGTTCAGTTTCACTAGCCACATTCAGGCAGGATTACTGCCAGACCTGTTGAATCTAAACATCACTTAAGTAGAATATGTCTGGCAATGTGAAGCCAGCTAGGAGGTCGCAAAAAGCAGCACATGATGTCACGATCTAAAGAGATTCAAATACAGATGTGAAACAGTCATTGAAATCTACCAGTCTAGAAAGGGTTACAAAGCCATTGATTGATATGGCTCTGGGACTCCAGCAAACCACAATGAGAGCCATTATCCACAAATAGAGAAAACGTGGAACAGTGGTGAGTGGCCGGCATACCAAAATTTCACCACAAGAATATCAATGACTTATCCAGGAGGTCTCAAAAGAACCGAAACATCTAATGAACTGCAGGCCTCAGTTAACATCAATGTACACGAATTCCACAAGAAGAAAACCGCTGGCCAAAAAGGGTAGCCATGGGAGAGTTGTACTGCGCAAACCATTACTGACTAAAAAGAAGACAAAGGCTTGTCTCGCATTTGTCGAAAAACATTTAGATGACCACCAAGATAATAATCTGTGGACTGATTTCGGAAGACGTGAGTTTTGTTACATTTGGCGTAACACTAACGCCGCAATTCACCATAATGCATGCGCTACAATGCGCAAAAATTTCTGCAACTGAAAATCAGTTACATTCACCTCAAAGGGGTTGTTTCTGCAGAAAATACTAAATCTGCAGCGTGTGCAGGGGACCGAGGATTGGATTCACACAGAACGGAAATGCTGCTCTTTTTCTGCTGTGTTCCGTTTTGCTCCGGATTTCCCCAATTCTATATTGAAAAAGGGTGATATCCGGAGTGAACATATTAAAATCCGGAAAATGTTCAGCAGCGTGTGATTTAGATTTGTTCATATCCCATCCACATGGCTGGGACTATGCAGCATTTCCGTCCCATGTGAATCCACCCTAAGAACATCATATCAACAGTCAAACCTGGTGGTGGTAGTGTGTGACGGTCTGGGGCTGCTTTGCTTTTACAGAACCTTGTCGACTTGTCATAATTAATGGAACCATGTATTCTGATCTCAACCAAAAAATCCTCAAGTGTAACAAATATGCAAAAATCAAATAAATTAGGAAACCCTTTTACACAGGACTGCAGCTGCTGCCACTAAAAGGCAGACACTAAAGTCCCTTTCACACGTGCCAATTATTGGGCAAATGAGCGTTCACAGAACACTCAATCCCGATAATTGCCCAGGGCAACGATCAGTCGATAAACTAGCAAACGCTCGTTAATCAGCTGATCATATCGTTTTAAATACTGAGACTATTATCGTTGTCGGCAGCACATCTCCCTGTGTGAACAGGGAGATGCGCTGCCGACATGATGATAATGTGTGGGGACGTGCGATCTGAGTAATGAGTGCTCGTCCCCATACTCGCTCCTTGTGAAAGGAGCAAACGAGTGCCCAGGTTGGAACATGTAATAGCACCTTAAGTAAAAAGCTTTAGCTCCTCCTATCAGATATATCCTTTCTGCAGGTAATGAGCTAAGCCAGTTTAGTTCAAAAACAGTAGAAGAAGAAATGTAGTAACAAGAATAGTGAAAGACCAATAATTTATTTAAGAAAACTCATTTATTTAATTTGTTTTACACCCTGTTACATTTTATTGTGGAATAGGAAGCAGGTGGTTTGTTAACAAGGAGAATTAAAGAGGCTCTGTCACCACATTATAAGTGGCCTATCTTGTACCTAATGTGATCGGCACTGTAATGTAGATTACAGCAGTGTTTTTTATTTAGAAAAACGTTCATTTTTGACGGAGTTATGACCTATATTAGATTTATGCTAATGAGTTTCTCAATGGACAACTGGGCGTGTTTTACTTTTTGACCAAGTGGGCGTTGTACAGAGGAGTGTATGACGCTGACCAATCAGTGACTAATCAGCGTCATACACTCCTCTCCATTCATTTACACTGCAGATTGCAGTAATGTTATAGTGTGTTTGTGGCTGCACATAACGATATAGCTATATTGCTGTGTCCTGACAATGAATATACATTACCTCCAGCCAGGACGTGATGTGTATTCAGAATCCTGACCACTTCTCTGTGAGTTACAGCACAGCAGGCGTAGTCTCGCGAGATTACGCTGTAAACTGTCATTTACAGCAAGATCTCACTGTGCTGTAAATCACAGAGACGTGCAGAGAAGTGGTCAGGATTCTGAATACACATCCCGTCCTGGCTGGAGGTAATGTGTATTCATTGTCAGGACACTGCAGTAATGTTATAGTGTGTTTATGTGGCTGCACATAGCGATATAGCTATATCGCTATGTGCTGTGTAAATGAATGGAGAGAAGTGTATGACACTGATTGGTCACTGATTGGTCAGAATCATACACTTCTCTCCATAACGCCCACTTGGTCAAAAAGTAAAACACGCCCAGTTGTCCATTGACAAACTCATTAGCATAAAGCTAATAAAGGTCAGAACTCCGTCAAAAATGATAGTTTTTCTAAATAAAAAACACTGCTGTAATCTACATTACGGCGCCGATCACATCATGTACAATATAGGGCACTTATAATGTGGTGACAGAGCCTCTTTAAGCAGCAGAAAGAAAACAAGGAATCCTTGACGGGTGAGCTAAGGTGATGGGGGAGACAGTGCACATAAGGGGGGGGGGGGGGTGAAATATAGTGTATATTAAAGAAGCAGTCTGGCTAATTTACCCCTCTACCTCACTTGAATATCTGATTAAGTGAAAGATAGTGTAGAAGGGGGGGGGGGTAAATCAGTAGGAGTGTTTTAAAGGTGTCATCCCTTGAATAACTTTCTTACCAAAAGTACATATATTCTGTTAATAATTTTCTAAAGTAAATTGCAGTGTTCCTAGCATACAAAAATACCTTTCTCATCTTTTTTTTTTCTACCCTGCGCCCCTTTGGTGCCGCTGCTAATCTGTGCTGCTTTTGGTGCAAACATTTTGTTTCATTTGGGAAAAGGGGCAAAACTAAGGAAGTCTTAAGGAACAAATATACGATTTTAGGTAATCATTGCCTTTACTAACGTGTATTATTCTTGCAGTTTATCACTGAGGGCTATGCTTCTCACCTTGCCCAACTGGAATACAGCCACCGATCACGGCCTGCCAAGAATACCAACAGGATAGCACTGCGGAAGGGAAGTTTCTGTCTTCCTGGTCAAACAGATTTTCTGAGGAAGAGGAATCACTTGCTTCGTACTATCTCATCACAACCCACTGGTAGCAGCAACCACAAACCGGAGAGAACACAAAGTCAGTCTGAGAGTGACCGGGATCGGGAAAAGGAACGTAGCCAAAGAAGTATGAGTATTGCAGCAGGATGCTGGGGCAGGAGTGCAGCCAACCCCAAGCTGGAAGCTGGCGTTTTAAGTCAGAAGTGAGCCTCCATATTTTTGTGCGTTAGCTCTGGTCAGGTTAAAGGTAGGGGTGGTGACAAAAATTGTTGGAGGCACAACTTTATTGGAGACAGCGTTCACAAAATGGTGCTACTACATAACAACAATAGCAGAGCTGGTGACCAAGTGTTGAACTGCAGGCCTTAAAAGGGTAGTTATGCCCAGGAGATAATTACCCGAAAACCACAGAGGGAGCAAATCAAATTCAAAAGTAGCCCAATGTTTTTATTTATTTTTATTCTTTTAAAGCAGGTTCAAAGACTTCTAGGTGTAAATACGTGCCTCCTATACCTTAGCCATTTCTGAATTGTTACTGAAGAATGCACAACACGCGTCCGGTTAAGTAATGAAAAGGGATAGTACATTCACCTAAAAGCTTGAAAGTCTGTTAAATTCTCAAGAAGAGGTAGCCTCCACAGAATAAGTGGTCAACGGAGACCAGTTGACCTCAGTCCTGCCCTTGTTGGCTTTCTGTCTTGCAAACTAAGGCACAACAAATTAATAAACGGAAACCTTTCATATTTTTTTTGCGGGAAAAGAAGGAAAACGCTTTTTACGCAATGACACTATTTCAGAATCTATGACAGTCTGCCTAGCTCATTTCAATATGTTGTGGACCTATCTAAAGAACACATTTATAACAAGATGTGACAGTACTTTGCAGGTATACCTTGCTAATCAGAGGACGTCCAAACCAGTAACCGAAGTCCATTTGTATCTAAAGTTCTTAAGATTCTGTAAATTGTCCAGTTTGCTGCTTTTGCGTGTAGTTGCTCAACTGTACAACCTCATTGTTTTCTTTGCACTGATAATTTTTAGATTGGAGATCTGTTACCATCTCATGTAGCTACACATTCTTGTCTGTAGTGCATGGTAATTGAAATATTGCTAATCCAGGAGATAGATATTATTACTATTTTTTGTTTTTTTTGTGTGCGGTTATATCACATGGTATGCAGAATTAAAGCAGGGTGCCAAAAAAATAAAAAATTAATGTAAGGTAGAAACTAAAAGGCCATATCTCAATTTCCTCATCTCCACTAATAACAAGTGGGACACTAGGAACAGATGGAACCCCAATACATCTACTCCCTCCAATGCTGAAAGAAGAAGGTTCCAAAATGGCAAATATGTTTTCATACCACTTATTTACTTAGACCGATCAACCACTTTACACATAAAATGACGTTGCAGAGTACAGTATAGGAAATTATTGTACACACTTTAGCACTGTAAAATTTTCCTAATTGTCCCCTATAGAGGTGAACAGAAGCCAAAAAGGTAATTCTTTAAATTGATTAAACAAAGTGCGTGTGCGTGCACAATGAGCATTCTAATTTTTTTTTTTGCTGTTTACTCTGCCCTCGGAGTTGTTGTTGCTGCCCTGGCTTCACAGGGAATACATTGTAATGCCAGTTTACGTTTGTTTAAATTTATGGAGAGTAGGTTGCACTGTTTGCCTGCATGTATAGACCGCCTCAACTTTCACTTTTGTTCCCAATATTACGTAAACCCTAATTTGATATTAAAAACATGCATATTACACATTATAGTACAGATTTACCTGTGGTTCCATTGATTCCCACCCCACCCCCCAAAAAAAAGTTTTATTTTTACAAATATTATGTACCTTTTATATTTCTATAATTGTTAGAAATTTGAGGATACCTTTTGCACGGCCATAGTCATTTTAAGAGCGATTTCTAATATACCACTTCCAATATAAAGCACAATCAATATTGTGTATTATCAGCTGTTCGCCAATAGGCTTTGGCTATACAACAGTGACTATGGAGGTCTTAGGATACATCTTACTGCAGGTCACTGCCAAACAAAATAAAATTCATCCTTAACTGGGCACGTTACACCTATACAACACAAATCGGTATAAAGAATTAGATATGGCCTTTCAAATGGTGAATGCGAGAAACATGAAAAATGCACAAAGGGAGGAAATGTATGTAAATTTATTGTTATGTTCAAGGGATGATAAACTATTGTGTGTAGATATTGTACAACATACAATGTAAATGTTCAGAAAAGTGGTTATATAAAAGTGAAAGTTATTTATTTATGTAGAAAATGTCTAGGGTGGGGGTGATCCTCCGGGTTTTTAATGAATATTTAAAAAAATAAAAAGTAGCTTTTTGTTTTCAGGCATTATGTACAAAGCAATTAAATTAAAGGACCAAGTATAATGTAATAGTCATTTGCATAAGTGCAATATTTTAGATTCCTCCTCATTGCTACATATTTCCCATGTAGAATTGACAATCATACTCTGTATATCTTCATATATTCACTCTTTGTTAAGCTTTCTCAAAACATTCTGCCTTTCCTAAATGTGGGTTTTTGGATATATGCCACGCGGAAATAACTGAAAAAATAAATAAAATACATATATATATATATATATATTATAAATTGACTGCAATAATATCAGACGGTGTAGAAAAAGTGTGTTTGTTCTATGAGATTCCACCATGAAGTATTTAGGAACGAGAAGTCCAGCACCTCATTACTTGTTAGATTATGTGATTACCATGTTAGTTTGTATTTATTTTCCAAAAGCAATAGTGAAAATCAGCTTCTAAATAGGGTTGGGGCCTGCTCACGCTGAAATAGCTGTGTGTGTCGTGACCATGCCTATTCTTTATCGGTTTGAAATGGCTATTATTATTTTTTATCTGTTGCTTCAGAAAGCCTAACCACAGCCTGTCTATTTCTCCTATAAGACGTTGTATCCTTTGATTCAACATCTTCGTCTCAAATAACCAAAAAGAAATAAAAAATATACGTTTACAATGTTAGAAAATACAATAAATGAAAACCAGAAGTTATCTCACCGTCCAGATTCCAACCCTTTAGCTAGCTGTTGTAGACCCCAGTAGCATTGATGAAGATAAATGAAACTTGCCTCCCGTGTATAGGATCCTGCACTTTCTCAAGCCCGGACAGAAAGGTATTTTACCTTTGCTGCATTTCCTAGAAGCTCCAGTAGCCTTACATTTCTCGTATTATCGCCAGGAGTATAATCTATTCTAGACTGTCGGTTTTCTATGTAATAATAATTTATTTATAAAGAGTTATTTGTTGGGGATAACAGTAACAGTTGGTGTGCAGACGTACAAGAGACTTGCACATGACTATGAACTCTTCCAAATGTCTGTCTGCTGCTACCTGGTTTTCATTTTTTGTATTACTTTGGTGTGTGTACAAATACTATTTTGCTTGTATGTGTGTGTTGTTTTAGGCCTCTGTGCGTTCTGTACAGTACCCATTGTACGTTACACAGATTAAAGATTTGGGAAGGCTCTTGGATTGTATCTTTTTTTTTTTTTTTGAAACGCCGATAAAAGTGAAATATTCTGTACTGTAAAGGAAAGTTGTTCTTGGAATGCACTACAAAAATGAACAAACTAGATATGTAGCATTACAGTAGCTTTTAGAACATTTCAGGAAAATTCAAGAGAATGTGGTAAACTCAGGTACAGGTATTGACTGATGTCGTATTTCGTTATCTCGTAATTGCAGCAGATTTTCCGTCCGGATTTGCGGGTGGAAAATCCGCAGCATATTACAGTAGCAGCAAAGTAGATAAGATTTTACAAATCTCATCCACACACTGCGGACGACTTCTGTGCAGATTTTTTAATCTGCAGCATGTCAATTTATGCTGTTGAAATGATTGCGCTAGTGTTGCAGATTTTCTCTACTAAAACTCTGCAACAAATGGCAAATGCAGCTATTTCACACCAAAAATCACAACTATAAAAAAAATTCCACTTAAAAAAACCCCAACATATTTCCCTGTCGCTCCCGTAGCAACGTGCCCATAGTCCCCTGGCTGGTCTTCGTTGAACCGGCCTCCTGGAATAACATTTTGTCTAATGTGACCACTGAAGCCAATCACATGCTGCAGCGTCACATGGGATGAGACACAAAACGGATTGAGGCAGCACCAGCTATACGTCAATAGAATGCAAGTACGCTGTAGCGGGTTAATCCTCAATCCCAACCATAAAATCCAAGAAAAAAAGTAGCAACAGCATCCTTCCTTCAAAGAAGTCTCATTGTGCCTAAAAATGCATACAGAAGTATAGCAGCAACATCGACCCAATCTAGTAGCAGGGTCTTTTTTTTTTTTTTAAAGTCTCTTTATTGTGCCCAAAAATTATGCCTTCGCTACATGGTACGAGACATCATCCTAGGAGGCTGACTCGACAGAGACCAGCCAATGGGAGCTGGGCTGGGTTGCTAGAAGAGTGCCAGGGCAGATGAGTACGGTCCCCCCTCCTTCTTCAGGGCAGTGGCAAATCCGCATTAAATCATGTTTGAAAATCTTCACCAAATCAGATGGACTTTCTCCTGGAATTCTGGATCGGCAGCAAATAAGACCCATGTGAACTTACCCTTAAGGTTTTTCTGCAGTGTCTGTATGAGCTTTTTAAATATCAATCACTTTGCTGCTGAAGATTTTCCAGCCGCAAATCCAGACGGAAAATGCACAACAATTATGCTGTGTGGGAACATAACCTTAAAGTTGTTGTTATGTCCCCACGGACCAACTTTTTCATATAGTAGACACTAAGGGTTTCGCTCCCGCTGTAGCCACTGCAGGGGACGTATAGTATTACAGTGTGGCCATTCAGACAAATGCCATCTGGCTCGGGTCCACCAGAGCGAAAGCCACTGCTGGTTCCCATTTTAGTGGTTTCTCAACAATAATAACAAGAATGCAAATCTGCTAGTTTTTATGCATATTATAAAGTTTTCATTTGTCAGTTCAGTTTCTGCCTCAGCTATTTGTTTTATGTATAAAAATGCATTTTACATCTGTGTTTCTCAATCCCTGGTCAGGAGTATGCTTACCGTACTTGTTTTATGCTCCTCCTTAGACGAAGTAAGAACATGAGAAGTACTTTAATTGTCAATGTGCTGTAAATAATGTAAAAAACATATGCAAAGATGCGGTAACATTTCACCTACACATTGCAACTAATTTCCAGTGAATACAGGGCCTGCAACAGTTGTAATGCTATGAGCAGAAACTGCCAACTCCTAAAGTACCGGTCTTTCAGATGACACGTGGAAAACCATTAAAATGTATCATCAATTTAAGTTATTCCCCACATAAATAAGTGGAGTAGTTCCAGTGAATACTACAGGGTCAAATTTGTAAATGGCCATGCGCCATCAGCTGGCAAGCCCAAGAACTTCCCAAATCTACAGGTAAAAAAATAAAAATATATATTATTCTCCAACCTAACAGAACCTTTTTCGTTAGTTGGCATTTAGCCTCTGGAATAGTCTTGGTTTTTTGCAGCAAATAATTATTCATTCCTGTCAATGACTGGGTTAAATTTGAACACAGACATTTATCTAATAATCTACATTTCACATAGAAATCAGACAATGAGCTTAGATCAAAACATGTAAACCTATGTATTGTTGATTACAATATAAAGATATGTAAGTTGGTATAATAAGAATCTGCATATACACAAAAGGTATCTAAAATAAAGAGAATAAAAAGCACATTTAAAGCAGATTGTGTCAGGTTTCCAGGCTACTTTTATCTGAGAGGCAGCATTGGAAACCTGACAAATCTGCGATAAAAGCAGACCATGAATTAAAGGTGTATTTATGACATACCCACAGGAGATGTCATAAGGGTCCACCTCTGGCACTCCCATACTACCTTCTGCCGCTGGGCTCAGAGGTGGCCAGGTTTTTTTTTTATTTCCTCCCCTGGAAACAGCCAAACACATTTTACTAAGCGGTTTATGGAACTCCCATAGAAGTGAAGGGGAGTTACAGAAACAACATAGCACAGCAAGCTACACTTGTTCTGAAGCTCCTGAGTTCCGGAAACGATGTAGGTTGCTGTGCTACGCTGTTTCCGTAACTCGCATTTAGCACAGCAAGCTTGGCTGTTTCTGTACTCCTGACCACCTTGTAACAGTGGCCAGAAGCAGTAGATAGGGTCAGGAGGACCCATTCTAGAGATAGAGGTGGGACCCGCATCTATCAGACATTTATGCCATATCCTGTGACTCTCGTATAAGTGTCCAATATAGAAATACCCCTTTAAAGGTACAAAAAAAAATATATAAAAATAGCGAATGCATTTAGTACAAGATTATTTTGGTCTCTACAGCAACTCTGTACTGATGTTAAATAGTTGTGTGAAAAACGTAAGTGATATTTCATTGCTTAGCTAATAAAAGTGTAATTGCAGTTGTGGTGAAAAGCCTTTTCAAACAAGTTTCACAAATAACGGACAGGATAGTACAACATTTAACGTCATACACAGTGATTCTTTATGAAGGGGCAACAGCTTAACTCTGAGCTGAAATAGCCGACATCCTATGGCCAAGAGTGACGCAGTTTCCGGAAGGCAGCAGACAGTGTCAAACCTGGATGTATGACCAGGACACATGTTTCCTGCGTGTAATAAATTTAAAGTGAATCACTTAGAAAGTTTAACAATGACAGGAAGGACGGCCTGAATTCAAAGCTTCATTTGTAAACCAGCCTGAAGAAGGAGCCTTTGTGCTCCAGAATGCTGCAATTATTGTTTTTCTAGTTAGGCAATAAAGGTAGAATTCTTGTGAGCTGCCGCCATGTGTAAACAGTTTGGCCAAGGTGACCGTTAATAGTTAAGAAGATATTTCTCTGCAGCACATTGCCCTCAGTCAGCAGTTCTTCATGCAGAGTCACATAATGAGTTGATGACAGACTCCGCTTCATCCTGCCAAGACATGAGCGTAACGGATCTTCCAGCTGAAAGGCGGCGGGCTGATTGTTTGACAGAAAACACATCATCAAACCATCAGTGTCACTAGAGGTGACCAGACGTCTTCCTTCAATCACGTTTCCAGCCGGTACAGGCTCTTACACTTTTTTTTTTCTGCCTCGTGCGGTCATCAGTTTTTAAATGATATTGCATCACGTATTTAATTTTAAACGAAATCTGTGAGTCTGTTGAATTTTAAAAGCAGAGATTTTTTTTTCAGACTATGGCCAGCTGGTTAATCTGGTGAGTCCTGTTGTTGCAGTGAGAGTTGGGCATCATAACAGCTGATCTGCGTGCCCAGAGACTGTATAGCAGCAGTCATTCCCGCACTCTACAACACCATATTAAATAGATATGAAGACATTAGCTCCGCACTATGGCATGAGAAAGAACAGGGCACCATTTTTTTTTTTCTTTGTCTATACCAATGGATGGCAGAAGAAGAAAAAACCCTCCGTATGCCCAAGCGTTCATGCAGAGGTGCAGTAGGGCCCCATATTACAGGCGCTTAATTGCAGTGTAAATCTAATGGATGCCATGAACTACAATCTATGACAGAATTATGGCACGTTTTGCTTAGTAAATGTCTCTGAACTCCACCAAACCTCTATCTGTTCTATTGCTAGATTCTATATACAACTATATGGAGCGTAATATATAATGCTTCTTTACACGGAGGTGCTTGGACTAGATCTGTTCAGGCTTGCAGTTGCTCCTTTACCACAATCAATGTCATATTTTCTGCCCAGTCACCTGTTCATGTTTCCTCAGACAGACCGCACAAAGCATTGTGAACGCAGGCTTGGAGCTATTCACACAGTTCTCTTCGTTCTTTAACATGATATATACTATGTAAAATATTGAGCATTTGCACGCTGTGTATACTGTACAACTTTGCCTTCAGTGTTCTTTCAATAAAAAACATATGTGCTTTTATAAATTGTTCTTTTCATGCTTTCTAAAGCCCTGATTTGGTTATTTACCATTGCCCAAATGTTTTACAAAACAGGAAGGCAGCCCAGGAAACGTTGAGAGAAGTGAAATCATTACTAATCATCATCAGATATAGGCGAGAAGTAATCATTTGTTACTGCAGGAAAACTGGTGTCCGCTTGTGGTAGTTCTCATAAATGCCTGATAAAATACCCACTATTCATACAATTCTTTACATTTACAAAATAAAGAATGGACTTCCTATGACATCACCACCACACATATAAATGTGTTATGAGTAGCGGTCACATGACAAGACGACCATGCATGGAAAACAATTGGCGTTACTAGGACAACCCCAGAGCAAGTGCATTATTGCAGGAGTGTAGCAGGTACCGATCCTTCATTTTTCTATGATAAAAGGGAAGGGTCATTTGTACTGCTCAGAGTTGTAGGTCTCCTGGGTAATAAGAACATCTGATTGTTATAAGCACTTGCCAACTCTCCCACTACATGGCCTGATCATTGATTCTACCTCAAATCCTTAGTCTGCTCTTTTTGTATGTTACCCTTGTATTCTCAGACGCAGTTTTGGGATACGTATCTGTCATTATGAAATATGAGAGAGATTATATATATTTTTTTTGTTATTTATTTATTAGGAGTAATCTTAGAAAGCCCACCAAGCTTGGATAAAACATTTTTTTTTTTTTTTTTTTAAATCCAACTTAAAATAAGTTCTCATGCTAAATAAAACGAGGCCTATAGTCTTACACATTGTATCTGTCATTCTGTGTTAAAATTATTAAAATTAAAATGCATACATACTGTGTACATTGTACAACATAGATTTCAGAGCAATTAAAAGTATGTTCTGTATGCCGTCACGGACGGTCTGATGTCTGTAAATCTACCTTTGAAGTTTCACCAGGATGCAGAATGACCAAAGGAGTAGACTTGAAAATCCAACACTTTGTTGGAAATTAGAACATCCCTGACATCATCTGGAAAGTCAAGCCATCACTTTCTGTTGCATGCTGCAAAACATAACGTAAGCAAACAACGTAAGGAAGGAATCGCACAGCTCTCACAAATCAGCTCCCTGGAGACATGCTTTTGTCCTTTCCATTAATGCCGTTTTTGCATACTAATAATTTTTCTACTGTCGTTTTATTAAAAAATGTTTCATTTTAGAGATGCAGCATTTATATAGCTATCCACTATACATAGATGCTGCATAACACTGCTTGAATCCATCAGTCAGCTGGACTGACAGTGGCTCCTCTGTCTCTAAGGCTGGATTCACACGAGCATGTTCGGTCCATAAAGGACGGAACGTATTTTGGCCGCAAGTCCTGGACCAAACACACTGCAGGGAGCCGGGCTCCTAGCATCATAGTTATGTACGACGCTAGGAGTCCCTGCCTCGCTGCCGGACAACTGTCCCATACTGTAATCATGTTTTCAGTACGGGACAGTAGTTCTCCGGAGAGGCAGGGACTCCTAGCGTCGTACATAACTATGATGCCAGGAGCCCGGCTCCCTGCACTGTGTTTGGTCCGGGACTTGCGGCCGAAATACGTTCCGTCCTTTACGGACCGAACATGCTCGTGTGAATCCAGCCTAAGGATATGTTCACACAGAGTATTTTCAGCTGTTTTTCGAGTCGTAAGCGTCCCGAAAAACGGCTCAAAAATCAGAAGCAGAACGCTTCCCAACCCTTTGATTTCAATGGGAAAAACTGTGCTCTGTTAGGCTGGGTTCACACGACCTATTTTCAGACGTAAACGAGGCGTTTTATGCCTCGTTTTACGTCTGAAAATAGGGCTGCAATACGTTGGCAAACATCTGCCCATTCATTTGAATGGGTTTGCCGACGTACTGTGCAGAAGACCTGTAATTTACGCATCGTCGTTTGACAGCTGTCAAACGACGACGTGTAAATTGACTGCCTCGGCAAAGAAGTGCAGGAAACTTCTTTGCTACGTAATTTGAGCCGTTCTTCATTGAAGTCAATGAAGAGCAGCTCAAGATTTACGAGCGTCACAGACGCCTCGCATAATGCGAGGAGGAGCTTTTACGTCTGAAACGAGGCAGCTGTTTTCTCCTGAAAACAGTCTGTCTTTTCAGACGTAAAAGACACTTATCGTGTGCACATACCCTTACGACGGGGTGTTTTTATAAGGCCGCGAAACAGAAGTGCATATCACTTCTTGGGCCGTTTTTGGAGCATTTTTTCATAGACTCTATAGAAAAACAGCTCCAAAAACGTCTATCACAAAGGCCACGGAAAACGCGAGTGATTAAAAAACGTATAAAAATCAGGAGCTGTTTTCCCTTGAAAACAGCTCCGTATTTTCTGAAGTTTTTTATTTTGTGTGTGATCATACCCCAACACTCAATCTAACCCTAAGGCCGGATTCACACGAGCGTGTGCGTTTTGCGCACGCAAAATACGTGGCGTTTTGCACGCGCAAAAGGTCCATAAAAGCTCCGTGTGTCAGCAGCATATAATGCGTGGCTGTGTGATTTTCGCGCAGCCGCCATCATTAGGACACTCTGTTTTTATGTTTGTAAACAGAAAAGCACGTGGTGCTTTTCTGTTTTCATTCCTAGTTTTGACTACTGTAGCGCGCATCGCACGCGGCACACGGAAGTGCTTCCGTGTGCCGTGCGCGGTTTTCACACACCCATTGACTTCAATGGGTGCGTGATGCGCGAAAAACAGGCAGATATAGGACATTTCGTGAGTTTTACGCAGCGGACATACGCTGCGTGAAAATCACTGACAGTCTGAACGGCCCCATTGACTAACATAGGTCCATGCGACGCGCGTGAAAATCACGCGCAGTGCACGGACGTATTATACATTCGTCTGAATAAGCCCTAATACAAATCAAATCTAAGATGGATTAAAGGGGTTTTACAGCTTCTGACAGGTCGTCAGTACATGATCTGTGGGGGTCCGACACCCGGGCCCCGTACAGATCAGCTGGTCCGATGTCTCTGTGCACCGGACGTACAAAACGGAAGCAGTTAGCTCTGGCCACTGAATAGCGACCAAGCTGCAGCTCTGCTCCTATTCAAGTGAATAGGAGCAGACCTGCAGCACGGCCGCTATGCTACGTACATAGCACTATGTGCCACAACATCTGGTGCCCGCATGCCCCCGTAGTGGCTTATCGTTGCGGGGTCCGGGTGTCGGACCGGCACCAATGACATACCAGTGGATAGGTCATCAGTTGTCAGAAGGTGGACAACCCCTGTAATGGAGTTTGGTTTTTTTCTATAAATATCGAATAGTCGCCTTCTAAATTGAAATTGTTTATTTAAATAACCAGATAAAGCTATTTAAATGGTCACTAAGTTTTTAACAAACTTTGCATAAATCAATAGTATAAGCGAATATAAGAAACTTTGTAATATATCTTAGAGTAATATGCCTCTCTCTCTACTTCAGGCTTCCCCCAACTGTAAACCGACTCGGAATTTACTTATTTTTGCATCTCTCCCAAACAAGACGGACCATCAGCTCACGGCGAGAGGAGGGGAGGAAAGTGAGAAAGGCAGAGACAGAGGTGCTGCTGCAGCTTCTAGTACGTGTTATATTTCACCCCAGGGCTAGATTAACAGCTACACTGCTCATTAATGCTGTATGGTGTCCTCCATGCTGCTGCTGATTTTATATATGTGACCGGTCGGAAAGCAGAAGAATTCTCCTCTTCTATGTGTGCAGTGGATAGAACACATGATAGCAGTTAGGCTCTGCCCACTAGCTCAGAGAAAACGTAGAATAATGCCTCATTCAGACATGCGTTGAAATCGTCCATGTGATGGCCGTTTTTTTAGGAGCCGTCACACGGCTGCATGTATTTCTATGGGGCTGTTCACACGGCCAATGTTTTAACAGCTCGTGAAAAAAATAGGACATAAACCTATTTTTGTCCGATTTTGCAGATCCCTCAATAGATTCAAGTCTATGAGTAATCCGTGAAAACGGGTCCTCCACGGGTGCCTATCGGCTGTTAAGAAAACACGCTTGTCAAAATAAGGCATCAGAGATAGAGCCTGCAAAAAGGGAAAAATGCTAAAAAAAAATGCAGGCTATAAGTCATACAATGGCCAGAAATAGTGTCATTCCTTATCTACACGACAGGTTATTCTGAAAAATCACTTGAAAGGTTAGGTACGCTTTAAGCATGTTCCGTGTGTTCATATTTAGGAGACAGCTGTATGTTAGAAGCAAATATTATTAAAATGGGTTGTCAGGGTATTTGAAAATATATATTTTTAAACCAATTAGAATATTCTGATTAAATAGAGATGGTCCCCATTCAGAATCCTCATCTATTTACCAGAGAAGAGACTGGCCACAAACAGCATTTCTCACACTGTAGGTCTGTGCATTACATGGACACCCCATTGATTTCTATAAAAACCATGTACAGTAACTGCTGCCACTGCAGAGGAATGAAATACATACTCCTACACATATTACAGCTAATCGCTGGGGGTCCTACCTGCAGGAAACCCTGTGTTCAGTATTGTTGGAGGACCCCTCTAACAAAAAAATAAAATAAAATATTTTCAAACCAGGTAATCCCCCTTTAATTCTTTTGCTGTCTGGACCGTTTTCACATTTTTGACAAGCACATATTAAACATGGGTGTATAATATGATTTTTTATTTTAGATTTTCTGAATGTAGGCACCTGGCACATTGTGAAAATGCAACACAGCACTTTAGCATCATGGGCGCCTTCATGCAATTTTGTATCAAAACACAAGCAGAGCCTGAGATACACAAACCCTCCTAACAGTAAGAGTTCATGATGTGCAGCGTTCATATATGCCACTTATGCCTACATGCACACATCTTCACAAAATCACCAGAACGGAAGGGATCAGATGCCATAAAAACACCCGAGTCACGGAGTCAACAAATGGTCTGATCAGGTGCAGGGGGAAATAAAATGTACAACTATTATTTTCTCACTCCTTTAGTAGAAGCTTCCCCAACACCACCAGACCCCTGCGTGCGCCTATGCCCAGCCACCATGTTCAACAGCCCCCACAATATAAGGTTCCCGTCATAACCTGTCATTTACCACGTAATCTCGCGAGATTACGCTTCCTCTGCTGTAACTACCACAGACAGAGCAACAAAGTGCAGGGATTATGAATAGACATCCCGTGGAATGTCTATTCACTGTCTAAACACTTCAGTATTGTTAATGTGTTACTATAAGACAGCACATAAGGATCTAGCAGGATCCCTATGCGCTGAGTAAATGAATGGAGAGGAGTGCATGAGGCTGATTGGTCAGCGTCATACACTCCCCTGTACAACGCCCACTTGGTCTAAAGTAAAAACACGACCACTTGGGCATTAAGAAACTCATTAGCATAAATCTAAAATTGCTAATAAAGTGGTGAAAATAGATCGTTTTTTTAAATAAAAATCATTACTGTCACCTACATTATAGCGCCGATCTCCTTATATAGGAGACAGGGCACTTATAATGTGGTGACAGAGCCTCTTTAAGGGCCCTCCCCTCCCTCTGCAAACACAGACAGCACAATACAACGCACGTTGCATTCTCTTCCTGGCTGGCAGGAACGCCCCACACGTGACGTCATGTTCACATGGTACTCGGAGTGTACCATGTAACAGTGACAACTAAGGAGCCCTCAGCCCTACCGATCCGTTACTAGGCAGCCTAGTGCCGGCGTCTCGGCAAATAAAGACTTAAATAATTTTATACACGGTTAGCGCTGCGTGGCAACTGCGGCCCATATTGCTACACCACTGCCCTAAACGGGATAATCAGGCAGTACATATTTTCTCTCATGGGTAAAAGGGGAGATATAACATGAAGAAAAGTTGTTATATTCCACCCTCCTGGGGTCTCTGAAAGGCTATACAGGCGAAGAGATGACAGTAACTTCTTCCTGCTCTCGTTTGTAGCTTCCCACCTCTTCCTTACAGGGACACTAAACAGGGAAGTAAAACTTTTCATCCAGATTCCTGACTTCAAACGAGCCTGGTATAATTTAAAAGCTAAGCTTTGGGGCTTTAATATGATACTAAGACCTAAATTTCAGTTTAATTTCTAGCTGCGGCAAGTGATGATCTATTACATAAGTCCTTGGTAGTGAAAGGGTTAAGCAGTGTAAGTTGGCATTATGTTAACAGACACACACACCTTATTGATCTCTCGGTGGCGATCTTGGCTTACGATTTCTTCAAGTACTTCACCATCTCCTTTAATAAGTCTGCATGAGAAACAGATACAGTGCTGATCATAAATTGTATATGTGCCTAGAAGAGCACAAAATAAATAGTTGGTTCCCCCCCCCCAATCTTACAGGTGTTGTTTATTGCCATGTCATATTCCACCATGCTCCTGGAGGATAGCTTTTTTACCCAAAATAATGATGCCACTGTGCATTTCCCTGTGCCCTGGATGTGTTCTGAGTACAACTGGTAACTGCTGTTGCATTATCCCTCCTGGACTGGTCAATTCCATCTGGATCCCCTTAGTATATATCACCTTACCTCTGCCCCCCCACCTTTAAACCTTTTCATCTCCCACTTCTATGTTTATTAACCCCTTTCCTCCGCAGCCATTTTTCATCTTCGCTTTTTCCTCCCCACAATCCAAAAGCCATAACTTTTTTATATCCGTCAACATAGCTACATGAGGATTTGTTTTTTGCGAGACAAGTTGTCATTTTTCATGGTATTATTTATTGTACCATATAATGTACTAGGAAACTGGGAAAAAATTATTTGTGGGGTAGAATGGGAAATAAAACCGATTCCTATATTGATTTTTGAGTTTAGTTTCTTCGGCTTTCACCGTAGACTAAAAAAAAATGAATTGTTAAAAATAATTTTTGTTGTGTAGCCATACACGGAGAGCCGTAACTTTTTTATTTTTCCGTCGATTGAGCAGGTTGAGAGCTTTTTGATCACTTATTCCATTTTTTGTAGCGGAGGTGACCATAAAAACAGCGATTCTGGCGTTTAAATTTTTTTATTTTTACAGTGTTCACTGTGCAGGTTAAATAATCTTATATTGTGATATTTCAGAGTTTTTATGTTATTTTCTACATTGCTTTTGGGGGAAATGGATTTTATTGAACACATACATACATATATATATATATACACACACACACATACAAAAAAATGTTTACTAGCTTGCACAATATACTCTGGCAGGGCTTACTAGGAGAACAAAGGTGGCCGCCAAGACAACCATCAGCACCCTGCGATCAAGTATCTAGAAGGGGAGGAAAAAAAAGAAAAAGAGCACGACCGGCACACATAGTGCATCAAACGTGGACAGAAACCTGTGGTAAGTCAGGTGGGCGATTCTGCTAACCTGGTGACGTTGTGTTAGGAACAACATCCTGCGATGCATATCTGTGGATCAGTATAGACCAGGACTGCTGCTAAAGATCCGTGCCAATGCCGGCTGAGGGCTCCATAATTATTAGTGTAGAACAGAAGAAAAAGATAAATCCACTTCAGCACTGTCCGGTGAGCCCGCACCCAGGATGGAGACGCCTCGTTCAGATGGAGAGGTCGAGAAGGTAACTCATGGAAAATAATAATTCCAAACCATAGTGTTCTTTAAAAGTCTTGTGTTTTAATAATTAATTTAAAAGAATAGCAGTTACGTGTTTCGAGGTCGGACCGACCTCTTCCTCAAGCTAATAAAACATTATTAGCCTGAGGAAGAGGTCAGTCCGACCTCAAAACACGTAGCTACTGTTCTTTTAGGTTAATTATTAAAACACAAGACTTTTAACGAGGCGTCTCCATCCTGGGTGCGGGCTCACCGGGCAGTGCTGAAGTGGATTTATCTTTTTCTTCTGCTCTACCATACCCCTCATTCTAACGGCTTAGGTGCTGCGGACGCTATTGACTGCAGCATCTAAGGGGTTAAACGAGCAGGATCTCGCTGTAAGATACAGCAGACACACTCGTTCTATGGAGTGGGCTCAGCCTGTTAAATTGCTTTTGCCTATTCTAAAAACAATAAAACACGGGGGAAAAAAAACAAAAACAAGCAAAATATCTGGGTAGAAAGCTGCACCTTGGACTGTCAAGCATTTAAAAGTTACATCTTGGCAGCAGAGGGGCTAAGACAAATCAAAACCATAGAATTTTTTGACGACATCTTCCTTAATTCTCCCATAAACGTGCTAACTCAGATCAGTCATACATGCAGGTTTACAGCTAGAGGGGGGATTAGCTTCTGCCAAACACCTCTGGCAGAGATCATCTGCAGGGGGGAAAATAAGGATTGGGCATGCTGAACCCCAAAACGCCTGATCCTGATTTCGGCCTGATCCTGGTCAAAATCAGTGGAAGTAGCCAACCTTTTTCTAATGTGTATGACCAGCTTAAGCTGTAGACCACATGTATGTTTGGAAGGGAAGCTAGTCCTTTTGTGACTACTGTGTGTGGCAGAGCAGTTGACATGAGGAACATTCACATGGTTAGCTCTCTGGGGCAGCAGAGAGCTGCACCATTACAGTACCATGGCAAAACTGAATGGAAGTACATTCGGTTTTTTTACTGTAGTTTTACAGCAATTGCGAACAATGGCAAAACCGCATGTAAATAGTGGTTTTTTTCAGTCACAGTAAAACTGCAGCTAAAAAACGCATGTTTATACAGTTATGTAAAAGGCTAGGTTCAAATATCTCCGGTTGCAGTGCGGACACAGACCCACAGCTCGTTGTTCCTGGCTCTTAGCCTTGCCTAGCCACTAGCTCCAAAAGTTAAGATTTATCCAGGCCAGGTCAACCAATACACCTGGATGTCTCTGACATGTCATTGTCAAAAAAACATATTGGATGGGAAATATACTATTCTGCATAAGAATGTAGGATCTCTGCGTTGTAGTAGGTTTTTTTTCCTTATCAAATGAATCACTCCTATATGTAATACCCAAAGCGTGCACATCCCGTGTATAGGCTCAATGCCAATAATATCTTATTGATTCACTATCATCTTACTAGTTCCAAACAAAGACTAGTTCTGCTCACAAAATGTTTGGATGTAGGTAATGGGTATATAAACATTAATTTGCAGTGTGGAGTCACAATTAAGCATTATAATCACCTCATTCTACCAGTTTCTGGGTCCGTCACTCTGCGGATAACACTCTGACGAGCATCCCACTCTTCCTTGGTCATTGGTTTCATTGCTTGAATACGAGTTTTTTGTTCATCGGTCAAAACTTATGGACAAACAGAAATAATATTGTTATAGTGAACTAGTCAGTTAATGAAATTATTATAATCTGAAAAGCTTATTTATTGCCATTCCATTTTTTAGATGCATATAAGAGAATGCTATTGCTCTCCGTAAGAGAGAAGCAAAATAGTCTTGCAGATATAATACCTTTTAATGGTAATCCCAAATAAATTATGTTAAACAGCAAGCTCTCGAGACTACTTAAAGGGGGTTTTACACTGGGCGATTATCGGGCAGACAAGCGTTCATAGAATGCTCGTTGCCGATAATTACCCTGTGTAAAAAGGGGAACGATCAGTAGAGGAACGGGCAAACGCTCAATCATATGCTGGTCGTATCGTTTAAAAAAAAAAAAAGTAAAAGATTATCGTTGTTGGCAGCACATCTCTGTGTAAACAAGGAGACGTGCTGCCGACATGATGGTAATGTATGGGGATGAGTGATCTGAGTAACAACCGATCGTCCCCATCCGTAGCTCCGATCAACGATGTCTCGTTGATCGGCGCTCGCTGCAGCGGCCGAGTGCAGTCTCTTCATTATGCATGGAACTACAAAATGCCTGGATAGATAGATAAATAGATAGATACACAAAAGCACAGAGACGTGGTGTAATAAATGGTCATTGAAATAAAAACAACAGAACAGCAGAATGAGCTTGCAGAGTTAAAGGGGTTGTCCACTCTTTTTTTTTCTATTAATTTATTTATAGAATAGGAAATCATACAGATTTCTAATATACATGTATTTCACATTTTGCTCACATACCCTTCTTATATCAGTGAAGTGGTCTAAAAATAAAAAAATGGTGCAGTCCACAGAATTGTCCCTAACAAAAAAAATCACCCATAAGATAACTGAATGGACAGTCATGTGACCACTGTCCAATTATCCAGCAGGTAAGTATTTCTACCTACAGCAACATCTCATCATTGTCTGTCAGTGTCTGGGAGGAGCAGATTTACATTCTTCCTCCTGTCTTTTTTTTTATTTTATTTAACTTTAACAACATCACCTAGAGACAGGCAGCTATTTTATAAACAGTGACTCAATTGTTTATCACTATCCCACCATTAGGCCTCTTTCACACGACAGTGAAAAACGGCCATGTGATGGCCGTCCTTTTAACGGCTTTCACATGGCCGTTTTCAGAACAATGATGTTCTATGGGTGCATTCACACGGCCGTTTTTTTAACGGCCCGTGAATAATGGCCATCAAAAAATAGGACATGTCCTATTTTTGGCCGTTTTAACGGCCTGACGGCCCCCATAGAAGTCAATGGATCCGTTTTTAACGGCTGTCAATACATGTAACAACCGTTAAAAACGGATCTGTTACATGGGGACTGGCAAGGGAACTACTAGTTCCCTTGCTGGCTATCGTTGGCATACTCACGTTTGCGGCGCTTCTTCAGGTGTGGTCACTCGTCTGTGGTCACTCGGGTTTGAAGGCGCCTCGATGACGTCACCGCCCCGTCGCACTGCCTTGCCAGATCCCATGCAGACGAGTGACCATACCTGAAGAAGAGGAGAGACGGCGCTGCACCCGTGAGTATGTGGCACGATCTATAGGCAGGCTGGTGTGGCATCTACAGGGAGGCTGGTGTGGCATCATGTACAGGGAGGCTGGTGTGGCATTTACAGGGAGGCTGGTGTGGCATCTACAAGGAGGCTGGTGTGGCATCTACAAGGAGGCTGGTGTGGCATCTACAGGGAGGCTGGTGTGGCATCTACAGGGAGGCTGGTGTGGCATCTACAAGGAGGCTGGTGTGGCATCTACAAGGAGGCTGGTGTGGCATCTACAAGGAGGCTGGTTTGGCATCTACAAGGAGGCTGGTGTGGCATCTACAAGGAGGCTGGTGTAGCATCTACAAGGAGGCTGGTGTAGCACGATCTACAGGGAGGCTGGTGTGGCACGATCTACAGGGAGGCTGGTGTGGCATCATCTACAGGGAGGCGTGTGGCATCATCTACAGGGAGGCGTGTGGCATCATCTACAGGGAGGCGTGTGGCATCATCTACAGGGAGGCGTGTGGCATCATCTACAGGGAGGCGTGTGGCATCATCTACAGGGAGGCGTGTGGCATCTACAGGGAGGCGTGTGGCATCTACAGGGAGGCGTGTGGCATCATCTACAGGGGGCGTGTGGCATCTACAGGGAGGCTGGTGTGGCATCATCTACAGGGGGCGTGTGGCATCTACAGGGAGGCTGGTGTGGCATCTACATGGAGGCGTGTGGCATCATCTACAGGGAGGCGTGTGGCATCATCTACAGGGAGGCGTGTGGCATCATCTACAGGGAGGCGTGTGGCATCATCTACAGGGAGGCGTGTGGCATCATCTACAGGGAGGCGTGTGGCATCATCTACAGGGAGGCGTGTGGCATCATCTACAGGGAGGCGTGTGGCATCATCTACAGGGAGGCGTGTGGCATCATCTACAGGAGGCGTGTGGCATCATCTACAGGGGGCGTGTGGCATCATCTACAGGGGGCGTGTGGCATCATCTACAGGGAGGCGTGTGGCATCATCTACAGGGAGGCGTGTGGCATCTACAGGGAGGCGTGTGGCATCATCTACAGGGAGGTGTGTGGCATCATCTACAGGGAGGCGTCTGGCATCTACAGGGAGGCGTCTGGCATCTACAGGGAGGCGTCTGGCATCATATACAGGGAGGCTGGTGTGGCATCATATACAGGGAGGCGTGTGGCATCATATACAGGGAGGTGTGTGGCATCATATACAGGGAGGCTGGTGTGGCATCATATACAGGGAGGCGTGTGGCATCATATACAGGGAGGCTGGTGTGGCATCATCTACAGGGAGGTGTGTGGCATCATATACAGGGAGGTGTTTGGCATCATATACAGGGAGGTGTGTGGCATCATATACAGGGAGGTGTGTGGCATCATATACAGGGAGGTGTGTGGCATCATATACAGGGAGGTGTGTGGCATCATATACAGGGAGGTGTGTGGCATCATATACAGGGAGGTGTGTGGCATCATATACAGGGAGGCTGTAAATAGTGTCTAGGTGAACATGTGACCTTCCTTTGGTTGTTTTCAGGGGGTTGGGACAAAAAAAGCCTGACCAATGAAATTCATCAGTTTTTTTAACGGCCATGAAAAACTGATGCGAAATGGATGTCAAACGGCCATTAAAAACGGACAGATGGACTTGAAATGGATGAAAATTTAGACACACACTGATGCAAAATGGCCATGAAAAACTGACAGTTGATCAGTTTTAAATGGACATTTTTTTTCACTGTCGTGTGAATAAGGCCTTAGTCTTGTTCACATAGGCCACATTGCCAACACGGTGTGTGTGGAGTCACACGACTGACACCATGTCTAGTCATATTCAGTTAGCCTGTTGATGCATTACACAGGAATAATCTGTGCTATACCATTCTACTGTGACAGGGGCATCAAGCACGATAAGAAATGTATGTGAGCAGAATTTCTAATACATGTATTTTGCGAGTAAAAAAAAACAAAAAAAAGCTGGACAACCCCTTTAAAAGGGTAACCTAATATTCAACAAACTTCTGACATGTCATAGGGACATGTCAGAAGGTTTGATCGGTGGTGGTCTGAGCACTGAGACCCCTACGAATCGCTAAAACTAAGCGACAGAAGCGCTCATGTGAGTGCTCAGCCCCATCGTTTCTGTTCGGCTTTCTCCGAAAAGCAGGCTTTAAAGTTTAGTGAGCGGGTGGATCGTGGAAGGTGCGCGGCTCCGCACCTTATAGGCAACACTGATAGTGACATGTCAGAAATTTTGATTGGTGGGGGTCTGAGCACTGAGACCCCCACCAATCGCTAAAACGAAGCAGCAGAGGTGCTTGTGTGAGCGCTCAGCCGCTTAGTTTCAGTTTGGCTTTTCCGGAAATCAATTTATCGGAGTACGAGCATAATATAAAGTCTATGAGCACTTGTATGTGCGACCTCACCTGTATGTGCATCAAATGAATACTATAGGCTGCAGGTCACGTTAGAAGGAGGAGGGCTGTGTAGCGCTATATACAAGGGGAGGAGTGGGGCTGTGTAGCGCTATATACAAGGGGAGGAGTGGGGCTGTGTAGCGCTATATACAAGGGGAGGAGTGGGGCTGTGTAGCGCTATATACAAGGGGAGGAGTGGGGCTGTGTAGCGCTATATACAAGGGGAGGAGTGGGGCTGTGTAGCGCTAAATACAAGGGGAGAAGGGGGCTGTGTAGCCCTATATACAGAGGGGAATTGCTGTGCAGCACTATATACAAGGGGATGGGGCTGTATAGCACTATATACACAAGGGGAAGAGGGGAGCTGATATTGAGGACGCGCCGACACGGCCCTACGTGACGGAGGGCTTGCTTCCTGTGCTGTTCGTGTCGGCCTGTTATCAATGGCATGACCGCAAGGGGCTGTCACATTGTCTATTGCTGGAGTCCACCGAGCAGAGCATCAGCTAGCACTTTGCTCGGGACTCCAGCATTGCTCCCGACATTTGGTCAGTGACTTCAGGGGTTTCCTATAGCTAGAGTTCCCGAATAGAGCCTCAGCTGATGCTCTGCTCGGGGACTCCACTACTGCTGCCGACATCACTGTCCATATATTATCCATATATGGACAGTGACTTCAGGGGTTTCCGATCGCTCGAGTCCCCGAGCAGAGCATCAGCTGATGCTCTGCCTGGGGACTCTCGTACTGCTGCCGACGTCACAGTCCATATATGCTCTGCTCCGGAACTCCAGCTATAGGAAACCCCTGAAGTCACGGTCCATATATGGACAGTGACGTCGCAGCACTACGGGGGTCCCCAGGCAGAGCATCAGCTGATGCTCTGCTCGTGGACTCCAGCGATAGGAAACCCCTGAAGTCACTGACCAAATGTCAGGAGCAGTGCTGGAGTCCCGAGCAAAGCGCTATCTTGAAAGCTTGCAGTTCAACATTATTTATTTTTTTACTAGCCATTATAAAAGGTATTATATCTGCACGACTGCGATTTTCTCTCTCTTACTGAGATAAATAAAACCTCTCAATTGGCTAAATAGGTGCAAAAAAAACCTTTTCTTTTTTTGGAATACTATGGCAATTTACAGCATACTATGACACAATTTACAGGAACTGCTCATAAAAAAAATATAAAAATGACAGGATCATGAAGAATTATAGTCTTAACCTGGGCCGGTGTTTTCCATAGACTCCTTCTGCCACAGATCTAGAGAGGGTCCAGGATGGAATTCTTCAGTCCTGTTTGGGGTTCCCTGGCCTTTCACTTTGACCATTTCTTTTTTGCTATGTTTTTTGGTTTTCCTTTTCACCTTTTTCTTCTTCTTTTTCAGTTTTTTATCTCCTTGCTTTTTCTTGCGACTCCTTTGCTCAAAGCGGTCATTTAATTCATTTGAAGAGCATGATGATGATGATGATGAGCTGGATGAAGATGATGTGCTAGTCTCATGCTTCCTTTTTTTCTTTTTCTCTGATCGTGCGGAAAACGATGATGACGATGATGTGGATGATGATGATGAAGTGCTCACCTTTCTCTTTCTCCCCTTTACTTTTTCTGAAATCAACATAAACATTAACTAGTACTTTTGAGACACTATTGCTAAAAACTGGCAACACAAAGTAAACCTGAATACATGTCTGCTACTTGAATTTGGAATGAGCCCAAGTTGTGTCATAACTGCGGCATCACCAACCTTTTCTCGAGGTATCAGCATGATATTTAGCATGAGATGAGCTCTTCCGCAGAGGTGAAGAACTGCTGCTGCCGTCTCTATGGCGAGAAGTCGATTTCTTTTTCACAGATTTCTGATGAGAGTCAGAATTACTTCTACTACGGTGTTTTCTGTTTGTATTACTTTTGTCCATGATGGCTCTTCAGCAGGTTATTACTGTAAACCAAATATAATCTGCTATGGTTACCAGGTCGTAGTCCAGAATGGTCAGCAATTGCACATCAGAATAATCCATTCAAAAGCATTACACACACGCCAGGTGTGGGGATAAAGAGTTAATCTAGCGTGCGCTAATATTTTCTTTGCAGTTGCTAAACAGTTGTATCATCACATATAGGTATACTTGATCAGATACAGGTTAGCTGGGTTACAAATATTCATTTAGTTTCCATATTTCTCTTAAAATACCATAGAATGACCACGTTAGAGACTTGTCGGATCATAATAAACATACAAGTTACGGTTTGGCGAGCTTGTAAACTGTGTTTGCAAGTTAGCGTGCAACTTTTTCAACACAGAGGATAAGTCGCTTGTGATTTAGACATTAGAGTTAAGTCACCCGCCTCATGAATAGTCCAGTCAGTTAGCAGTCACTTTTGCAGGCGGTTTCCTATGAAATTACATATATATGGCATATCGATTTGGGGACAACGGATCACAAGAGTATCCAATCCCTTATTTCTCTGCAGATCAGATAAACCGAAAACTCTATATAAAGTAGTGACTGCACAGCCCCCACCACGCCTCCAGTCCGGGGGCCGAATACACCTGTCCCAGGAATTGGACCCCCACCATCAGACATAAATAAAATACATTGTGCATTAGATATTCATTTTATTTTTGTCATTTTTTTCAGTCAGGAACAAAAAAAATAAAATATCTAATTTAATATACTTTAATACATCATTTACATAAAGGTCGGAATAATGTAAACTAGTAGGCAGTGTTGAATTCCTCAGAAAACCCCTGAAAACAAATGATTAATAATTACAATAATGCTAATAAATTGCACACATCCCAACTATATCCAGTCAACGAATAAAGAATATTTTCAGCCTCACCATGCGCTTCATGTCGTAATAACAACGACAACTTTGTATCCCATCCTGCAAACACAATAACACAATAGTACTCGGGACCGGTCTATATGTGGTTCCCTTATACGACGTAACTCTCCCAAAGCAGCACGCATGCGTAGTAAAACATTCACCTATATCATAAACGCGCGTTGATTTATCATTCTGAAGGGGAATGTAGAAATAATGGACGCCTCACCCCCGACGGCAAAGAGCAAATACCAATTTCATTACGCGCAGGACGTTATTAGGTGCTTTAATTTACCTGACGGACTCTTTGTGCAACACTCCTAAATGTCCCCGGCTACATAAAACCCTCACTTACAGTTCCGCCGCACTAAATCTACTGTGCAGAGAAATGCACGACTTTGTATATACAATTAATCAATTAACTATTTTACCTCAAAAAAACATGCACATGGGAATTTTATGATGAAAATTATGTTGTTAGTTCAAAATGGTTGAAGTTTTGGTATTTGTTTAACCAAAGCCCTTTTTGGTTGAATAGTTGCACATATAGGTTAGGGGTACACAGCGACTTTTAATGTGTGATTTGCACACACAGCTTTGTCACAACATGGTCTTAACTGTTTTTTTTATCTCAAAAATGTATATATTATGCTAAAGTGTTCATGCATCTGTCACACAACAGAAAAGTTACATGTATCACCAGCTGAAATTGGGGTTGCCAACTTTCCCACCCAAAAACTCCGGCCAGGTTAACAAGTGTAAAAAAGTGGGGTCGTGGCATCACATGGAGTCTTATTTTACACATTGAGTTTCAATTACTTTTTGGTAAATACACATAGATGAATTTCGACCAAATCTGCTGCCCTCTGCCGCTCCAACACCTACATTGCGGTGGTCCCCACCGATCCTACAGCAATGACATCACGTAGAAAGTGCCACACAGTGCCCACTGTAGTTAGAGTTATACACAGTGCCCGCTGTAGAGTGCCACACACAGTACCCCCTGTTGATAGTGCCACACACAGTGCCCCCTGTAGATTCAGATCAGAGCTCAAGGCAGCATTTAGATGGTGCAACAGTGCCCACTGAAGTGATTTAGAAAGAACATCTGATGAGAGAATGTCTTTGAAGAAAAACTAGCAATGAACTTCTATGGCTCCAAAATGGGAACATAAAAAAACTTCTGTGTAGCATTGATTCTTCTTTGTTCAACTGTCGCAGATACATGGTGCCACGTGCTTCCATCTGTACACAAAGACAACCTGTCATCTGCAATTAGGTCTCAGGAAGGGGTTACACAAGACAAAAATAGGTAATGGAGGATTGTGTGTGTGGAGAATTGTGTCAGTGCCATCTTGGTAGTTGCACACCCAGATAATATGTTCATGTATGTCATCAAGAGGGGGTCCATCTACACCCTCAATCTGTGCACAGCTATCCTTCATGGTGCGTTTATGTGTGTGTAGATCAGCCAATCGGCATCATTAACTGCTATTGAGAGGTATGGGCCATCCCTGGCTCGCTGGTCACCCACGGTTCACAGTACTCAAATTATGGGGCTGGCACCATTTGAGATGTAACTGCCCTAGCAATATGTGAGTCATGGCAGTCAATTTATAGGGTCGGCCCTCCGCCTGTGATGTCACTGCAAACCGAAATCCACCTGTGACATCACCATGGATCCTGGGGCACTTAAAAGAGATAGGTCAGGCAATGCCACAGACTTTGCCCATTATGACACCATCACCCATATGATGTCACCTCCCCACTGAGATCTTAACATGCTCTCAGGGGTGGGATTCAGCCGGTTCTCCTTAACCAGTTGTTGAAATAATGTCAGTACCCTTGAAACAGCACATTTGTATTGTTGTAGTGGTGAGGGTGGTGCGCATCCAATTCAAACCCACTTTCACGGGCTGAGGTAGTATCTTTATTTTCAAGAAACAGGAACCATATATTAAAGAAATAGGACAGCACACAATTAAAAGTATGCAAATTACAACTAGGTATTTATTGTAGTATAAAAGTTTCTATATAAGTGCCAGAAAGAAGTGGGCCACATATACATGTATGCTTTACAAAAATTGGAAAAGACCCTAGTAGTTGGCGGGTTAAAAAATGTAAATATATAGAAAAATTTGCTGAGGCAATACAAACCCGTTTTTTTCCCAACTATATGCATGTATGCCCCTAAAACCCCTCAGGACACTGCATCTGTGGCGGGGGGAGGGGGGGGCTATACTAGTCTTTTAGTGTGATGTTAACTGGAGCTGATTCTTCATATAATTGTCTATAGCTAGCAGATATACTCAGTGTCAACTCTGCATTGGGTTATATCTCTCATGTTCTATAGACAGATTTATGTCTGCAAATTGCATGTGCCAGTACAGAATGTAGTTTTACATTTTCATGTTGTTTGTCCCTAATTTAATAAAGGTATTTAATTTATTATACTCTCCTATTCTATTAGTAAGTAGTTGGGAAAAAAACGGGTACATATATATGTATGGCACTATTTTTGATGGCACTAGCTACTTGCAACTATTAGTATTGGGGATACTATCTGTATTCCACTGTTTTTAGGGGCACTATTTATATGACTCAAACAGTACTAGACAGATAAATTCTCTCAAACTTATTTTTGTGAGCTCCAGCTGTGTGGCACTATTTTTTGCGTGGACGAAAAAAAAATGTGACAAAATACACGCTGTGTGAATAAAGCCTAATACCTCATGCACACGACCGTTGTGCCACTCGGGCCGTTTTTAACGGCATCCGAGTGGCACCCGATAGTCTTCACGGACCCATTCGCGTTAGCGGGTGAATCGGGTCTGTGAAAAATGGTCTGAGTCAATTGCTCAAAATATATTAGACTGAAATTTAGATGAGTGTTTCAACAGACACTCATGCCAGGAACTTTATCCAGCATCCTAATGAGGGGATTTCATACAGATATATATCGAGAGAGGAATAGACACACAGACATTGCTTGTATACTCAAAATACTCCTCTGAGGTTTATTGCCAAAATCAATTACAATAATATCATTCAAAAGGGGTGTAGGCTTGAGGTTAACCAATTAGAGGCAACGTAACAATAACTGATTCAGCCAATGGGAATATTTTATATTACATTTGAAATGCATTATTATAATTCTTCATTAAAATGCTGGCATCAGGTCTGTTGACAAGGATATAATAGAGTGTTGTTAGCTATTCTAGTCAGACCGCCATTTGAACATTTTGAAGGCCATAAGAATAATACACAATAATAACATATTTTTGTAGACTCAAGTAGAACTATGTAGGGGAAAAGTCATTAGAAAATGGAGGATAAATATCTTCATAATTTGGCATGCTTGATAATTCATAATGTAATTTAATACAGAGAATATAAGCAAATTGACCACCCATCACAGTTGGGTTCTCAATTCACGGTTTCAATGCGGTTTTTTTCCGAGAACCGAGGCGGTTTTACCAGGATTGCCAGCAAAAAACACATTTAAACTGTGACGTAAGAACCCGGTCTTAAATCACTGCATTTTGCTGTGAGCTCGCAGTATTGAATCAGGATTTGGCCACGCCATCCAAATATACTGACTTCAGCGACTTTGAATAGGGCCAGATTGTGATATCTTGATGACCGGGTCAGAGCATCTTCAAGACGGCAGGGCTTCTGGGGTGCCCCCAGTATGCAGTAGTTAGTACCTACCAAAAGTGGTCCAAAGACAACCGGTGAGCCTATGACAAGGTCATGGGCGCCCATGGCTCATAGATGCGCATTCGAAGCGAAGGCTAGCCTGTCTGAGCCAATCCCACGAAAGGGTGTTTGGGGCTGTGTAGCCGCAGACCGGTCAGTTCCCTTGCTGACCCCTGTCCATCTTCAAATGCACCTACAATGGGCACAGAACTGGACCATGGGGCAATGGAAGAAGGTGGTCTGGTTTGATGTCAGGTTTTCTTTTGTCACGTGGACGGCCGGGTTGGTGTGCGGCGCTTACCTGGGGAAGACATGGCACTAGGAAGCACTATGGGAAGAAGGCAACTCGGCAGAGGAAGTGTGATATGCTATGAGAAATGTTTTGCTGGGAAACCTTCGGTCCTGGCATTCACATAAATGTTACTTTGACACATAACACCTACCTAAACATTGTTGCAGACCAAGTACATCCCTTCATGGCAACGGTATTCCCAAATGGCAGTGGCCTCTTTCAGAAGGATAATGTGCCCTGTCACACTTCAAAAATTGTTCAGGAATGGTTTGAGGAACACGACAAAGAGTTCAAGGTGCTGACTTGGCCTCCAAATTCTCCACATCTCAATCCGATCAAGCATCTGTGGTATGTGCTGGAAAAACAAGTCCTCTATGGACGGTCCAGCTCGCAACTTACTGGACTTCAAGGATCTGCTGCTATCGTCTTAGTGCCAGATGTCATAGGACACCTCCAGAGGTCTTGTGGATCTCATGCCTCAACAGTTCAAAGCAGTTTTGGTGTCACAATGCGGACCTACACAATATTAAGGTGTTTTTAATGTTATGGCTGAACAGTACAATTCTCTTCCAAGTAGAGAACGTTTTTAATATTTGAATCCCACTCCAGTGTGCATCAGCTGTGATGAAAGCCAATCGTCAGCGACCACCACAGCGGTCTGGCAATTATGGGTCAATATATAAGGTCTACAACTATTGTGATGTCACCACCCACTAATTCCTCACCTGTGATGTCAACACCTATTCTGAAGTCACACCAGGCAATGTCACTGATATTGACCATTATGTCAACACCCCTATGACATCATAACATACAATGGTGCCCTACAGGGGACCACCAGCTTATGTTCCTGACAAACCCACTGATAACATCACCAAGTTGATGACGTTACCTTCCCTTCTCCCTGGCATCAGGCGCACAGCCTCATACCCACCATTTGGCTTTTAAGAGGACTCACCATGTCACTCTTGCTGCTGGGTGCAGCTGTGTGGCTGTCTGGCAGTTGTGAGTCACGGAAGTCAATCTATAGGACTGGCACCCCTTGTGATGCCACAACCACACCTCTGACCTGTGATGTCAGAGTCTCATGTTTCAGCACCTTGACATCATAACTCCTAGACTGCTGCTGTTTGTCATGTATGCCAATGACAGGGTTGGCACTAATTGAGACGCCACTGTGGCCTCAGCTGTGACATCATCACCGGAGATGTTTCCACCGATTCTGACATTACCCATCATGGTGTCATTTTCACTGTCACCATCCATGTAACTTATCAGTCCATGTCCCTGACAACCCACTCTCCCCATGACGTTATCAGCGGTGATATTACCAAGATAGTGACAATGTCCCACATGTAACATCACCACTCCTATGCATGGGCCAGATTGAAGGTGTCCATAGAACAGAGCAGTTGTCACCCCCCCAAAAAAAAGAAATAATAACAAATAAAAAATAACCCAAGTATGTATGTAGCTTTTCAAAGTTGGCCTTGACCTACCACAGCAAACTTTATTAACTCTTAGGCTGGATTCACACGAGCATGTTCGGTCCGTAAAGGACGGAACGTTTTTCAGCCGCAAGTCCCGGACCGAACACACTGCAAGGAGCCGGGCTCCTAGCATCATAGTTATGTACGACGCTAGGAGTCACTGCCTCGCTGCGGGACAACTGTCCCGTACTGTAATCATGTTTTCAGTACGGGACAGTAGTTCCACGGAGTGGCAGGGACTCCTAGCGTCGTACATAACTATGATGCTAGGAGCCCGGCTCCCTGCAGTGTGTTCGGTCCGGGACTTGCGGCCGAAATACGTTCCGTCCTTTACGGACCGAACATGCTTGCGTGAATCCAGCCTTAGTAATCAATTTGCCACACTCAGTGTCCAAACTATGCTATCCAGCATTATACAGTGGCAGTATAATACAACACTTTTATAATAGTGGCACACCGCCTACATATCAGTACTTTGCTATGTGCAAATACTATTTTACCGTACCATACCTATGAAGACGACAGCTCGCAACTTACAGGACTTAAAGGACCTGCTGCTAATGTCTTGGTACTGGATGCCATTTAATATTTCCATTGTGTTTCAATATGTAAATAAAGCTAAGCTGTCCCCCACAATAGAGTATCTCATGGCTCCCAAGATTAGAATGTTTAACCGATTTTCATCTGATCCCTCCTAGCAGCAATCTCTTCCCCAACAGCAGCACATTCTCTCACTCGGTCAGAATCAAATTCTCATAGTATCATAGTTTGCAAGGCTGAAAAAAGACATATGTCCATCCTATTATTCTGCAATGTACATCCATAGCCCCCATGAGGCAAAAGAAAGTTTTCCTCATCTTAGGCAAAAATTCCTTGACTACAATATGACAATCTGAATAAATCCCTGCAGCTGTCTGACACTGGTTGCTACAGTTAAGTTTACTGTCAACTAGAATCCCTAAGTCCTTTTCCATGTCAGTTTTACCCAGTGTTCCCATTTAGTATGTAATACCGACATGTGCTTTCTCTTCCCATGTGCATAACGTTACATTTATCAGTGTTAAAGAGGCTCTGTCACCACATTATAAGTGTCCTGTCTCCTACATAAGGAGATGGGCGCTGTAATGTAGGTGACAGTAATGCTTTTTATTTAAAAAAAACGATCTTTTTTCACAATGTTAGGAGCGATTTTGGTTTATGCTAATGAGCTTTCTTAATGCCCAAGTGGGCGTACTTTTACTTTCGACCAAGTGGGCGTTGTACAGAGGAGTGCATGACGCTGACCAATCGGCATCATGCACTCCTCTCCATTAATTTACACTGTACTAGCGATATAGTTATATCACTATGTGCAGCTACATACACAAACCCTAACATTACTACAGTGTCCTGATAATGAATACACATGAAATCCAGCCTGGACGTCATGTGTACTCAGAATCCTGACACTTCTGACTCTTTTTTGTGAGATTCCGGCAAGTGAAACCAAATCTCGCGAGATTTCGGAGCTAAACGAGATTTGGTTTCACTTGCCGGAATCTCACAAAAAAGAGTCCGAAGTGTCAGGATTCTGAGTACACATGATGTCCAGGCTGGATGATCATGTGTATTCATTATCAGGACACTGTAGTAATGTTAGGGTTTGTGTATGTAGCTGCACATAGTGATATAACTATATCGCTAGTGCAGTGTAAATGAATGGAGAGGAGTGCATGATGCCGATTGGTCAGCATCATGCACTCCTCTGTACAACACCCACTTGGTCGAAAGTAAAAGTACGCCCACTTGGGCATTAAGAAAGCTCATTAGCATAAACCAAAATCGCTCCTAACGTTGTGAAAAAAGATAGTTTTTTTAATAAAAAGCATTACGGTCACCTACATTACAGCGCCAATCTAATTATGTAGGAGACAGGGCACTTATAATGTGGTGACAGAGCCTCTTTAAACCTCATTTGCCACTTCTCTGCCCAAGCTTTCACCTACCCCAAATTCCTCTGTAATACATCATCCTCTCCTGTGGTGATTACATTACAGAGCTTAGGATCATCTGGAAATATAGAATTTATACTCTGGAAGACCTCTGGAAGGTTATTAATAAACATTATAAAGATTAGCACCCAATACTGACCACTGTGGTAACCCACTAGTAACCGTGACCCAATAAGAGTATAATAACCAACCTCTGAGCCAGTTACTTACCCACTTACACACATTTTCTCCCAGTCCCAGTATTCTCATTTTATGTATGAACCTTTTAAGCGGCACAGTATGAAATACTATGGAAAAATCAAGATATACAACATGTATTTACTCACCCCGGTCCAGTCTGGAGCTTACCTCCTCATAAAAGCTGATGAAGTTAGGCCCCATGCACACAAACGTGTTTTTGCGTCCGCAATTCCCCCGCAAATCCATGGGAGAATTGCGGACTCATTCATTTCTATGGGCCCATACACACTATCCGTGTTTTCACGGGTCTCCGCGTGTCCGCAAATCCGTGCCGCAGAAACTCAGGACATGTCTTATTACGGCCCGCAAATTCGATGCGGACATGCCCATGGAAGTCAATGGGCCCGTGGAAAATGCGGGTACACCTCCGTGTGTCAACCGCAGTTTGCGGATTTGCGGAAGTGTTGCTAGGCGACGACCGGGAATGAGTTCTGTCGTCATCCTGTTTTACCTAGGCTTTTTTTTTTTATCCGCATTTTGCGGATTACATACGGATGAACTGCGGATTACATACGGATGAACTGCGGAGGACATTTCACGGAACACGGTCCTGGAATTTGCGGACCAGAAAAACACTACGGTCGTTGTGGCGGAACGGGTGACGGTTACAGGCATTGTACCCAAATAAAGGTTAAGCCTGCCGCAAACCGTCGCACTCCCGCCATCCGGGTGCCATAGCTTAGATGGCGCCCGGTGCTAGATGGGGATATGTCCCCTCAAACTGCATTACGTTATGTTTGATAAGCAGTTGATTTATATTATACTGTATTCAGTGCTGCTTCACTGTCCTCCCCTCTAGGGTTAATCTTATACTGAAGGAGAATGAGTCACAGGCTGCAAGCGGGAACTTGTCGGAGTGTAAATAAGAAAAAGGAGGGGGCAAGAGCAGAATGCACATGGCCTGATGCCTGAGGGAGGGGTGAGTGAGGGATATAGTGGTGCTGTGTGAGATTTCAGTCAGTTGCTGTCGAGGAGAGGATGAGATAGCAATGTGAGCTGCAGGCAGGGGATATCTACCTCAGAGATGGTACCTGACCTAGGGACAGTAATAGAGGACAAGTGCTGGAGTCCCATCTAACTAAGGAGGATCTGGAGACACCCCAAAGTATGTGGAGAGACCCCATAGTGAGGTAGCCTGTCCCATCCAGCCCAGAGGGGAGAAGCAGCGATGCATTGGTTCTGTGTGTGTCTGTCCCTGTTAATAAACGCGCCGCTGTGGCTTGTCCCCTGTTAATCTGTGTCGCCTGAATCTATCGCCCACAATCTCATGCCGTAAACCGACCCCCACTGACCCGGTTTCGCCACAGTCGTGTGCATGAGGCCTTAGTTTGACAAGAAGAATTCCTCATAAACCCATGCCGACAAAGAGTTATACCTTTATTCTGATTGAGATTCTTCAAAATAGCATGAATCTTCAAACATTTTACCCACAGAAGAGGTTAAACTTACTGGCTATAGTCTTCGTGTTCAATTTTTGACCCCCTTTTGAATATTGGCACAATATATGTGTCATTATAGAATCCTTAAATATTAAAAAGAAGCTACGTTCTATCACTGTACTTGATACCCTTAGAACTCAGGGGTTTACGCCATCGGGGCACGGTGATTAGTTGATTTAATCTTTTAAGGCGGCTTTGCACTTCTTTCGGAGTTAGACAGGTGAGATTTAATTTGAGAATTTACTTTATTCCTCTGCAATTAACAGACATTTAATTCTCATATGTGAACACAATGGAGAAAAAATGTTTAATACATTTGATTTTTCCTTATCACCCTTCACAATTTCTTCCTCATTACTTTTTAAAGGGCCCACAGTTTTTATTATGTAATGAAAGAACATTTCAGGGTTAGTTTTACTCTCTTTGGCAAGGAGTCTCTCTGTCTCCAGCTTTGCTGTCTTTAGAAGTCCTTTTTTATACAATTTATTTTTTTCCCTATAGCTTTTTAGCGCTTCTTTACTACCTTCCTGTTTTAGTAGTGTTAAATGCTTTATTTTTATCATTTATTGCCACTTTTGCATTTTTTTATTTATCCACATTGGTTTCCTTCTGTTTCTAGCTCCTTTCTTTCCATAAGGTATGTACCTCTCGCAATGAAAACTTAAGATGCTTTTAAAAATATTCCGTTAACTATCTGTAATCTTATTTTGAAAGGATATTGTCCCAGTCAACAAGTTTAAGAGCACCTCTAAGTTGGTCGAACTTTGCCTTCCCAAAGTTCAGTTGCTTTTTTTGGCTTTTTGACAAAATATCCTACTAAAAGACAAGTTGGAGTTTATTATATTATGGTTGCTATTTCATAGGTGCCCCTAAACCTGCACCTAATTCTATCAGGTTTATTGTAAATTGTAACTAAAAACCTCTTACAAAAATGTTGGCGTCATAATGAGCGATGAGACCCCCCACCTACAACGAAGCTTCAGAAGCGCTCCGGTGAGCGGTGTACAGTCTCAGACTTTCTATTGAGCCCGTACACCAAGGAAAGCTGAGCAGAGGCGATCAAAAACCAAGCGACACAGCGGACCACGTTTTAGCGATCGGTGGGGCTCGCAGTGCTTGGACCCCCACTAATCAAAATTTTTGACATGTCACTATGACAAGTCAAAAGTTTTATAAAAGTTTAGCTACACTTTAAGTTCTAAAGACTTCTCCCTCTAGTCAGATCCTGCACCAGTTTGGAAAGGTAATTATCTTTAGTTGACAGAAACCTGTTTTCTTTATAAGATCACAGATTTCAGTTTCAAAATTGATATCTGGGTGGTTGAAGTCATCCATAATAACAACCTCATTGCGATTTGATGCCTCATCTATTTGGCTTACCAGAAGATGTTCTGTGAACTCAGTTATATTTGGAGGCTTATAGCAAACCCCTAACAGCATTTTATTATGTTTTTTGTCTCCAAATGAACCTTTCCCTTACATATATCGTCTCATAGTGTGGGCTTTAGACAGGACTTTACATAAAGGCAATCCCCTCCCCCTTTGCATTTTTATGATTCTTTTCTGAACAGACTGTAATCCTATAATTTCGCTGTGCAGCCCCAGTTACAGTGGAAAAACATGGTCTAAAAGAAGAAGAAAAATACATAAAGTCCCACAAAGGTATTATCTGACCTTTGAGGGACAGACCATAATAATAATAAAAACCATAAAAGTAAAAATAAAAAAGTGCAATTTAAAAAAATAAATAAAATACACAAACTATCCACCCAAAAAACCCGTCTCCCCCCCTGTCAATCATTGTAGTAACGCTAGCCATGACCCAATTAGCCTAGAATAGACCTGTAATATATCAAAATGTAGAAATAAAAGGTATATTTTAGGGTAAAACTATATAATTACCAGAAAAAAATAGCTATAGAGTAAAAAAGCTTATTTTTTTACTATTATTTTCAAACTTTAAGCCTAAAAATGCTAACATAGCAAAAACGATGAATATAAAAATGAGGGGCGTGGCTTAGGCATGGCGGTGTAAGGACGCGTGTGACTGCAGCTCCGGACTCACCCCGCCGAAAATCGCCCGACAGGGCAAACTTACCAGCCGCCTGACTCAGCATGACCAGGGGGAAACATCGTCGGCACCTCCAGGACACGCTCGGGCACCCCGTCTATCGGCCGGTTTCTCCGATCAGCGCAGGAAGGCACTCCACGGCGGTCCTCCTCGTCCCCTCCTGTAGGCCGCATTCAGCCTCCGTCGTCGGCGCGTGGGCACACCCCGCCTTCCTCCCCCTCCGGCCAGCTACAGACCGGCGCCTGCACCAGAGGCCCTGGAGGAGAGATGCAGATGGCAGACAGAGGTCAGTGTGGGGCAGAAATCACAGGGCCAACTCCACCGGCCCCGACAAAGGTAATCCCCCTCCTCCATATCCAGCCCCAGCATGTTCCCGGACGCGGGGCCCCTAACCTGACACCGATGGGCAGGGTGCATGAGGCGCCGCAAACACCACCCGTACAGAGGCCAGCAACCATGCCAGATAGCCAGCAGAGTCAGGGACTGCCGGTCATTTTCCGGGAGACCCCCTCCCCCACCCCGCCAGTGCACTCAGGGGATCATCACGCAGGCCTGTCCTCAGGCCCCCTGCTCTCAATGGAACGGACCCTGGCAGAACTTTGGGAGATGGTCAGGGTATTGCCCACAAAAACTGACTTGGACCTCCGCCTCGCCCGGCTAGAGGAGAAAAACGACAGGGCCATTGGTGAGGTCACACAAGATGTGCGTGCCCTGGCCGCGCGGGTAGACACATTAGAGCGCCAGAATTCAGTGTCTTCTCTGGACATATCGGTCCTCTCCCAGTCCTTGGCTACCCAAGCTACGCAACTCAGAGACCTCTCCCTACATTTGGATGATGTCGAGAATAGGGGGCGGCGTAATAACCTGAAACTGAGGGGTTTGCCAGAGTCTGTACCCCCTGATGGACTTCTTTACGATGCTGTGACCCACATTTTCAACAAGCTCCTGGAGCGCCCGCGGGATATGCCCATAGAGATGGACAGAGTTCACAGACTGGCAGGCCCTCGGAATGGAGACGGCAACCGACCCAGGGATGTTATATGTAGAGTGCATTTCTACAAGCAGAAAGAGGAGATTGCCCGAAGAGCCTGGGAAAAGGAGGCTGTCCCTTACAACAGTACCGACATCACCGTCTTGCCAGATGTATCCAGATTGTCCGCCTGTTATTGGAAGCAACAAAGGCAGCAGGCGCAACATACAGGTGGGGACACCAGTTCCACATCATCCTCCGCAAGCAGGGAATGTCGTTTGCGGTCTGCTCTCCGGACGAACTGGGGGAGGCATTCCGGTTCTTGGAGATCCCACCGGTGCGGTTACCAGACTGGACCGAACCGCCGGCACCATTCGCTCCCAGAGGAGGCCCATATCCGGATTACGTGTCCCATCTTCCGAACCGAACAGGAGCGGAGCCACACGAACTCCGACTCTCGGAGCGTCGACTTCCGCGTAGAGATCGCGGGTCAGGGCCCGCTGACCCTCATCCTCCTGGACGACGTTCACCGCAGAGGGACTGAATGTTCTTCGGTACATCTATGTGGACTTTTTCCTGTAGTCCTTCTCACCCCTTTTTTTTTTCCCATAGGGTTCTTGGAGGACAGTCAAGAACACATTGCTGGTACTGCCATATACCCAGTTGAATTACTGCGGGTCTGGGGGGAGGGAAGGTTCTTGCCTGTTGGGGGATGTTTTAACTGTTATAACTGTTTCACCTGCCTAATCAGTGTCATCATGTAGGGGAAGGTGGGTTCTGGAATTGATAGCTGTTGATAGGGTGAGTCCGGGGCTTCAATGCACTTAAGTTTAATTGAAATACCTAGTTGACACTTGAATTACTGACACGCTGTTACTGCACTACTGTCTTTTCTCGTTCCCTATTTGGGTTCCGTGTAGCTGTGTCGTGTTTGAAGGCCTTCTGCGGGCGACACAGCTCACGTTGAGTAGTGGAGAGGTATTGTGCTCCGACTTTAGAGAACTTGCTCTTGATACAATCGGTTCAGCTGCTCCTGTGTAGGAGCTCGTTCTTTTTCTTCTTTCTCTTTTCCTTATCCCCTCCTTCCCCTTCTATCCATCCCTAAAAACTCTGCTACCATGTCTGACATTACCGTTGTCTCCCTAAACGTGCAGGGTTTGAATGTTTCGGAAAAGAGGTCCTCCATTCTCCGTCTCCTGTGGAAAAGAAAAGCGCATGTGGCCTTTCTGCAGGAAACCCACTTCCGGGCAGACTGCATCCCAAAGCTCACAAACGCTAACTACCCCGATGGGTATCATAGTGCATCACCTGACTCCAAGACCAAGGGAGTCTCCATCCTGGTCTCCCATTCCCTTCATTGGGAACACGTGGACACCTGCACAGATGAAGTGGGACGGTACCGTTTCGTGAAGGGTAAGTTGGATAATGCACTGTACACACTGGCCTCATACTATCTCCCTAACTCTGGTCAGGTGGCCTACTTGGACAGAGTGTTGAGGGCACTGCATGGCTTTCTGGAAGGCACCCTAATACTGGGGGGGGATTTAAATGTCACACTAGACCCCGTCTTAGACACCTCGCGAGGGCACTCCTCTCTACCCAGGGCAGCGCATCGTCGTATACGACGATTGCTGCATGAACACCAACTCATTGACGCGTGGCGGGTATTGCATCCCTCAGTCAAGGACTATACGTATTACTCGGCACCACACAATTCCTACTCTAGGTTAGATTACTTTTTCCTGCGTCATGCTCATCTCTCTAGCCTTACATCATCCTCAATAGAGGACATAACAATATCTGACCATGCCCTTATTACCCTCACCTTAGCCCGTCCTACGGCACACCCTCATTCCTGGCAGTGGAGACTGAACGAGTCGCTTCTGCAGGACTCGACAGTGGTCTCCAAGGTACGCAGGGACCTGGTGGAGTACTTTGACAAAAACAACACACCAGGGATGGATCCTTTTTGTATTTGGGAGGCGCACAAATGCGCGGTGCACGGGTCCCTTATACGAATTGGCGCCAAACTTAAGAAGGAGCGGACGGCTCACCTCAGAGACTTACTGTCCCGAATACACGGACTGGAACAATCCCATAAGGTATCGCAGGACCGGGTATTGGGGGCAGAACTGGGACAATTGAGGGAGCAGGTACGTTCACTCTGTCTTGCCAAGGCAAAGGCCACCCTAGTTAAATGTAGACGGCACTTTTACGAATTCAGTAATAAACGCAGTAGGACCTTGGCCCGTGCCCTCCGGAAAAACCCGCTCGCGTACATGCGTCCCACATATCCTAGGCACACGTAATGAACGACTGCAACTCCCACACGATATTTCAGAGACCTTCCGTGCCTATTATCACTCTCTCTATAACCTCCCAAAGGCACCCTCCTCACAAGACGGCGGTAGCCAGCTGGAGAGGATCGAGCAGTATCTTCGATCCTGCGGGATGAAATCCATCCCACTAGACGATATTGCGGCCTTAGAGGCTTCCATCTCCCCAGAGGAGTTGTCATGGGCACTGAAGGACTCACCCACGGAGAAGGCCTCGGGATCGGACGGCCTGTCCTTGCCATACTACAAGACCTATTCAGACGTGCTCACACCCCATTTCATCCGGGCCTTTAATTCGCTCACCGAGGGAGGCTCCATCCCTGGAGACACGTTGAGGGTGCACATCACGGTCAAACCCAAAGAGGGGAAGGACCCATCCCTATGCCAGAGTTATCGTCCTATTTCTCTACTGGATGTAGATTTGAAACTCTTTGCGAAGATTCTGGCATATCGGTTGTCTCTGCTCCTCCATAATGTGATACATACAGACCAAGTGGGTTTTATGCCTCTATGGGAAGCGAGAGATAACACCACACGGGCAATTAACTTAATGTACCAGGCGGCAGTTTCATCACTCCCCACTTGGTTTTTGTCAGCAGACGCGGAAAAGGCCTTCGACAGAGTCAGCTTTACGACATATAGGAATAGGGACTCATATGATGTCCTGGATCGCCGGTCTCTACTCCTTCCCGTCAGCCCAGGTTAAGGTCAAAGGGCACCTCTCATCCTCATTTAGGATCACTAACGGTACACGACAAGGCTGCCCCTTATTACCATTGATCTTTATTTTATGCCTGGAACCCCTGCTGTGTCATATCCGCTCCAACCCAGATATTACGGGCTTGGACCTGGGTGGCAGATCCCATAAGGTTGCCGCCTACGCGGACGATTTACTCTTCTTCCTCACGGCCCCTAGAATTTCTGATGGCGGAGCTGAGTAGATACTCGAGATTATCCAACTTCAAAATAAACTACCAGAAGTCAGAGGCTCTGAACATCTCGTTACCACAGACTTTAGTCACTGACCTGTCGGAGTCCTTTTCGTTCAAGTGGGCAAGGGACTCACTTAAATACCTGGGAGTCCGACTTCCCAGTGATCTATCTCGCCTTTATGCGGTGAATTTTCCCTCACTTCTTCAACGTATAAAGGCGGACCTGGACTCTTGGACGTCGGGTACTTTCACATGGTTTGGCAGGTGTGAGATTTTTTAAATTAAAATTTTACCACAGATTCTGTATTTCCTACAGGCCCTACCGATACATATCCCGCGCCCATTCTTTCAATCCCTGCTGTCCCTGGTGCACAAATTCATATGGGCAGGGAAACCGGCGCGTATCGCCCGATCCTTGCTTTTTCGTGTAAAGAGGGAGGGGGACATTGGTCTACCGGACTTTGTCTCCTACCATCACGCCTCCCACTTGACACGAATTTTAGACTGGTTCCGACACGGCGGGATAAAAGAATGGGTATCTATGGAACAGGCTTTTATGACGGTCCCCTTACAGGCACTACCTTGGTTGGGTAGACATGTTCCCCTGGCCGCACAGGACACACCCGACAATAGGTCCCACCCTTGCAGTCGCAGCACGAGTGTTTCCTCGGGCGGAGTTCTCGCCGTCCCCCTCCCTGCTATTTCCGATCTTAGGAGATCCTGCTTTTCCACCGGGACTGGATAGGGTCCCATTCCAAGTATGGTTGAGGGCGGGTAAGGGACAGGCAGTACATTTTCTGCAGGATGGGAGGTGGATGTCGAGCGCCCAACTAAGGTCTTTGTCGGATCCAGTCACTTTCTCGGCGTGGCCGGTTACCCAGTTGCGACATTTCCTGGTGTCATTAGAGCATCCTGGGGCGCAACTACGAGGCTGCTCCGCGTTTGAACTCCTATGTACAGGTACAGGCCCGATCCGGCACTCGTTGTCCAGACTCTATACGCTCTATACGCTCACCCTCCAATTTGCCTCCACCCCCTTACCTGCTTAGCTGGCAGAGGGACTTGGGCGAGACATTCACCCCTGAACAAAAGGACCGCCTATTCACCATGACGCATAAGTCCTCTTTGGCCAGTAGATTTCAGGAGGCAGGGTTCAAGATTCTGTCTCGTTGGTATAGGGTGCCTTCCAGATTGCATGCAATGATCCCGGCGGCCTCGCCATTATGCTGGAGATGTGGTGACCATGTGGGTACAATCATGCATATTTTCTGGGACTGCCCACTCCTGACTGGATTCTGGACAGAGGTGTGGTGCATATCCTCAAAGTTTACGGATTTCACCCTCCTGCGATCCCCGGGCCTCTTCCTGCTCCATTTGTGTGAGGTACCTCTGTCTTCGTATAGACGCTCGGTAGTTCGCCACCTGGTGAACGCAGCTAGGGCGTGTGTTCCTGCACTGTGGAGACAGTCCTGTCCCCCGACAGTGGGCATGTTGTTTGGCAAGATTCAGGAGATCACGAGAATAGAGGACCTCACGGCATCAATGAAAGGGACCCATGCCTCCTTCCTAAAAAAACATGGCGTGAATGGATCCGATTTCAAACAACTGTGGAATATAAGACCATCATGGCCTCGTGAATTCACATCTAGACCCGGTGTGTCAAGTTAGCTCCCCCCCCCTTTTTTCCTTTCCATTTTTCCTCTCCCTCTTACTGTCTCTGCTTCCCTTTCCTCCTTTTACTGCTCTCATGCTCGCTTCTGGAATATCATGCACGGCTGCGGCTTCAGGGTGCATATCAGAGATTCCATAAATATCTGTTTCCAGCGACATGGTACTCTCAGGTGACCCCTTACACTTATGTGATGCTGATAGCTGGCCTGTGGCCTTTTGAATGTTTTGCACTGCCATTTTCGAACTGTGTTATGTATATTTTGAATGCTTTGTGATACAAAATAACAAAATGAAAATAAAAGAATTTATATAAAAAAAAAAAAGAATATAAAAAATGATAAAAAGAAACCTGCATAGTTTTACGGAAAAAAACACGCAAAAAAACACGCAAAAATCACATCGCTAGCCCAACAAATAAAAAAAAAGTTATAGCTGTTTAACGAACGCGCGATAAAAATGGCTAAACGGTGACTGGTCCTGAAGGCTCAAAATAGCCCGGACCTGAACCGGTTAAAGTTTTTAGAAATTTTTGAGCTTAGACTTGTCCTTAATAACTTTTTTAACCCCTCCCTCTCTTCCAACACCAGTTTCATTAAGAAGTACCAGTTATCTATCTACAATATATTGCCCTACCCCAATCCCTATTTAAACACTCCTCTAACCTCCTAGCCATCTTCTCCCAAAATACAGCTGCACCTTCCCCATTCAGGTGCAGCCCATCCCTACTGAAAAGCCTGTAGCAAATAGAGAAGTCGACCCAGTTCACCAAGAACCCAAATCCTTCCTTCCTGTACCAGTTCTTGAGCCACTAGTTTACCTCTCTAAACTCCAGCTGCCTCTTTGGTGTAGAACGTGGTACTTGTTTTTTAGAAATGCTGAATTTTAGAGATGCCATCCAATAAGAGAAGGTATACTATTGGACAGTTTGACAGCTAATGAGAGAGGACAGGCTTCACTCTAGTACAATGCTTGCCAGCCACAGCCTGCAGAGCACAATCTGTTCTCTACATCGTACAAACATACATCTGGTAGGTGAGCAAGAATTAGGAGACAAATGGCAGTATGACTGAACGATCAGACTCCAAAAGGTTTGTTTGTAGTCTGTTACCATGAAGACATATACCATAGGTCTGCATAACAGCTGTAGGAGATTTTTAATTAAGACTATGTGCAAAGTTCCTTCATTTTTCATTTTTGAAACACCAGAACAATAAAACACTGTTACTGAAGTTGGACCCTTCCCTTTATTTATTTTTTATAAAATTTTATTGAACATACAATATACAAAAGCAAAACATGGCATTGCCCACATTTTGAGAAAGTGCACATTGATACAGAGTATGTCATTTACATTTTTTTGTCAAATAGATACGTTATCCATATATTGTTTCCTAAAAGCCCTTCCCTTTATTAATTTATTTAAAAAATAAATCATTTAGATGATTAGTTCAGTTAGAGAAGATGTAAATTGTAATTAGTAATTAAAGACAAGCAAAAAAAAACAAAACATAACATTAATGTGCTTAGATTAAAGTGCAAACATTCACAGCCTCTCCTCTGTCTTCCTTTCTTATCACTGTGAATCCATCACCTTCTCCCATTGTCTCTACTAGTTGGGGTTCCTTGTGGCACATGGGACACTGCTTATTGCGTATGCTTGACGCTCTCATCCATATTATAAGATTCCATCTTTCGCCTGAAGTAATGGGAAGAGCTCCATGAACTTGCTGACCTCTGTGAAGTATACCACGGCCAATAGTATGTTCAACCTCTGTATACCTTCGCTCATTGGATGGCACCTGAATAATGCAACAGAGAGAATTTAAAAGTGGTTATTTGTTTTAAAAAAAACAACAAAAAACAATTTTCAAATAACCTGTTAGGGAATTCTAGTTAAAGTTATCCCATAAATCATTTTCATACCAAAAGTCCAGAAATGCAGTTAATATTTTTTTTTAAAGTAATTTTCAGTGTTTCTGGCATATAAAAATACGTTTCTCATCTTTTTTTGCTTCACTGTGTCCCCCTTGGTCATGCTGCTAATCCATGCTGCCGGGGGTGAGCTCTGACAGAATTAGTCCAGCAGCTCCATGGAAACTAATGGAGCTGCGGTCGCACTTGTGTACATGCGTGACCGGCGCTCTATTCATTTCTATGGAGCTGCCGGACACACAAGCTGGACCCCGGAAGTCCCAAGGTTCTCATGTAGCACTTCGGGAGAATTTTTGTTCCCCGTTCTCCTTATCGCTGGGGGTCCCAGCGGTCGGACCCCCAGCGATCACACATGTTATCCCCTATCCTCTTTAATGACCAAGCCAGATTTTTTAAATCTGGTATGTCTGACTTATATGTCTGACATATCCAAGTAATTCTGACATTGTTTTTGTCATCACATGTTGTACTTTATTTAGGTGGGAAAAGTAGACTGATACGATTTGCGTAAATAAAATAAAAAAAATTTAGGGGCTTATAGGTGTCAGAATGATGGAAACCCCCATAAATGACCCCATTTTGAAAACTATACCCCTTAAGGTATTTATTAAGGGGTGTTGTAAGTATTTTGACCCCACAGTTCTTTTGTAAGGATTTATGCAATGCAGGTATAAAAGGATATCATTTAACATTTTTTTCACAAAGGTGTAATTTTAAAGACAGATTTCCTTGTAAAGCGACCATGAGAATGAAGAAACACACCCCAAAATATATCACTCTGTTTCTCCTACGTTTGAAAATACCCCCATTGTGGCCCTAATGCGCTGCCTGGAGAAACGGCCGGGTCAAAAAGGAAGGGAGCACCCGGAGGCTTTCAGGACTTTTGCTTGAAAATGTTTTAGGCCCCACTGCACATTTGAAGAGGCTTTGAGCTGCCAGACCGATAGAAACTCCCCATAACTGACCGCATTTAGAAAACTAGACCCCTTAAGGTATTTATCTAGGGGTATAGTGAGTATTTTGCTGAATTTAATGCAAAGCAGGTGAAAAAAAAAAAATCCACCCACCTTTTTCACAAATGTATAATTTTGAAGACAGATTTGTTTGTAAAGCGAACATGAGAATGAAAAAACACATACCAAAATCTATAACCCTGTTTTGCTGATGCCCCCATTGTGGCCTCAATCTGCTTACTAGTCGTGTAGCTGGGCCAAAAAGAGAGGGAGCACCCTTTGGCTTTCAGGGCACAATTGAATAAATTCTAGGCCCCATATCATGAATTTAGAGGCATTGACCTGCCTGAACAAAAGAAACCACCCAGAAATTACCCCATTTTAAAAAGTAGACCCCTAAAGGTATTCATCTATTGGTGTAGTGAGCATGCTTACTGTGAAAGTGATTAAAATGTTTAAATGATTACATCTTGCATAGACTCCATCTTGTATGGTGGGGACCATTTTGGATAGTTGGAATCCATCTTGTGGCCTAAGGAGCCATTTTGAGATTAATAAGTTATGATTGCTTTAAAAAGCGAATATCTAGGTCAGCAGTTGTCTTGAAACAATTCTAGGTTATGTGTTTTCGAGTTGAAATTTTGTATTATTTTTGTGTGATAAGGAGCCGATCACCCTTGAGTCTGGAAGGACGACATTGTTTACCATAAGGGAGGGGTCAGCCTGACTCTTCGCCTTGGAGAAGAGGTTTAATATAAGGAAGGGGGTAGTCTGACTCCTAACATCTATGACGTGGTATATTTTGGAAACTCATGGCTTTAGGGTATGTTCACACGAGGTCATTACGTCCATAATTGACGGACGTATTTCGGCCGCAAGTCCCGGACCGAACACACTGCAGGGAGCCGGGCTCCTAGCATCATAGTTATGTACGACGCTAGGAGTCCCTGCCTCGCTGCCGGACAACTGTCCCGTACTGTAATCATGTTTTCAGTACGAGACAGTTGTCCGGCAGCGAGGCAGGGACTCCTAGCATCGTACATAAGTATGATGCTAGGAGCCCGGCTCCCTGCAGTGTGTTCGGTCCGGGACTTGCGGCCGAAATATGTCTGTCAATTACGGACGTAATGACCTCGTGTGAACATACCCTTACATTTAAGACGCCTCTTGAGCCTATGATTGGTTCAGGACAAACATATTGCCATTATATGCTATTGGCTAAATGAAATCCAAATAAATGTCATATTGTAAAACATTGTAAATGATTGGCTGTAATCAAGCTGCTCCTACTTCGAAAGATATTATTGTAATGGTTTGATGAATAAACGGCAGAGAAGGATTTTGAGCATACAAAGCATGGTCTCTTGTGCCATCTTTTCTCTCATATATATATCGATCACCTATGATTTGAAACTGGATAAAATCACTGGAGGGCGGGTATAGGTTGACATACACAATACAAATTTCAGTCGAATATATTTTTGTCCATGATTGCATTAACGCTGACCAAATATTTTTTTAAAGGCGGAAATAATGGGTATTATTTCAGACACAGACAATATGGGTATATAACATTTTCTTCCAATTTTCAAATGCAATAGAGGAAAAATTTGTTAAAAGGTTTTTTGTTAGAAATATGCCACAGTATTAAATTTGGGCGGCATACAGAAGAGAAGTGAAGCTGTGTATTCATAATGGGTGCATGTCGCTATAGAAGTATTTGCCCGTACTTATGACTATGTCCCGCATCTGTGCCATTATGATGTCATTGTGGACAGCATTCTGTTCTAATATAAAATCACAGAGACGAAAAAATAAATCGTACTGGAGTGATGGGCAATATCTTAAAAAAATAAATAAATAGAGGAAAATGTATCCAACTATGTGGCAAACTCGAGTCTGTTCACAAGATAGAAGAACTGTCACGTTGGGTTCGTGGACCCACTGGGCCGTACCGCCTTGGCGGTATGGCAGCTGGCCATCAGGGCGCAGGTTACAGTCTATAGTTCGTATAGGGTACCTGTGGCAGCTCGGACAGTAGCAAGGCAGGCTCGGCTGGGACTAGGCAGCAGGTAGACGTCAGGCGTGGTGTAGCAGGACAGGCGTGGTATACAGCACAGCACGAATTCAGCTCAGCACGGCACTGGACCAGGATAGCACGGGATACAGGAACAGGGAACACTGGGAAACACTAGGAGACCATTTGCATAGACAAAACTTAGGGTACGACAACAACAACGCTCAGGCGTGGGAGGAAGGGGCTGAGCCCTTCTTATAGTCCAGGGTGCTCTTAAACATAAAAGTCTGATGCTGAGGTGAGTGCTGGCATCTCCTGAGGAGGAGACTGGGGCCAGCGCTCGCAGATCCATGGCTGCGGGCGTCAGGAGGTGAGTGAGCCTGACGGCCCGCGGCTATGGGCATGACAAGAACACCTGTCGGGCTGTCATGACGAGCTTTTTTTTTTATATCTCAGTCACTGGTTGTACGTCGTCTTTATAGCTCCATCAATCCCTATATGAGGGACGAGCGTGCCAAATGACGCGGTACACCATAACAGGCTCCTGCTCGCCAGAGTAGAAACCGCTATGTACACAAAACAACCACTCGGTTAAAGTATATATAAAGGGGCAGTGTCCAATACCATCTATAGAAACAGTAAAGAATCACTAATACCCAAAATAAAGTAAGTATTTCCAGAAGAATTGTCGGGTGTAAAAACCTGAACAAAACTGCAAGAAAGTCCATGGTATATTGATAAGGAACAGCTTATTAGCCCCTTAACGACCGGCGTATAGCGTTTTTACGTCGGTCATTTAGGGTAGTTCTTCTGAAGTGTCGGCTTTTCACGTCGGCACTTCAGAAGAACTTTCCCCGCATCGTGCGGGGTGCTGCTGAAGCCTGTGCTGTTAATAACAGCCTCAGGCTTCATGGCAACGATTAGAGACCACTAGCAGTGGTCTCTGATCGTATTTAACCCCTCAGATGCGGTACTCAATAGCAAGTGCCGCATCTGAGGGGTTTGGGAGGGGGTGGGCCTCATCGGAGCGTTTTTTGCAGGGATCTGAAGTCCGGGCTGCTGGTAACAGCCTCGGGCTTCAGGGCAACGATCGGAGACCACTAGCAGTGGTCTCTGATCGTATTTAACCCCTCAGATGCGGCACTAAATGGCAAGCGCCGGCCGCATCTGAGTGGTTTGCGAGGGAGGGGACCGCATCGGAGCGGTTTTACCGGGGATTGCATAATCTGCCTCTGAAGCCAAGGCTGTTAGCAACAGCCTTGGCTTCAGAGTGATGATCGGAGACCAATAACAATGGTCTCCGTTCATGTGATCACTGTGAGAACTATTCACAGTGATCACAAAATGTAGACAATGTGTTTCTCCTCCCTGTCTCTCTGTCTCTCCTCACACTTGTTACTTTGTATAAGAAGAGACGGAGAGAATTTTACAGTGACACTGGAGACACTAAATTACTAAAAATCTAATATATATACTTTATATAAACTTCAATTGTATACCTAGGCTAGGCTTATCCTTAGGGTTATTCTAGGTTCTATTCTATAATTAGTCTAGAGTTAGCCTAGGTTTAGTTTAGGATTAGCCTAGGTTTAGTCTAGGGTTAGCTTAGGTTTAGTCTAGGGTTAGCCTAGGTTTGATCTAGGGTTAGCCTAGGTTTGGTCTAGGGTTAGCCTAGGTTTGGTCTAGGGTTAGCCTAGGTTTGGTCTAGGGTTAGCCTAGGTTTGGTCTAGGGTTAGCCTAGGTTTAGCCTAGGGTTAGCCTAGGTTTAGCCTAGGTTTAGCCTAGGGTTAGCCTAGGGTTAGCCTAGGTTTAGCCTAGGTTTAGCCTAGGGTTAGCCTAGGTTTAGCCTAGGGTTAGCCTAGGTTTAGCCTAGGGTTAGCCTAGGTTTAGCCTAGGGTTAGCCTAGGTTTAGCCTAGGGTTAGCCTAGGGTTAGCCTAGGGTTAGCCTAGGTTTAGCCTAGGGTTAGCCTAGGTTTAGCCTAGGGTTAGCCTAGGTTTAGCCTAGGGTTAGCCTAGGTTTAGCCTAGGGTTAGCCTAGGTTTAGTCTAGGGTTAGCCTAGGCTTAGTCTAGGGTTAGCCTAGGCTTAGTCTAGGGTTTTTGTGTAGCGTACGTGTCTGACGTCTGTGTATTTTTTTGTGTAAAAAAAAAAAAGTTTAAAAAAATATATGTAAAAAAAAGTTTGATAGTCTACGTGTTTGTTCGACATCAGTTTTTTTTGTGAAGCGTGCTTTTGTGACGTCCGTGTATTTTTGTCTGGTTACAGCCTTTGTCGTACGTGTGTGTAATTACAATGGCCCATAGAAGGTTCACGGTGGAAGAGGCATACGCCATGCTAATTTCTGAAAGCGATACAGAAACCGCGTCCGAGGTAGAAATGTTGTCTACCAGTTATAGCGATGACTGATACGCTTTCTGCAAATGCAAGTGTCGCTGCAGAGTCCACACGCACAGAGCATGTCGCAGAAGTACCACAAAACACGGTATACACGCTCTATTCCCCCAGAATATATTGAGTGGGTACCCACAGAGTCATTTTCCCCTAATATCCCAGAATTTATTACCACACTAGGGATAAATATTAACGTTGAAAATTTTATAGCCCTCGATTTAAAAAAAAAAATATTCATTACAGATGAACTATTGGAGATGGTTGTTCACCTAAACCAATCTGTATGCTCGCCAATTCTTTGCTGAAAAGCCAACGTCAATGGCACCCCACAAATACTGGCGAACTTTAAAAAAAATTGGGGCTCATCATGGGGTTAGTTAAAAAGCCCTCAATCCGGTCATATTGGGCAACAAGCCCTACACATGCCACACCTGTTTTTCCAGCCGTTATGACCAGAAGCCGATATGAAGTGCTAATGCGCTTCCCTCATTTTAACGACAATCACTAGGTCCCCCTCCCGGAGTGATCCAGACCGTGACCGCCTGTTTAAAATAAGGCCCCTGATAAAAATTTTGGAGGAGTCATTTATGCCGGTGTACAACCCCGAAAAAAACCTAGTGGTGGATGAATCGCTGATGAGTTACAAAGGCAGGCTCTCATTCCACCAGTACCTCCCCTCAAAGAGAGCAAAATATGGGGTTAAAATCTACAAGCTCTGTGAGAGCGGTACAGGCTACACATCTGCCTTTAGAATCTATGAAGGCAAAGACCGTGATATTAACCCCCCAGGATGTCCCAGTGAGCTAGGATGCAGTGGCAAAATAGTCTGGGACTTGATGCAGCCTCTGCTGAATAAGGGTTATCAGTTACACACTGATAACTTCTATACCAGCATCCCCTTGTACAAGCACCTGCATGCCGCTGACACAGGGGCTTGCGGAACAATCCGCAAAAACAGAAGGGGCTTGCCAAATGAGCTGGTGAGAAAACGCCTGAGAAGGGGGGAATCAAGTGGTCTTTGCAGTGGAAACCTTCTTGCAATAAAATTTAATGACCGCAAGGATGTGTTCATACTAAGCACTGTTCACGCAGACTCAAAAGTGACAGTGAGGGAATGTGGTGCCACCTCTGATAAAGAAAAGCCGGTCTGCATCACAGACTATAAGAAATTCATGGGGGCAGTGGATTTGTCTGACCAGGCTTTACAGCCATACCTGGTGCAAAGAAAATCCCGCGCCTGGTATAAAAAGGTGGCCATCCACCTTATTCAGATGGCAGCATTCAACGGCTTTGTGCTGTACAAAAGATCAAATGGGCAAAATAAATGTTTTCAATTTCTGGAGAACATAATTGAGCACCTTTTATTTGAGTCCCCTGACCCCAGACACATCCATGAGGCAGAAGATGTCCGACGGCTTGTGGAATGTCACTTTGTATACCCTGTTCCTGCTACTGAAAAAAAACAATACCCCCCAAAAGCGATGCAGAGTGTTCAGCAAAAATGCAATACGAAGGGACACGCGATTTTATTGCCCTACATGTCCCTCTAATCCTTGTCTCTGTAACTATCCATGCTTTGAAATTTATCATACAGTCCCACATTATTAACTCATTTACTTTCACACCGTTTTTGTAGGGAGAACCAAAAGGGAGGGTTGCTTATTGGATAATGTTTCACTGTAAAAATGCAGCAATACTGTATTTTCTGGAAAAACCTATTTTTTTTTATTTCTTTCCCCCTATTAAAAATACTCACTATACCCCTAGATGAATATTAGCAGGACATTTATACTTGTCAAAATGACCTGCAGTACAACGGCAAATATAGCGTGGTTCCCTAAAATCAGCTCTGGAGTAAAAAGGCCTCCAAAAGCCAAAATGGACTCCTTCTATGATATGCCCTATAACGGGTCCATATAATAGATTAGACACACATATTTAGTATCGCCGTACACGGGAGAAATAGCAGAATGTGGAAAGGTGTCACTTTTACCAGTATGTCCTATGGTGTTTCAAAATGGCTTAAGAAAAGTGACACTTTTGTAAAAAAAAAAATGCAATTTACATTTTCTTGGCCCAAGTTTGACCAATTTCTGTAAAAAGTGTGAAGGGTTAAAACAGAAATTGAAACGATAGAAACAGAATTTGGGGTGTGTATTTTTTTTGTACCATGGTCATTTTTGGTCAATTCTGACAGTCTGCCACTCCAGTACAATGGCAAATGCAGCATGGTGCACTAAAATTAATTCTGGTGTGACAGGCCTCCAAAAGCCAAAATGAACTCCTATGATATGCCCTATAACGGGTCCATATAATAGATTAGACACACATATTTAGTATCGCCGTACACGGGAGAAACAGCAGAATGTGGAAAGGTGTCACTTTTACCAATACGTCATATGGAGTTTCGAAATGGCATAAGTGCCACTTTTGTAAAAAAAAATGCAATTTACATTTTTTTGGCCCAAGTTTGGACAAATTCTGTAAAAAGTGTAAAGGGTTAAAACAGAAATTGAACCGCTAGAAATAGACTTTAGAGTGTCTAGTTTGTAGAACACAATGTTTTTTTACCATTATTTATTGGACTTCAAGTCCATTACCCATACATTAATTACTTGTTAAAAAACTAAATTAAGACATTTTAGTGCGCAATTGAAAAAAGGGGCACTTGTGTTTTATACTATATTTCTGGTCCAAAAAAAATAAACTACACCTCCAAGTCAGGTGTCCTTATGATCAGGATAAATGAAAGAATATATTTCAATACATTTGTATGATACAATTACTTTTATTTTCAAACTGTTACATTTTAAATTATGAAAAATCTAAATTTTTTCTTTTTTTCCTGCCTTTCCACGGCTATAAAAAAAGTAACAAAAATGTTACCTATACATATATACAACAAAAAGGAAGCACTACATGTCCCAAGAAAACTGCACAATTCACATCGATACATAAAACACATACAGAGTTATATTGTGTTACATCTGTGAATAGCAAAACTGCGAAAATTGCTCTGGTCACTAAGGCTTAAAACACCTTCGGTATTAAGGGGTTAGAGATCCTCCAAAATAATATCATGCCCATATCACGGTACAGAATTAGGAATGTAACAGCTGTATGTGGCAGGACACAGTCCTAAGAAAAAGGAAATACATCCCCAATTTATTCTTGTAACCATTGCTAAAATGCACGACTTCCACTAATTCAGGGGCGGCACGGGCCGCAGGTGTTGGATTTATCTACTAATAAATGCAATGCCCACATTTATTTTTTATTTCAAGAACACTTGTGGGAGTCCATGTTCTGAATAGAAAGATGTGGGCTCCTGCACAATAAACTGTTAATAAAATATTAATTTGTTGATCAAGTCCAGGATTTAATTGTCCAAGAATTGTATAAAAAAAATCATAAGGGGTAAAATTAGTTTTACAGTCTAAAATAAATACACTTTACTAACTCCCCATGAAAATCCCTCCCGCTCTTGGATAGCACAGAAACTAAACAAAAAATATGAATACATGAAATTGACTCCCTAAAAAGAATCCCCAAACCCCACCATTTTTGGTGTTCCCTAAATATTCTTTCAAATTAATTATTAGAAACGGTGTGATAGGTCTCAAAACAGGGAAAGTTGCACAGGCTTGGTTCCCTCCTCCATCTCTTTTGGGGGTATCTTTTGTTCTCAGTGGCAGGGACGGGGTAAAGTGGTGCTCAGTGAGCCTTTGGACATCCTCTGACTTAAAAGATTCTCTAGGTGCAGGGGGAGTCAAACAGGAGGTGCTCTATAATCTTTTCATGATATTGTTGGAAAGGGAGTGTTCCTTGTGCCTTATAGCCATCTGTATGAGGTAGATCGCTACCTTTTTATACCATGCCATAGTCTTACATTTTACTAAGCAAGGTTGTAGGACTAGATCGACCCCCACACCATGAATTTATTGTAGTCCACTACACAGACCGATTTCTTATCATCAGTGATAGCTCCCCTCTCTCATACTGCCACTGAGGTGTCTCCATGTACGGTGGTCAGCATGTACACCTCTTTTTTGTCACTCCACTTGACAGCAAGCAACTGGTCACTTGCAAATGAGAGTGACGCACCCCTTTTTAATGGCCTGGACACCAGTTGTTGAGGGAGGCCAGCTCTATTTTTTCATACCATCCACAGGCCCCTGTACTAGCAGCATGGAGGGACTTATACAGGGGACACTAGTGTAGTAGTTGTCCGTGTACACATGGTGCCCTTTTTGTAGCAATGGCACCATGAGTTCCCACACAATTTTCCCACTAATGCCAATATCCTCTGGGCAGCTTGGGGGATTAAGGTGGCGATCCCTGCCTTCAAATAAAAATAAAAAAACACCCAGGTGTAGCCCGTTGTGCTCTCACACACCTTACACAGTTTGACACCATATCAAGCTGCTTTGGAGGGGATGTATTGCCGAAAGGATAGACGGCCCTTGAAGCTCATAAGAGACTCATCTACCGATAATTTTCGGTAGATAAGGTGTCTCAATTTGTTAAGGCGATCATAGCCTGGGTCACTTCTTGGTGGGATTTGGGAATTATCAGAGAAATGCATGAAACGCATTATAGTTTCATAGCGTGTTCGGGTCAGTAGGAACGGATGGAAGTTTTTTTAGGGTAATTTCCTATTGTAATTGTATTTCAGAGACCGTTGTGGGGATCCATGCTCTGGCATAGCAAGGCCTGGGATTTTCGGTCACAAATTGCCTGCCATATGTATTTGTCTGCTGGACAATTAGTTCCGGGACCTGATGACCTATGAATAGGGGGTAAAATTTGAGACAACTGTGTCGACGTCTGGAGTCGATATAAATGGTGAAATATGGGAGTGAAAGAATCTGCAGGATCCCACAATGCAGGGGGGACTGCATTACTAGGCCCTGCCTCTGACCGTTCAATGGTGACAGCTGCGTCCACAACCATAGGGCTGGGGGGTCCAGTGTGTCGCTTTCTGAACTAATTGAACTAAGTTCTGCTTCTGATGCAGTGTCCGCACCGCTGCCTGAACTTCTGGAGCACAGCAAGGTGTACGTCTGCTCCGCAGTGAACATTCTGCGATTTCTGCAATTCACATCCGCTATACTAATAAACTCATTAACTTTTTTTTTTTCTTTTTCTTTAAAAAACAAAAAGATATTACTGTAAACCGCAGCTAATAACCGCTATTATAATAGCGTAATCAGAAAAAAATGATCACAGAGATCACAGGTAATGTGGGGGTGATTACAGATAATCTGGGAACACAGGTGGATTAGTGGTGTGTATTTTACTGGCTGACAGCACAAGATTTGAATTGTGTCTCTCTCCTCTCACAAATCAACTACAGTGAGAGGAGGGAAAGAAAGAGCACAAATCCTGTGCTATATTTACTAAATATATGACTATAGGTATATCACAGTGACCATGTGATCAGTGGGGGCCTAACAATACATTTTTTTATCTCCACTCACCTAACATTCATGGTGAGAGGAGATAAAAAGCTTATTTTTACTTCATACAGCATTCGAACGGTGATCGCCGGTATTTGTGGACTATCGGCGATCATGTGTTTGGGGACCGCAAACAACGGTCCCCAGTCAGTGCTCGAGCCCTCAGTTACCAGGGGGAAGCTGAGAGCAGGGAGCTCTCCCTACTCCTGGCGGCTAATTTATTCTAATGCAGTGCCTTTTAACCTCTTAGCGCACCTTGACGCAACTGTACTATGGGAACCGGAGGCCAACAGTGGCTTCCTGCTCTCCCATGTACGGAAGCCTATTAGGCCCCGCCCGAGGCGGAGACTAATAGGCTTGATGTCAGTGAATAGCGGACAGCTCTAATGCATTGCGTTACGTGGGTAGTGCAATGTATTCTAATAACGATGAGAGGTGCAGGTCTTCAAGTCCCCTAGTGACACAAAAAAAAAAAAGTTATAAAAAAGTTCAAAGTTAAACAATTAAAAACTGCCTTTTATAGGAAAAAAACCTAAAAACTTTAAAAAAAAAAAGTACACATATTTGGTATCACCGCGTTCGTAACAACCCAAACTAGAATGTTATTTTTCCCGCACGGTGAACACCGCAAAAAGATAAAATAAAAAAACAATGCCAGAATCGCTATTTTTTTGGTCACCATCCCTTCTAAAGTATAGAATAAAAAAAGTGATCAAAAAGTCGAAAGTACCCCAAAATAGTACCAATAAAAACTACATACCGTCCCGCAAAAAAAAAAAAGTCCTTACACAGCCTTGTCAACACAAAAATAAAAAAGTTATGGCTCTCAGAATATGGGGACACAAAAAATTAATTATTTTTCAAAAAAGGGATTTTTTTTTTTTGTGCAAACTTGGTAAAACATAAAAAAAACATATACATATGGTATCTCTGTAATCATATCGACTCGCAGAATAAAGTAAAATTTCATTTATAGCGCATGTTGAACACTAAAAAAAAACCAAAAAAAACATTATCAGAATTGCTGGTTTTTGGTCACCTTGCTTGCCAAAAAAATGGAATAAAAAGTGATAAAAAATTGCGTGTACCCCAAAATGGTACCAATGAAAACTACAGATTGTCCCGCAACAAATAAGCCCTCACACAGCTCCAGTGGCCAAAAAATAAAAAAGTTCTGGCTCCCAGAATATGGCGACGAAAAATATACAAAGTATTCCAAAAGCGGATAAGATTGAGCACCATTTATCAGTGCGACACTGGCCACACATACGCGGGTTATTATTTATTTAGCGCATTATTATACCCTCTTATTTTACCCTGAAGTACTCCTCACTGATTATATATGCCCCCACATTATAAACTGAAATACCAGCAAAATCCAAAACAGAACTGCCAAGCAAAATCCCAAACAGAACTGCCAAGCAAAATCTGCGCTCGAAAAAGCCAAATGTCGCTCCCTCCCTTCTGAACCCTACAGTGTGCCCAAACAGCAGTTTACGTCCACTTATATGGCATCGCCATACCCGGGAGAACTGGCTTAACAGTTTATGAGATATTTGTCTTCAGTGGCACAAACTGGGCACAACATATTGTGCACTAAATTGGTATATCAGTGGAAAATTGCAATTTTCACTTTGCACCATCTGCTGGGCCCTAATTTCTAATGTAGAATCACCTGTGGGGTCAAAATGCTCACTACACCCATTATAATGCCCTTAGGGGTGTAGTTTCCAATATGGGGGTCACTACTTGGGGGTTTGTTTTACTATTTGACTTCCGAGCCCTGCAATTGTGGGCCAATGCTGTGAAAATCACCAAAATAGACCTCAAAATGTGCATGGTGCGCATGCTCATTTGTCCAGGCAAATGATAAATGCCTTGAGGGGTGCAGTTTCCAAAATGGGGTCACTTCTTGGGGCTTCCACTGTACTCTGGTACCTCAGGAGTTTTGCATATCTAACATGGCGGTTAAAAACCAATACAGCAAAATCTGCATGCCAAATGGTGCTCCTTCCCTTCTGAGCCCTGCCGTGGGTCCAAACAGTAGTTTATGACCACATATGGGGTTATGCCATAATCGGGAGAAATTGCTTTTTAAATGTTGGGGTGCCTTTAGTCCAGTATCCCTTGTGAAAATGAAGACATTCTACAATTTAGTGGAACAAAATGTAGATTTTAATTTTCACGGCCTAATTTCAATAAATTCTGCAAAAGACCTGTGGGGTTTAAATGCTCACTATACTCCTAGATGGATTCCTTGAGGGGGGTAGTTTCCCAAACGGGGCCACTTTTGGAGGGTTTCCACTGTTTTGGCCTCTCGTGGGCTTTGCAAATGAAACATGACACCTGAAAAACAATCAAGCAACATTTGAGGTCCAAAAGCCAAATGGTGCTCCTTCCCTTCTGAGCCCTGCCGTGGGTCCAAACATCAGTTTATTACCACATATGGGGTATTACCGTACTCAGAAGAGTTTGCTTTACAAATGTTGGGGTTCTTTTTCTTCTTAATCTATTGTGAAAATGGAAAACTCTGAGCTAAAACGACATTTTATTAGAAAAAAAACTTAGATTTTCATTTTTAGAGCCTAATTACACTAAATTCAGCAAAATATCTGTGGGGTCAAAATGCCCACTATACCCCTTGATAAATTCCTTCAGGGGTGTCATTTGCAAAATGGTGTCTTTTTGGGGTGTTTTCTTTGTTTTGGCCCCACAAGACCTTTTCAAACCTGACATGGTGCTAAAAATATATTCTAATAAAAATAAGGCCCCAAAATCCACTAGGTGCTCCTTTGCTTCGGAGGCCGGTGTTTCCGTCCACTAGCGCGCTAGGGCCACATTTGGGATATTTCTAAAAACAGCAGAATCTGGGCAATAAATATTGAGTAGCGTTTCTCTGGTAAAACCTTCTGTGTTACATGAAAAAATGGATCAAATCTGATTTTCTGCAAAAAAAATTACATTATTACATTTCACCTTTCATTTGCTTTCATTCCTGTGAAACGCCTAAAGGGTTAAGAAACTTTCTAAATGCTGATTTGAATACTTTGAGGGGTTCAGTTTTTAAAATTGGGTAATATATAGGGGGTTTATAGTATATAAGGCCCTCAAAACCAGTTCAGAATGGAACCGGTCCCTAAAATAAGGTTTTTGAAATTTTCTTGGAAATATGAGAAATTGCTGTTGCTGTTCTAAGCCTTGTAACGTCCTAGAAAAATAAAAAGGACTTTCAAAAAACAATGCAAACATAAAGTAGACATATGGGAAATGTAAACTAGTAACTATTTTGTGTGGTATTACTATCTGTCTTACAAGCAGATACATTTAAATTTTGAGAAAAACGGCAACATTTTTTAATGTTGCAATTTTTCTCAAAATTTTGGTGTTTTTCATAAATAAACACTGAATGTATCGAGCAAATTTTACCACTAACTTAAAGTCCAATGTGTCACGAGAAACAAAATCTCAGAATCGCTTGAAAATATAAAAGCATTTCAAAGTTATTACCACTTCAAGTGATACATGTCAGATTTGATAAAAATGGTCTGGTCCTTAAAGAGAACCTGTCACCAGCATTTCACCTATTGAACTTTACATATCCCTCACTGGCCGCTGCTATAAAAAGTTCATTGCCGTTATCCCCTTTCCTAAACTCCTCCTCCAACTGTAAATAACGGTATGCAAACATTTTGCGCCTTTTATCATAATAATCCGGTGTCCCTTTGAGCGCACACCCCAGAAGAGGACATCCATGCACAAGCACAGGATTTTGTGTGCTGGGGGAAGGCAAGGAGCTGTCCATCAAAAATAAGGAGGCGGGGTAAAATCGGAAAGACTTGAGGAATGAAGATATGACTCTTATGCTCATTTGCATACAGCGTGGGAACACTAAAAAACAGAATACTAAAGCTACAGAGCCGACTAAGAAGACAATTATAGGTTATATAGAAATGATTCTTCACCCACTACCACCAGGTATTGCTGGTTTAATAGGTGAAATGCTGGTGACAGGATCCCTTTAAGGCCAAAGGGGGCTTAGACACTAAGGGGTTAAAGGCTATAACTTTTTAATTTGTTGGGCTATTTGTTTGCGATCTTTTTTTCCGTAGACAATGCAGGTTTCTTTTATTATTTTTACACACATAATTTTAGTACTTTAGAATTTCTAAGCTTAAAGTTTGAAAATAATTGTAAAAAAATATGCTTTTTTACTTTTCAGCTTTTTTTTTCTGGTATTAATATAGTTTTACCCAAAAATATACCTCTTATTTGTGATCATCATTGTCTACCATAAATGTTTATATATTACAGGTCTATTTTAGGGTAAATGCGTCAGGGCTAGCGTCATGACAGTGATTGGCTGGGGGGGAAACGTTTCTTTTGAGTGGGTATTTTAGGTGTATTTATTACTTAGTTTATTTGCACTTTATTTTACTTTTATTTTTTTATTACTATTATGGCCTGTCCCTCAAAGGTCAGAAAAGAGCTTTGGGGGACTTTAGTTTTCTTTTACACCTTATTTTTCCACTGTAACTGGGGCTTTACAGCAGCCCTAATTGTAGGGGGAAAAAAAGCCCTCTTTAATGACTATTGTCACTAATAGGGCTGTGCTGTCACTAATAGACCCAGGAGCAGCCTGCCACTAACAGCATCCCGGCAATCATGTGACCAGTCACATGATCACTGGGACCAATAGAGGTAGTGGCACGCTCATTGAGTGCTGTGTATAAGTGATCAGAGAGGACCGAAGCAGTGAAAGCTTTTTGGAATTTTGTCTTTATTTTTGCTTTTGTTCAACTACGGTTATCGGTACATAAAATGTCTTGCCTGCGTAGGTTTCTGATACATCGTTGGTTTATTAAGCCGAAATGCGTGGTCAGCAATGGGCTTTGAGATAAAAATAATTTTTTATCTGTTTATTATTAAAAAAAAAAACTTCAATAAAAATATATATATATAAAAAAATAATAATAATTTGTGTGCATGTACAGGATTCACGTCAGCTGTCAGGATGCAGAGCTTTACATTCTTTGCAAGCTGACAAGAAGTAGTTTCCTCAGTACTGCTATGCTACTGCAGAGGCTCAGCTTCTTCCCTGACAAGCAGGCTCACTATGCAGAGACCTGGCTGTGGGGAGTTTGAGTGAGCATTCGTGTACACCAGTACTAGTCTCAGTGGGTGGACGTGCACATTGCTATGCACCTTGAACACCATTTGGCGCCATACTATGTAAATACATGTCATAGTTATTCAGAAGGGGTATAATGGCTAGTGATCTGTTTTAGGTGATAGATATATATATATATATATATATATATAGGTACTTTTCTCCCTGTTGTATGGGACTGCCATAAAGTAACTTTATCTTGTTAACAACTATGTAAATTCCTAAAGGACCACTTATTTAAAAATTAGTACGGCCGTCGGAAAGGTTGCAGGAGAAAATCAAGGGCCGCGTAGACGTGCGCCCTAGTATGCCGTAATGGAGCAGGAACCTTGATATTTATTGCTGCTAAGGCCGGCCCGTGAGCATGCGTTGTTCCGGTGAAGCCAGGGCCTGACTTGAATGCTGCTGCCAGGCTGCAGTACACTTTCTGAGCTGAGGAGTATGTGTAGAGTGATACCAAGTGGGCCAAGGAAAGCTGCGGATGAAATGTTAGGACACCGACGAACTGTGTAGGCGCGCACCGCTTCTACAATGAGGGGCTAACTTCAATCCCTCGGTCAGACCGTGAGGCTGGCAGGCGGCCCATGTGACATGGCCACGTAGCATGAAAAAACTAAAGTGGGAAGGCAAACAGTGGAGAAGTATGTTGCTCTATTGAAGCCTTGCCAGACAAAATGAGGGGAAGGCCAGACACTGAGAAGGAAGGTGTGCAGAAAATCCCATAATTGGGAATCTGGTCCTTATTGGAGCAGAGGAATAGAAAACTAGTGTGGGGGGGGGGGGGATATGGTGCTATACTTACCTAGTCCTGACATACCAGTATACCATACCATACTAGTATCCTCTTTGCTTCAGCTACCCTGAAGGACCAGCAGGGTCACCCCTTCAGCGACTGTCAATTAATTGTGAGAGCATGCTGGAAAAAACGGAGCAGTCAGAAATGCTGGGTGACCCCATGGCTGGCAGGTAGCAGAGGAGTTAGGCAGCTCAGTTCCACTTGTCTTCTTGGAGGAGGGAGTAAGTGTGGCTGTTTGTATTGACGTGAACATCTATTGCGGAAGTTAACAGTAAATTTCACCCCTTTCAATGTAGAAGGGGTTAAATCAAAGGACAATCTATGCGCGTATGGGTACATTTATGCTTGATGAACTTAGATTTAAATGTATTAGGGTTATATTCTGTGTTAGAGGCACACAGGAGCCGCCATCAGCCAAGTGGCAGTGCAGCGTCTATATATACGGTAGTAAATACATAGAAGCTGCAGTGCAAAAACAAAATAAAATGTTTAATAAATATAACAAAATGAAAAATGACAAAAATGAAAATAAAACACATACAACATACATTTAATAAAAAAAAAGGGCTACAAAGGTTTACATAGCCTTTAACTTGGCCTCATGCACACAAACGTATTTTTGTCCACCCGTAAATACTGGCGTAAATACGGGTCCTTGGTCACACGTATTCGACCCGTATTGCACCAGTATTTACGGACCCGTGCCCATAAATACGGGTCCGGTATCACCAGTATTCCACCCGTATTTACGAGCACGTTTTCGCTGCAAAATTGCACTGCAGTAATCGGCAGCCCTTCTCTCTATCAGTGCAGGATAGAGAGAAGGGACAGCCCTTTCCGAGGTAAAAGTAAAAGAAATTCATACTTACCCGGCCGTTGTCTTGGTGACGCGTCCCTCTTTCGACATCCAGCCCGACCTCCCTGGATGACGCGGCAGTCCATGTCACATGGGTTCAAACGTCATCCCAGGAGGCCGGACTGGAGGAAGAAGCAGGGAGTTCTGGGTAAGTATGAACGTCTTTTTTTTTTTTTACAGGTTGATCTATATTGTGATCGGTAGTCACTGTCGCGAGTGCTGAAAGAGTTACTGCCCGTCGTTTAACTCTTTCAGCACCCTGGATAGTGACTATCCCCTGACATCGCCTAGCAACACTCCCGTAATTACGGGTGCACACACGTAGTCACCCGTAATTACGGGAGCCCCATAGACTTCTATAGGGCTGCCCGTGCCATTATTACGGCCTGAAATAGGACATGTTCTAAGCATACGGGGAGGTACCAGTGGCCAATAGAAACCTATGGGCCCGTAATTACGGCCCGTAGTTACGGGCGTTTTTACGTTCGTGTGCATGGGCCCTTAGGCTGTGTTCACATAGAGTTTTTTTGCAGGAGGAAAATTCCTCCTGCAAAAGCTGCTCCAGACGTTTTTTGCACAGTGGTTTGACAAAAACTCGTCAAAACACTCGTTGAGGCATTTTATTCCCGTTTCTGACTGATTGAAATGGGGTTTTGGAGGTGGAAACCGCCTCAAGATAGGTCATGTCGCTTCTTCTTACCGTGACGCGGTTTTTCCGCTCGCGGTAAAAAAACTCGTCCGCCTCCCATTTAAATCAATGGGAGGCATTTTCGGGCGGTTTTTGACGAATTTTGCGGAGCGGTTTCCACGACAGAAAACTCGTCAAAAAACTCTGTGTGAACAGGGCCTTAGTATATAATTACATGAGCCATTTTTCGTGTCTTTACAAAAACGACGTGGTCTTGCTGTGATTGGGAAAATCACGTGATAAAACTCCAAAAGACTGCAGAAACTGTGGAAAAAACGTATCATGTATATACACCCTTATACCTCCCAGTGATCTGACTTCACAATTGCAAAAAAAAGTAAAAACCTGTTAGTAAACTTGAAGATCAAAAAAACAACCAAAATAGAACACGTGCTAAATCAATCACTTAATCATGCCGACTAAAATTACAGCGTGTTTTAGTTCAATATACGTAATAAGCATGTTGTAGAATTACCTCTCTCATATCAGAAAAATACAGGTTTCCATCAGTAAACGCTTTTCCCAGTGAAACATTCAGTGTGACCTCAGAGTTGTCATAGTGGCAGCTCAAATCTAAGTCTTTATCCTCAGAATACTGTACGACGAAGGCTTTGTGGCTGTCCAAGTAGCCACCTCCCCAATCTGGATATATAATAGAGGTAATGGGACGCAGATATTTCTCACGAAGAGGAGTAATGAATGACTCATCTAATCCAAGCTCATTCAGAAGAACCTAGGCAAGAAAGCAAAATAGGTGAAATGTGTTATACACCAGCCGCATATTGTTTCCATATGCTCGCCTATAAGGCTGGATTCACACATTCCGTTTTAATGCAGTTTTTGGTGCAGTTTTATTGTCATTTTTAAGCCAAAGCCGGGAGTGAATACAAAAGAGGAAATATATAATTTTTTTTTCTCTAAAATTTTCCTTCCATTCTGATCAACTCTTGGCTTTGGCTTAAAAAACATCAACAGAAACTGCATCAAAACTGCCTGTGTGAATCCAGCCTAACGGTAGGAACATGTAGATGCTTCAGTCTGGTTAAAGTGTAGGCGAATACCGAGTCAACAAGCGGTTTTACTGCAAATCGGTGCAATATCGCATGCAGTGTTAATTTATGGGATCACATGACATTGCATGTTAACACGCAACGTCATACATCTACAATTTTGTACCGCTATTGGATTTTTTTCACTTATTGAAAAAATTCAATTGAAGAATCTTCTCCAACTTTAAAAATCCTTCCTGGATAGGAGGATATGGCATGCGAGTCTTTGCTGAGATCTTACATGAGGTCAAAGTCCAACACATTGCGCTGCAGAGCCCTGCCTTAAGGGCGTGTTCACATGTCATGATCAAACTGCGCTCTTTTGCAAAATGTTTACGTTTTGCAAAAATCACAGCAGAAACCGCAATTTAACTGCGACATGTGAACACACCCTTCTAGGCTGGAGAAAGTTCTGTTATGACTGCCTGCTGAGGAAAGGTGATACAAGATGTGATAGGAGTCAGGTGACCCTGTAGTGACTACTTGGCTGGGTCTGTTGTATCTACAAAAAAAATTAGGTTAAAGGAAAGGTGTCATGAATTTTTTTTTTATTTTTATAATATTGCTTTTAATGTAATATTTTCAAACATTTTATTAAATTGTGTTCTCATGTTTTACGTTTTTATGTTTTTTTGTGAGTCTCCTCCAGCATCACCACCCAATCTTGCTGACAGCCTTCTCCAGCATCACCACCCAATCCTGCTGACAGTCTCCTCCAGCATCACCATACAATCCTGCTGACAGTGATGCTGGAGGAGACTGTCAGCAGGATTGTATGGTGACCCTCGAGGAGACGGTCAGCAGTATTGGGCGGTGATGCTGGAGGAGACTGTCAGCAGGATGGAGGGATAAAAGACATTTAGTAGGAGAGACATGTAAAATGCGCAAAAAATGTTTTTCAAATACACGCCGTGTGAACCTGTCAACTGAAAAATCATTCACTTCACTTTCATCATTCTAAGGGTATGTTCACACGCAGTATTTTCAGCCGTTTTTGGGGCAGTAAACGTCTTGAAAAATCGGAAGCGGAACGCCTCCAAACATCTGCCCATTGGTTTCAATGGGAAATACGGCGTTCTGTACCGACGAGGCGTTTTTTTAAGTGCCCATTTCCCAAAAACGGGACGTAAAAAGACGCCCGCCAAAAAGAAATGCATGTCACTTCTTGGGACGTTTTTGGAGCCGTTTTTCATTGACTCTAAAGAAAAACAGCTAAAAAAACGGCCGTAAAAAAAGCTACCAAAAACACGAGTTTGATTAAAAAATGGCTGAAAATCAGGAGCCGTTTTCCCTTTGTTTAGTAAGCGTGTGAACATACCCTTAGCCTTTTGGGGTGTCCTATAGCTTCTGCGAGCTTCATTTCAACATTCACACCCAAAATGTCAGCCGGACACTGCTTAGCAATTTGAAGACACCTTTTCCTGGCTTGTAGGAGGGAGGGGGGTGGGGGGGTGAGATTCCCTTCCACATTTACGGCAGCTGTGAGTCAGGTTGCTTTGCCTTATTCACCTTGCTGTAATTCTGGGAAGTGCTCCCTCTGGTGGCCAACATAGGAAAACATGTCAAATTATTATTTACTTTTTAATACTTTCCACCTTGTGGAAGAAAAAAAACATACAACAAAAAACGTAAAAAATATAATAGAAATAAGTAACTTACTTAAAAAAAAAAAGGTTTAATTCACGACACATTCCCTTTAATTTTCCACACATAAACCCTACCCAATTCCCTTTTTAACTTTTCAAGTAAATTCCACCATAAAAACGTAATTTGTTGACATTCCTCGGTTCGTTCTATTACGGCTTCTGGATCCACTCCCAGCATGCACTAGTTCTCCTCCAGCATGTTGTGTGCCGGGATCGAGGCTCACTAAACTGAGCATGCGTGGTTCAAAGAGACATTCTTTTAGGCACGCATGCGCCGAAATGATGCCTGGTCGACTGGAACAATCCACTGAACGAGCGTCATTGATGACGCGCCATTCAGTGAGCCTGCCAGAAGAATAATTTGTCCGAAAGAGTGCTGAATGGTTAAGTCATCATCAGAAGTCCAGAATTCCGATGGGAGTGGCGTCACATGACCGGAGTGGTATGCATATTTGAAAGTTTGTTTAATAGCTATTTGGGATCTGATTGTTAAGACTTATTAGAAAGCGGAAAGCCCCTTTAAGTCACACCATGTGAGAGATATTTTAAGAAGCCGCCTACTGAATTAGACACATGCCTTTAATTAAATTAGGTGCATCTCTGGCTGTTCGTGTCCGAATGAGAAATCAATGTAAATTTTCGCTATAATTTACATCAGTTTTTGATGTAAGCTATAGTAAATTTGTGGGGTCATGACCTGCCCCGCTCCTTCATAAGCTACACCCACTTTTCTGAAACTGTAAATGCATCAAAAGTAGAATGTTTTGCACAAATTGCAACTTCTGTTGCATTTGCGACTTTTTTACGCCAGTAAAATAACGTAGAAAAAAAAGTTCATAAATTCCCCCTACGGGTTTATATATTTAGAATTATTTTTGAACAAAGCAGCCAGGATAGTATTCTCCATGAGTTTTACTTCCCCAACCTGCTCTATTCTTGTATCTGGAATATGATATCTGCACAAATAGAACATGTATTGCCTGCTTATAAATTTTGTTATGCCCTTTCTGTCTATAATGCCTCATTCATGTTTACGTATCGAAATTAAGTTAAATACCACCACTTATTTAACTCAGAATTACAGATCCATATTTTTCATTTTATTTTTTACTGTGTCCAGTTTGAGTTTAATATACACTACATAAAAATAATATAATATACATAAGTAAAATATAAAATAAGAAAAAATACCCCATAGTTATTCATTGTGTTTGGCCGTCCCTTGTCCAATTGTGATTTCTCAAAGTTTTCAAGTTCTGCCACAAAGTCTGTGCAAAACTGAGGAAGAAATAAAGGGAAACAATATATCCTTTTACCTTAAAAAAAAAGAAAACAAGTGGGGAGGTAAAAAAAAAATATACACACTCACAATTCCAAATAACATAAGTAAATAAACTAGTACACGTCGAGTACATACAGACAATCTTTTGGACCTCATGGGTCATTTATTTACTCCGCTAATAACCAAAACAACGGACATCTAGCAAAATTCAAAACCGGTTCCTACTATTCTCCTGTGGGACTATGGATACAACAAACATTTTATGACAAATGTTTCAGAGAACAAAATATCGAAGCAGTTCTCCATTCACCTGCGTTTAACATTAAATAAAAAATTACTTTCAATGAAAAGGCCTGGATATCTCTGATCCTCCGAAAGCAGTGGATAGCAGATTCTTATAACGTATGTCACAATGGCATGACCGCACTCTACCTTCACATACCTCTACTAACATCTTTATCGTGGCATCAGTAAAGCAAGAGAAGGAATTAGACTACCATTTCCTCCTATGTGCAGTAGGAGGAGAGAGTAGTCAGTGGGCATATGAATCCTTTATTACGTACTATGGCAATACATGTAATCACAGTAGAGACATCAATATTTCATCAGTCTTAATGGCCACATAGAATCTAAACAGTGGTCTAAAGGTATCTCACGATATTGGAGTTAAAAATAAAATACAAAAAAAGTTCACCTTATCTTGAAGTTAGTGAATGTTCCAGATCCTGGAACTGAAAATGACAATCAGGGCCGGCGTTAGGATAGATGGCGCCCCGTGCAAAATTATCTTTTGGCGCCCCCCACAGTATAATGCCCCTTTAGTACACCCCCATACAGTATAATAATAATATAATATATTATGACCCCTTCAAGGACACGGTATTTTGTGCTCTAATTGTGCCCACACAGTATTATGCCCCCTAAGTGCCACAAATAGTATATTGCCCCCTGTAGTGCCCCTACACAGTATAATGTACCATAGTAGCCTCCCCACAGTATAATGTCCCCCTCCACTGGCTGCCACACACAGCCTTCCCTTGTAAATAGTACCTCCTGTAGATTGTGCCATACAGCCTCCCTGTACACAGTGCCATAATCCCCCACCTCCTCCCTGTACACCGTGCCATAATCCCCCACCTCCTCCCTGTACACCGTGCCTATAATCCCCCACCTCCTCCCTGTACACCGTGCCTAGAATCCCCCACCTCCTCCCTGTACACAGTGCCATAATTCCCCACCTCCCCCATGTACACAGTGCCATACAGCCCCCACCTCCCCCAAAACAAATTGTACTCACCTAGGCCCCGTTCCCACGACGAACTGAGCTGCTCCACAACGAGGACGACGAGATACTTGCCTACGGGCGTTTTTACGTTCGTGTGCATGGGCCCTTAGGCTGTGTTCACATAGAGTTTTTTTGCAGGAGGAAAATTCCTCCTGCAAAAGCTGCTCCAGACGTTTTTTGCACAGTGGTTTGACAAAAACTCGTCAAAACACTCGTTGAGGCATTTTATTCCCGTTTCTGACTGATTGAAATGGGGTTTTGGAGGTGGAAACCGCCTCAAGATAGGTCATGTCGCTTCTTCTTACCGTGACGCGGTTTTTCCGCTCGCGGTAAAAAAACTCGTCCGCCTCCCATTTAAATCAATGGGAGGCATTTTCGGGCGGTTTTTGACGAATTTTGCGGAGCGGTTTCCACGACAGAAAACTCGTCAAAAAACTCTGTGTGAACAGGGCCTTAGTATATAATTACATGAGCCATTTTTCGTGTCTTTACAAAAACGACGTGGTCTTGCTGTGATTGGGAAAATCACGTGATAAAACTCCAAAAGACTGCAGAAACTGTGGAAAAAACGTATCATGTATATACACCCTTATACCTCCCAGTGATCTGACTTCACAATTGCAAAAAAAAGTAAAAACCTGTTAGTAAACTTGAAGATCAAAAAAACAACCAAAATAGAACACGTGCTAAATCAATCACTTAATCATGCCGACTAAAATTACAGCGTGTTTTAGTTCAATATACGTAATAAGCATGTTGTAGAATTACCTCTCTCATATCAGAAAAATACAGGTTTCCATCAGTAAACGCTTTTCCCAGTGAAACATTCAGTGTGACCTCAGAGTTGTCATAGTGGCAGCTCAAATCTAAGTCTTTATCCTCAGAATACTGTACGACGAAGGCTTTGTGGCTGTCCAAGTAGCCACCTCCCCAATCTGGATATATAATAGAGGCAATGGGACGCAGATATTTCTCACGAAGAGGAGTAATGAATGACTCATCTAATCCAAGCTCATTCAGAAGAACCTAGGCAAGAAAGCAAAATAGGTGAAATGTGTTATACACCAGCCGCATATTGTTTCCATATGCTCGCCTATAAGGCTGGATTCACACATTCCGTTTTAATGCAGTTTTTGGTGCAGTTTTATTGTCATTTTTAAGCCAAAGCCGGGAGTGAATACAAAAGAGGAAATATATAATTTTTTTTTCTCTAAAATTTTCCTTCCATTCTGATCAACTCTTGGCTTTGGCTTAAAAAACATCAACAGAAACTGCATCAAAACTGCCTGTGTGAATCCAGCCTAACGGTAGGAACATGTAGATGCTTCAGTCTGGTTAAAGTGTAGGCGAATACCGAGTCAACAAGCGGTTTTACTGCAAATCGGTGCAATATCGCATGCAGTGTTAATTTATGGGATCACATGACATTGCATGTTAACACGCAACGTCATACATCTACAATTTTGTACCGCTATTGGATTTTTTTCACTTATTGAAAAAATTCAATTGAAGAATCTTCTCCAACTTTAAAAATCCTTCCTGGATAGGAGGATATGGCATGCGAGTCTTTGCTGAGATCTTACATGAGGTCAAAGTCCAACACATTGCGCTGCAGAGCCCTGCCTTAAGGGCGTGTTCACATGTCATGATCAAACTGCGCTCTTTTGCAAAATGTTTACGTTTTGCAAAAATCACAGCAGAAACCGCAATTTAACTGCGACATGTGAACACACCCTTCTAGGCTGGAGAAAGTTCTGTTATGACTGCCTGCTGAGGAAAGGTGATACAAGATGTGATAGGAGTCAGGTGACCCTGTAGTGACTACTTGGCTGGGTCTGTTGTATCTACAAAAAAAATTAGGTTAAAGGAAAGGTGTCATGAATTTTTTTTTTATTTTTATAATATTGCTTTTAATGTAATATTTTCAAACATTTTATTAAATTGTGTTCTCATGTTTTACGTTTTTATGTTTTTTTGTGAGTCTCCTCCAGCATCACCACCCAATCTTGCTGACAGCCTTCTCCAGCATCACCACCCAATCCTGCTGACAGTCTCCTCCAGCATCACCATACAATCCTGCTGACAGTGATGCTGGAGGAGACTGTCAGCAGGATTGTATGGTGACCCTCGAGGAGACGGTCAGCAGTATTGGGCGTTGATGCTGGAGGAGACTGTCAGCAGGATGGAGGGATAAAAGACATTTAGTAGGAGAGACATGTAAAATGCGCAAAAAATGTTTTTCAAATACACGCCGTGTGAACCTGTCAACTGAAAAATCATTCACTTCACTTTCATCATTCTAAGGGTATGTTCACACGCAGTATTTTCAGCCGTTTTTGGGGCAGTAAACGTCTTGAAAAATCGGAAGCGGAACGCCTCCAAACATCTGCCCATTGGTTTCAATGGGAAATACGGCGTTCTGTACCGACGAGGCGTTTTTTTAAGTGCCCATTTCCCAAAAACGGGACGTAAAAAGACGCCCGCCAAAAAGAAATGCATGTCACTTCTTGGGACGTTTTTGGAGCCGTTTTTCATTGACTCTAAAGAAAAACAGCTAAAAAAACGGCCGTAAAAAAAGCTACCAAAAACACGAGTTTGATTAAAAAATGGCTGAAAATCAGGAGCCGTTTTCCCTTTGTTTAGTAAGCGTGTGAACATACCCTTAGCCTTTTGGGGTGTCCTATAGCTTCTGCGAGCTTCATTTCAACATTCACACCCAAAATGTCAGCCGGACACTGCTTAGCAATTTGAAGACACCTTTTCCTGGCTTGTAGGAGGGAGGGGGGTGGGGGGGTGAGATTCCCTTCCACATTTACGGCAGCTGTGAGTCAGGTTGCTTTGCCTTATTCACCTTGCTGTAATTCTGGGAAGTGCTCCCTCTGGTGGCCAACATAGGAAAACATGTCAAATTATTATTTACTTTTTAATACTTTCCACCTTGTGGAAGAAAAAAAACATACAACAAAAAACGTAAAAAATATAATAGAAATAAGTAACTTACTTAAAAAAAAAAAGGTTTAATTCACGACACATTCCCTTTAATTTTCCACACATAAACCCTACCCAATTCCCTTTTTAACTTTTCAAGTAAATTCCACCATAAAAACGTAATTTGTTGACATTCCTCGGTTCGTTCTATTACGGCTTCTGGATCCACTCCCAGCATGCACTAGTTCTCCTCCAGCATGTTGTGTGCCGGGATCGAGGCTCACTAAACTGAGCATGCGTGGTTCAAAGAGACATTCTTTTAGGCACGCATGCGCCGAAATGATGCCTGGTCGACTGGAACAATCCACTGAACGAGCGTCATTGATGACGCGCCATTCAGTGAGCCTGCCAGAAGAATAATTTGTCCGAAAGAGTGCTGAATGGTTAAGTCATCATCAGAAGTCCAGAATTCCGATGGGAGTGGCGTCACATGACCGGAGTGGTATGCATATTTGAAAGTTTGTTTAATAGCTATTTGGGATCTGATTGTTAAGACTTATTAGAAAGCGGAAAGCCCCTTTAAGTCACACCATGTGAGAGATATTTTAAGAAGCCGCCTACTGAATTAGACACATGCCTTTAATTAAATTAGGTGCATCTCTGGCTGTTCGTGTCCGAATGAGAAATCAATGTAAATTTTCGCTATAATTTACATCAGTTTTTGATGTAAGCTATAGTAAATTTGTGGGGTCATGACCTGCCCCGCTCCTTCATAAGCTACACCCACTTTTCTGAAACTGTAAATGCATCAAAAGTAGAATGTTTTGCACAAATTGCAACTTCTGTTGCATTTGCGACTTTTTTACGCCAGTAAAATAACGTAGAAAAAAAAGTTCATAAATTCCCCCTACGGGTTTATATATTTAGAATTATTTTTGAACAAAGCAGCCAGGATAGTATTCTCCATGAGTTTTACTTCCCCAACCTGCTCTATTCTTGTATCTGGAATATGATATCTGCACAAATAGAACATGTATTGCCTGCTTATAAATTTTGTTATGCCCTTTCTGTCTATAATGCCTCATTCATGTTTACGTATCGAAATTAAGTTAAATACCACCACTTATTTAACTCAGAATTACAGATCCATATTTTTCATTTTATTTTTTACTGTGTCCAGTTTGAGTTTAATATACACTACATAAAAATAATATAATATACATAAGTAAAATATAAAATAAGAAAAAATACCCCATAGTTATTCATTGTGTTTGGCCGTCCCTTGTCCAATTGTGATTTCTCAAAGTTTTCAAGTTCTGCCACAAAGTCTGTGCAAAACTGAGGAAGAAATAAAGGGAAACAATATATCCTTTTACCTTAAAAAAAAAGAAAACAAGTGGGGAGGTAAAAAAAAAATATACACACTCACAATTCCAAATAACATAAGTAAATAAACTAGTACACGTCGAGTACATACAGACAATCTTTTGGACCTCATGGGTCATTTATTTACTCCGCTAATAACCAAAACAACGGACATCTAGCAAAATTCAAAACCGGTTCCTACTATTCTCCTGTGGGACTATGGATACAACAAACATTTTATGACAAATGTTTCAGAGAACAAAATATCGAAGCAGTTCTCCATTCACCTGCGTTTAACATTAAATAAAAAATTACTTTCAATGAAAAGGCCTGGATATCTCTGATCCTCCGAAAGCAGTGGATAGCAGATTCTTATAACGTATGTCACAATGGCATGACCGCACTCTACCTTCACATACCTCTACTAACATCTTTATCGTGGCATCAGTAAAGCAAGAGAAGGAATTAGACTACCATTTCCTCCTATGTGCAGTAGGAGGAGAGAGTAGTCAGTGGGCATATGAATCCTTTATTACGTACTATGGCAATACATGTAATCACAGTAGAGACATCAATATTTCATCAGTCTTAATGGCCACATAGAATCTAAACAGTGGTCTAAAGGTATCTCACGATATTGGAGTTAAAAATAAAATACAAAAAAAGTTCACCTTATCTTGAAGTTAGTGAATGTTCCAGATCCTGGAACTGAAAATGACAATCAGGGCCGGCGTTAGGATAGATGGCGCCCCGTGCAAAATTATCTTTTGGCGCCCCCCACAGTATAATGCCCCTTTAGTACACCCCCATACAGTATAATAATAATATAATATATTATGACCCCTTCAAGGACACGGTATTTTGTGCTCTAATTGTGCCCACACAGTATTATGCCCCCTAAGTGCCACAAATAGTATATTGCCCCCTGTAGTGCCCCTACACAGTATAATGTACCATAGTAGCCTCCCCACAGTATAATGTCCCCCTCCACTGGCTGCCACACACAGCCTTCCCTTGTAAATAGTACCTCCTGTAGATTGTGCCATACAGCCTCCCTGTACACAGTGCCATAATCCCCCACCTCCTCCCTGTACACCGTGCCATAATCCCCCACCTCCTCCCTGTACACCGTGCCTATAATCCCCCACCTCCTCCCTGTACACCGTGCCTAGAATCCCCCACCTCCTCCCTGTACACAGTGCCATAATTCCCCACCTCCCCCATGTACACAGTGCCATACAGCCCCCACCTCCCCCAAAACAAATTGTACTCACCTAGGCCCCGTTCCCACGACGAACTGAGCTGCTCCACAACGAGGACGACGAGATACTTGCCTAGGCCGCCGTGATCCTGTACAGAGTTTCCCAACCTTTTGAAACTCCAGGCACCCCTGGAAAAAAAACAAAAAACCTCCCCCAATAAAGTGACCATCTGCCCCCCCCAGTAAAACGACCATTAGCCCCCCCGCTCACAGTAAAACGACCATCAGCCACCCCAGTAAAATGACCATCAGCCCGCTACTCGCAGTAAAATGACCATCAGCCCGCTACTCGCAGTAAAATAACCATCAGCCCGCCCCTCACAGTAAAATGACCACCAGCCCGCCCCTCACACATGCACCCTGTAGATAGTGCCACACAGCCCCCTGGTAGGTGGTGCCACACAGCCCCCTTGCAGGTATTACAGGAAGGGGGGTGCTAGCGCCACTGTAGCTCCCTGAAGGAGCGGAATCTCCCTGTGGCCAGGGATTCCGCTACTGGACGGAGCGCTTGATGTCTCTGTCCATATATGGACAGTGACACCAGGGGCAACACCTGAAGCGGAATCCCCGTCCACAGCGTTGCTGACGCTGTGACCGGGGATTCCACTCCAGGAGAAGCCCCTGACGTCACTGTACTGACGCTAGTAGATAGAGCAGGTAGATACCTCCCTGCTCTAGTGTTCAATAGTATTTGCGTCCTAAGGACGCAGATACTATTGAACGTGGTGTCGCTACCGCTGTAGCAGCCAAAGCGGCTGCTAGCGGTGCCGCCGGCCATGGGGAGCCCATCCTGACGGGCATCACAGGCGCCCTCATGTCCGGTGTTGCCGCTATGGCCGGTAGCGACGCCACAGAGAAGAAGCGCCCGAGCGAAAAGGCAGCTGTTGGGCTAAGGGGCTTCTGAAACACAAGCAGGGGAAGGGAGCCAGTGCAGCACCCCTTTCCACCTGCTGAAGTGATGCGCCCTGTGCAGTGGCAGAGGTTGCACACCCCTAAGGCCAGCCCTGATGACAATGACGCCTTTTGAGATGTGCTATTTCAGATTTTATGATTTGAATTGATCTCCTTAAAGCAAGCTTTGAGACAACTCAGATCTGATAAGTACACATGTAACATAGCTACTTCCGTTACGGTTCAATTCGTTTTATTGAGAACCCCAGAAATCCATACATCATTGTATATAGAACAAATGAAGTCGGCAAAGGAGGCAATATACCAGATTTCAACATAGGCATATAACAGTATAAGAAGGACAACAAAACCATTTTATACCTTGTTTAAACAAAAATCAGGTAGGACAAAGACGGAGGACTTACATAAAAGACATTGGATCTTCAGAAATATATCCATCTGTTCACAAACAGATGGGGGAATAGGGGTGTAATTCAAAAGCTTGGGCACAACTAGATGTGTAGCTTGTATGAGGCTGGCAATAGGTCCTGTGTGTGTCCCAATAATATCAATCACATCTAAGTTTATTAACTAATTTTCTTTCTTTCATGGGCTACTATTCTTACAACACAAAAGATGTGCATACACTTAATATGTATGTTTTATTGCGGTTTTTATTTACTCTTGCATTTTGCGAATCAATGATTACATAATGCATTGTTAAATCTTTAACCCCTTCCCGACAATTGTCGTATGGATACGTCATGGAAAGCTAGTGATTCCCGCATTTTGCCGTATCCATAGACAAATGGTGGACATCGGCTCAGAAGCTGAGTCGGTGCCACCACCCCCGGGTGTCGGCTGCATGTTATAGCTGACACCCTGGGGTAATGGCGAGGACCGAAGTTTGCTCCGATCCCCACCAATAACCCCTTAAAGGGAAGGTGTCACGAAATTATTTTTTTTTAATATAATATTGCTTTTAGTATGATATTAAAATACATTTTATTTATTTGTGTTCTTATGTTGTACTTTTTACTTTTTTCTTACTTTTACTTCTCTACGTAGGCTGCCATTTTTTTTTTCATCTCTGTATGTGACGATTAACGACACATACAGAGATGGAATACGGGAGCCGTTCCATTCACTATAGCGTACACCGTCTGTGTGGGAACGGCGCATGCGCCGCTCCCACACAGACCAAAAGGAAGGTCTTTGGCAGAGCGAAATCCGGCGCCATTTTCATGTGGACCGGAAGCCGCGGCCGGACAGTAAGATGATGACTTCCGTTCGCGGCTTCCGGCCATATCTTCAAGGCAGTGAAGACGCAAGGTACCGGAGCGGAGGCAAGTTATGTTTGTGTATGTGATGTGTGTATTATGTTCGTGTATGTTCATGTTATTCTGTCTGATTACCACTGTATCTAATCCTCCTACACTGTGTATTCGCTCAGAAAATGGCGGCACACAGTGTAGGAGGTTTGAAGATTCAGCCCCTTTCTTCTCCTGGCACTAGCCAGAATAAGGGAGGGGGGATTGTGTGAGGACACTAGAGCGAGTGTGTCTACCCCAAATTTGCAGCATAAAGCAATGAGGTTGCTTTACCACATTGCCAATGCTGCAATTTTGGGAATTGCTCCCTCTAGTGACCAGCACATGGAAATGTTATAAATTAGAATCTAATTTATAATATTTCCTGACTTGTGAAAAAATTAAAACAATGTGTAATCACTTATATACTAACTGTTTAAAAAAAAAAAAGCGACACATTCCCTTTAAATGCAGCGGTCAAAAGCGATCGCTGCATTTAAGGTGTTTGCAGCTTATCGGACCCCAGCAATGAAATTGCTAAGGTGCCGGTGGCTGCAAAGGCAACCGGAGGCCTAACACTGGCCTCCCGGTATGCCTAGTACAGAAGACTTTCAGGCCACGACCGGAGGCTTACGTAGCCGCCGGCTAGATGGTGCCGGCTCAGGAGCTGAGGCGGCGTCATCAGCGGTGGATGTCAGCTGTATGTTACAGCTGACATCCAGCTAGCTCCGATTCCTGCCATTAACCCCTTAGATGCAGCAATCGTTGCATCTTAGAAGTTGGCAGCAGATCGGCGGCCTTGCATGCTAACAATGGCCTCCTGCTCTGCCATTAAGGAAGCCGATTAGGCCCCGCCCAGAGGCGAAGCCTAATCGGCTTGCGGTCTGTGATGGACTGACAGATCTAATACAATGCACTGCATAGATAGTGCAATGTATTAGAAAAAGAATCCGAAAGTTGGACCTTCAAGACCCCTAGTGGGACTAAAGAAAAGTGTACAAAAAAAAAAGTGTAAAAAATGTTGTAAAAAACATAATAAGTTTCAAGTTATAAAATAATAAAACGCAATTGCCCTTTTTCCCTTATCAAGTCCTTTATTATTCAAAAAAATACTTAAACCATAGATATTTGCTATCGCCGCGTCTGCAACGGCCTGAACTATAAAAAAATTATGTTATTTATTCCATGCCGTAAACGGCGTAAAAAGCAAACCAGTTAAAAACAATGCCAGAATTTTGTTTTTTTTGTTCATTTTGCCCTACAAATATTGGAATAAAAAGTGATCTAATAGTTGCATGTATCCAAAAATGTTACCCATAAAAACTATAGGTTGTCTCGCAAAAAACAAGCCCTCATACAGCTCCGTCGACTAAAAAATTAAAAACTTACGGTTCTTACAACATGGCGACGGAAAAAATACATTCTTTATACAAAAGTAATTTTATTGTTGTAAAACATAAGAAAGTGCTATAAATTTGGTATCGCCGGAATCGGACTTACCTGTAGAATAAAGGTAACATGTCATTTATAACGCATGGTGAACACTGTATAAAGAAAAAACTATGCCAGAATTGCTGTTTTTTGGTCACCTTGCCTCCCAAAAAAATAGAATAAAAAGTGATCAAAAAGTCGCATGTACCCCAAAATGGTACCAATAATAACAGCTTGTCTCGCAAAAAAACAGCCCTCGTACCTCTAAGTCTATGAAAAAATAAATTACTTAAGGCTCCAATATGTAAAAAAAAAAAAAAATTCAGTTGTGCAGGCCCGAGGGGAACATTTCTTCTGTTTCAAAAGGCGATTTATCAAGGCCCTAAAATTAGGGAACCAGGAAGGGTAGGACCAAAACATATCTGGTGGAAGAGAGGGTGCCCATATTATACCAGGACAACACTTTCCCAGCAAAATTCCCCAAACTGCAAAGGTGCAGAGTGTGGACCAAAAGGGGGCCTGTGCATAAAGGATTGCTTCACAGCGTAACACACATCTATGGATTATTTTACCCCATTATTATACCACCTGACTATGCCCCTGATGTACTCTGCCGAGCTTACATATGCCCCCACGTTATAAACTAAAATACCAGTAAAACTCCAAACAAAACTACTACCAAGCAAATCCACTCTCCAAAAGCCAAATGGCGCTCCCACATATATGGCATCGCCATACCCAGGAGAACCCTTTTAATAATTTTTGGGGTGTGTGTCTCCAGTGGCTCAAGATGGCATGACATATTTGCCACTGAAATGGCATATCTAGGGAAAAATGGACATTTTTACTTTGCACCATCTGCAGTGCAATAATTTATGGAAAGACCTGTTGGGTGAAAATGCTCACTACACCCCTTAATAAATGCCTTGAGGGGTGAAGTTTCCAAAATTGGGTCACTTCTCAGGGGTTTCTTTTATTATTTCACATCAGAGCTCTGCAATTGTGAACCAATACTTTGTAAATCACCAAATTAGGCCTCAACTTCGCATGGTACTCTTTCGCTCCTTAGCCCTGTCAAATGTCCAGGCAAAAGAATAGGGCCACATGTAGGGTGATTCTAAAAGCAGGAAACAGCATCATAATTAGAGAGCTGTCTTGTTATGGTGGCACACGCTGGGCACCACATATTGGCATATCTATGGAAAAAATCCCATTTTCACTCTGCAACATCTAGTGCACACTAATTTCTGCAAAACACCTGTGGGGTTAACATGCTCACTACACCCCTAGGTGAATATCTTGATGGGTGTAGCTTCCAAAGTGGGGTCACTTCTGGAGGATTTCCACTGTTTTGGTCTCACAGGGGCTTTGCAAATACGACATAGCGACCAGAAACCAAAATCAGCACTCCAAAAGCCAAATGGCACTCCTTCCCTTCTGATCCTTGCCGTGTGCCCAAACAGCAGTTTATGACCACATATGGGGTATTTCCGTACTCCAGAGAAATTGCTTTACAAATGTTGGGGTTCCTTTTTTTCCCCTTTATTTGTTGAGAAAATGAAAAATTGAGCTAAAGCTACGTCAAATTGAAGAAAAATATTTTTTTTCTTTTCACTGCACAATCCTAAAAAAAAATCTATGAAAACACCTGTTGGGTCAAAATGCTCACTACACCCCTAGATGAATTCCTCAAGGGGTGTAGTTTCCTAAATAGAGTCACGTTTTGGGAGTTTTCACGGTTTTGGTCCCTCAGGGGCTTTTCAAATGCGACATGGCCTCTGCAAACCATTCCTGCTAAATTTGAGTTTCAAAAGCCAAATGGCACTCCTTCCGTTCTAAGCCCTGCCGTGTGTCCAAACAGCCATTTATGACCACATATGGGGCATTGTTTTACACGAGAGAAATAGCTTTTTCTCCTTTAGTCCTTGTGGAAATGAGAAAAAAATTCGCTAAACCTACATTTTCTTTGAAAAAATTTCGATTTAATTTTCATGGCCTACTTCCAATAATTTTTGCTAAATACCTGTAGGATCAAAATGCTCACTATACCCCTAGATAATTTCTTCAAGGGGTGTAGTTTCCAAACTGGGTCACTTGTGGGGGTTTCCACTGTTTTGTCCCCTTAGGGGCTTTGCAAATGCGACATGGCCTCTGCAAACCATTCCTGCTAAATTTGAGCTCCAAAAGCCAAATGGCGCTCTTTCCGTTCGGAGCCCTGCCGTGTGTCCAAACAGCCGTTTATGAACACATGTGGGGTATTGTTTTACTCTGCAGAAATTCCTTTACAAATGTTGCGGTGCTTTTTCGCCTTTAGTCCTTGTGGGAATGAAAAAAAAAAAATTGCTAAACCTACGTTTTATTGGAAAAAAAAGTCGATTTTCATTTTCTCGGCCTACTTTCAATAATTTCTGCAAAAAACCTGTGGGGTCAAAATGCGCACTATACCCCCAGATAATTTCCTCAAGGGTGTAGCTTCCAAAATGGGGTCATTTGTGGGGGGTTGCCCCTCTTGACATCACAAGACCTCTTCAAACCTGACATGGTGCCTAAAATATATTTTCATAAAAAGGAAGCCCCAAAATCCACTAGGTGCTCCTTTGCTTTTGTTTTGAAAACTTTGAGGGATGCAGTTTTTAAAATGGGGTGACTTATTGGGGGTTTCTAATTTGTAAGGCCCTCAAAGCCACTTCACAACTGAACTGGCCCCTGAAAATACAGCCTTTTGAAATTTTCTTGAAAATGTGAGAAATTTCAGCTAAAGTTCTAAGCCTTGTGTCCTAGAAAAATAAAAGGATGTTTCAAAAAAACTATGCCGATCTCAAGTAGACATATGGGGGATGTTAATTTGCAACTATTTTGTGTGGTATAATTGCCTGTCTGACTTTTTGGATATGGGGTACAGGAATAAAAGGGATGATAACTGGCTGTCTTACAAGCAGATACATTTAAATTTATAAAAATACACATTTTTCGCTAAATTTTGGTGTTTTTCACAATCAAATACTGAATGTATCGAGTACATTTTGCCAGTAACAAAGTCCAATGTGTCACGAGAAAACAATATCAGAATTGCTTGGATAGGTAAAAGCATTTCGAGGGTATTACCACATAAAGTGAAACATGTCAGATTTGAAAAATGAGGCTCTGTCAGGAAGGTCAAAAGTGGCCAAAGAGGGAAGGGGTTAATAAACTATGATTTAAAAAAAGTTCATCATCTTAGATGTCATCGATATTATGATGATCCTGTGTGTTAGGGTCAGTTCACACTGAGGTATTTAGCGGTGATTTTGATGCGGAAACCACGTTGGAATCAGCGCCAAAGAACTTCCAAAATTGCCCCTCATTGATTCCAGTGGGAGTCATTTTTTTTTCCCAGGTGGCTTTTGGCTTATGCGGTGTGTGAATCCTCCCTGACATGGAAGACCATGATAACAACTGTTAGCGAGTTAAAGAGGCTCTGTCACCACATTATAAGTGCCGTATCTCCTACATAAGGAGATGGGCACTATAATGTAGGTGACATCAGTGCTTTTTATTTAAAAAAACGATCTGTTTTCACCACTTTATTAGCGATTTTAGATTTATGCTAATGAGTTGCTTAATGCCCAAGTGGGCGTGTTTTTACTTTAGACCAAGTGGGCGTTGTACAGAGGAGTGAATGACGCTGACCAATCAGCGTCATGCACTCCTCTCCATTCATTTAGTCAGCGCATAGGGATCCTTTTAGATCGCTATGTGCTGTCTTATACTAACACATTAACAATACTGAAGTGTTTAGACAGTGAATAGACATTCCACGGGATGTCTATTCATAATCTCTGCACTTCGTTACTGTTTCTGTGGTAGTTACAGCAGAGGAAGCGTAATCTCGCGAGATTACGCTGTAGATGACAGGTTACAACGAGATTACGCTTCCTCTGCTGTAATTACCATAGAGACAAGAGACAGTAACGAAGTGCAGAGATTGTGAATATACATCCCATGGAATGTCTATTCACTGTCTAAACGCTTCAGTATCGATAACGTATTAGTATAAGACAGCACATAGCGATCTAAAAGTATCCCTATGTGCTGCCTAAATGAATGGAGAGAAGTACATGACGCTGATTGGTCAGCGTCATACACTCCCCTGTACAACGCCCACTTGGTCTAAAGTAAAAACACGCCCACTTGGGCTTTAAAGAGGCTCTGTCACCAGATTTTGCAACCCCTATCTGCTATTGCAGCAGATAGGCGCTGCAATGTAGATTACAGTAACGTTTTTATTTTTAAAAAACGAGCATTTTTGGCCAAGTTATGACCATTTTTGTAGTTATGCAAATGAGGCTTGCAAAAGTCCAAGTGGGTGTGTATTATGTGCGTACATCGGGGCGTTTTTAATACTTTCACTAGCTGGGCGCTCTGAAGAGAAGTAACATCCTCTTTTCTTCAGAACGCCCAGCTTCTGACAGTGCAGATCTGTGACGTCACTCACAGGTCCTGCATCGTGACGGCCACATCGGCACCAGAGGCTACAGTTGATTCTGCAGCAGCATCAGCGTTTGCAGGTAAGCTCGACTTACCTGCAAACGCTGATGCTGCTGCAGAATCAACTGTAGCCTCTGGTGCCGATGTGGCCGTCACGATGCAGGACCTGTGAGTGACGTCACAGATCTGCACTGTCAGAAGCTGGGCGTTCTGAAGAGAAGAGGATGTTACTTCTCTTCAGAGCGCCCAGCTAGTGAAAGTATTAAAAACGCCCCGATGTACGCACATAATACACACCCACTTGGACTTTTACTTTTAAACACACCCACTTGGACTTTTGCAAGCCTCATTTGCATAACTACAAAAATGGTCATAACTTGGCCAAAAATGCTCGTTTTTTTAAAATAAAAACGTTACTGTAATCTACATTGCAGCGCCTATCTGCTGCAATAGCAGATAGGGGTTGCAAAATCTGGTGACAGAGCCTCTTTAAGCAACTCATTAGCATAAATCTAAAATCGCTAATAAAGTGGTGAAAACAGATCGTTTTTTTAAATAAAAAGCACTGCTGTCACCTACATTATAGCGCCCATTTCCTTAGGAGATAGGGCACTTATAATGTGGTGACAGAGCCTCTTTAAGAAGGACAGATCTGCAACACAAACGGCTGAGCTTTGAAAGGTAAGGCTTCATAAAAGGTACTGCACATGAGGATCTAAGAGCATTGTAAAGCTTTTATAATACACTGGAGGTACACTTTAATACCTGTTCACATTAAAAAAATATATATATATCTGGTATTATAAATATCAAAAAGCACATTACCTGGGATTGAATGCAGGTGGTTTAAAAGACCCTCCAAAGTTGCATTATGAGACTCACAGAAATGAACAGCTTCCAAAAATTCTTCAGTTAAAAAAGACTCCTTATAATAATAAGAAAATACAATTATTAGTCAAAAGTCCTGTTGCCATTTTTATAGCTCATAAAAGGGGTTGTAAACTAATAACAAATGAAGCTCTTGTTATGAGAACTTAACCCCTTAGTGACCAGCCTATTGTAGGCCTTAATGAGCAAACCATTTTTTAAGTTTTTCCATCGTCTCATTGAAAGAGCTATAACTTTTTTATTTTTGCGTTGACATAGCTGTATAAGGTCTTGTTTTTTGTGGGACAAGTTGTATTTTTTAATAGCACCATTTTGGGGTACAAATAATTTATTGATTAACTTTTATAATTTTTTTGGGTTTACCGTGTGGTATAAATTGTAGCGTCCATGGCCGCGGGCCGTCGGGTTTACTCACCTCCCGACGCCCGCAGCCATGGATCCGTGAGTGCTGGTCCCCGTCTCCCTCCTAGGAGACGCCAGCACTCACTTCCGCTCCATTCGGCTGTGTCATCATCAACTGCCACGATTTCCTGGTCTATAAGAAGGCCCCAGGCCTTCTAATCCTTGCCTGAGCGTTGTTAGTCTATCCCAGTCTGTCTCGCAAATGGTCCCTTAGTGTTTCCCGTTCCAGCTGTTACCCGTGCCCTGTTTTACCCGTTCCTGTATTCCGTATTGTTCCAGTTCCTGTGCCTACCAGCGTTGGAGTCGTGTCTTCTGCCACGTCCAGTGTCTCCTGCCACGTCCATTGTCTCCTGCCACGTCCAGTGTCGTCTGCTTCATCGCATACTGCCCGCCACGTCTGGCGCCACCTGCCGCACCAGCCTCCATCCGTGCTGTAGCCACAGCCACCGTCCGGACTATTTCAGGTACCCAAGCATTACTGACTGCCATTGACTTTCGCATAGACTGTGACCTGGTCAGCTGCCTCCCCGCTACGGCGGAGCGGCCTAGTGGGTCCACATACCCTGTGTCCGTGACATAAATAACACAATAACTTGATTCAGCGGGTTGTTACAATTGCAACGATACCAAATTTATATAGTTTTCTTATGTTTTACTACTTTTACACAGTAAAAACACTTTTTTTTTTTCAAAATTATTTGTTATTTTGTCTCCATATTTGAAGAGCCATAACTTTTTTATTTTTCTGCCGATGCAGATATATGACGGACGACTTGTCGTTTTTATTGGTAGCATTTTGTAGTACATCCGACCTTTTGATCACTTTCTATCACATTTTTTTTACGACGGGATGAACAGAAAACAGCATTTCTGGAACTGTTTTTTACGGCGTTCACCATGCGGTTTAAATAATGGAATAGCTTTATAGGTGGGGTCGCCATGGACACGGCGATACCAAATATGTCATTTTTTTCCTTTTTTTTGTTTTTTCATAATAAAGCATTTTGTATGGGGAAAAAGTGGGTTTTTATTTATTTTTTACTTGGGACGAAGTCCCCCAGGTCCGCCATCTTTGTACTCCTATGAAGCCCTGCCTATGGCAGGGCTTCATAGGAGACGGTCAGAATCGCGATATACTACAATACATTAGTATTGCAGTATATCGTGCAAGCGATCTAACGATCGCTGGTTAAAGTCCCCTAGGGGGACAAGTAAAAAAAGTAAAAAACAGTAAAATAAAGGTTTTTTTTAACAAATAAAAAAAAAAACGTAAAAGTTAAAAGCTCAAAAAAAAACCCTTTTCCCATTTTCCCTCCAGCACAATGTAAAAAAAATAAAAAGCTAACATAACAGGTATCAACGCGTCCGTAAAAGTCTGAACGATTACAATATATCATTATTTAGTCTCAAGTGATCAAAAAGTCTCAAGTACCCCAAAATGGTACCAATATAAACTGAAGCTCGCCACGCAAAAAATAAGCCCTCACACGGCTAAATCGACAGAAAAATAAAACCGTTATGGCTCTCAGAATGTGGCGACAAAACTCAAATTTAAATTTTAACAGTTTTTTCCTTGTAAAAGTAATAAAACAAAGAAAACTATATAAATTTGGTATCGCTGTAATCGTATTGACCCGCAGAATAAAGTTAACATGCCGTGTTTACCGTACGGTGAACGCCGTAAAAACAAAACCATCCAAAAGGTTGAGGAATCGCAGTTTTTTTCCTATTCCACCCCACATATATTTTTTTCCTCATTTCCCACTACATTATATTGTACAAAAAATGGTGCTGTGAAAGTCTACAACTCGTCCCGCAAAAAACAAGCCCTCATACGGCAATATTGATGGAAAAATAAAAGCGTTTACGGCTTTTGGAAGGTGGGGAGGAAAAAACAAAAGTGAGATTCCGAAAAATGGCTGCGGAGGGAAGAGGTTAATGAGTTAACATTATTCTTTGTGTCGTTACGATCGCAGCGATACCATATATGTGTACTTTTCCAAGTTGTTTTTTTTTTCACTTTTATTAAATAAAACCACTTTTTATGGAAAACAATGATTTTATTATATATTTAATGTTCACCTTTTTTTTTTTAAAGATTTAAATGCTGCGGTCGCTATTGATCGCGGCATTTAAGGGGTTAAACGGCTGAGATTGAAGGTTTCTTCAATCTCAGCCGTTGCAGCGGTGGCGATCGTGCGGACGTAGCTTCAGTGCCCACGCGATCACCATCATGTACATGCACGTTATAATGCGGGAAGGTGCAACTTGTCACTTCTTTAATAAAAACTATAATTAAAAAATTAAATCTATTGATAAATCTGAAGCAGATTCTTTTTGCCTATCCCTGATGTAAAGCTGGCATAACAATCAAATAAAACGTGCGTGTGTTCAAACCAAGCCACAAGCCTGGAAAAGATGTACTCATACGTGCGCTTACCTGTAATACATACACTTCTGGGTGCAACGGTTTATAATAAAGTGAGATTTCTACTTTCCTGTGCATTGATTCTTCTGCCAACCTCATTCGTCTGTGCACCTCTTTCTTAACCTGAAAAACAAAAAAAGTTTCGTGCTAATTAATATAAAAACAATAGTAAAACTGCAGCATGGAGACAAAAAGTCTCATGCATAAAAACTACTCCACACTAAAGGCTGAGTCTTTGTCCATAGCAGCCAATCACATAACATCATTCCTTTCATTAAAGAGGCTCTGTCACCAGATTTTGCAACCCCTATCTCCTATTTTTGGCCAAGTTATGACCATTTTTATATTTATGCAAATGAGGCTTTCTAAAGTACAACTGGGCATGTATTGTGTATGTACATCTGGGCGTTTTTACTTCTTTTACTAGCTGGGCGTTGTGAATGGGAGTGTATGATGCTGACGAATCGGCATCATCCACTTCTCTTCACAACACCCAGCTTCTGGCAGTGCAGACACACAGCGTGTTCTCGAGAGATCACGCTGTGACGTCACTCACTTCCTGCCCCAGGTCCTGCATCGTGTTGGACGAGCGAGGAGACATCGGCACCAGAGGCTACAGTTGATTCTGCAGCAGCATCGGCGTTTGCAGGTAAGATCGATGTAGCTACTTACCTGCAAACGCCGATGCTGCTGCAGAATCAACTGTAGCCTCTGGTGCCGATGTGTCCTCGCTCGTCTGACACGATGCAGGACCTGTGAGTGACGACACAGCGTGATCTCTCGAGAACACGGCTCTGTCTGCACTGCCAGAAGCTGGGCGTTCTGAAGAGAAGTGGATGATACTTCTCGTCAGAACGCCCAGCTAGTAAAAGTAGTAAAAACGCCCCGATGTACGCACATAATACACGCCCAGTTGGACTTTAGAAAAACTCATTTGCATAAATATAAAAATGGTCATAACTTGGCCAAAAATGCTCGTTTTAAAAAAACAAAAACGTTACTCTTATCTACATTGCAGCGCCGATCTGCTGCAATAGGAGATAGGGGTTGAAAAATCTGGTGACAGAGCCTCTTTAAATACCGGCAAAATGAAAGCTGCAATTTATTTGGTTGCTTTGAGCAATAGCTTAACTTTTTATGAGTCTATTTTTTTTTTTATATACATGATGCTAAAATTCCCCCATGACAGTTCTCCGGTGCCTAAGCATTAAGTAGATCTACATAGTCGAGTCACATTATTATGACCGCCTCCTACTTTCGACGTCAGCAGCACGTAGCCCATGAAGGAAGTGATGTCTAGTGGGCTGGCTCGGTCGGTATATAAGGTGTGCGATAGGCTGTCTGAACACATATCACATGTTGTTGCCATGGGTAAAAGGGGAGATTTATCAGAGTTGCAAAAACACATGATTTTTGGCTTTCGTGCCAAGGGTGGCGGTATTTCTCAAACAGCGCAGTTTGTGAACTGTTCGCGTGCTGCTGTGGTGAAATTGTATCGTGAGTGGACAAACAGCACCATTAGAAATACGTGGAAACCGCAGAGCACCACATGCCATTGATGTGAAAGGTGAACGTCTGCTATGAAGGTGTGCCAGGGCCAAACGACACGCCACAGTGGAGCAGCCCACCGTGAAAATCAACCAAGGGGCTACCAGACGTGTCTAAAACAACAGTTCAGCAGGAAGATTGTCACTGCTCCTATGCTAACAAAGATGCATCAGAAAAAAAAGGCTTCAATTTGCACGGCAGTATCGGAATTGGACCACTGATGATAGGCAAAGGGTTGCCTTCAACGATGAGTCACGTTTTCAGCTACATCGAACAGATGGACGTGGGCGTGTCAGGCGGGAAACAGAGAACAAACACCGTGCAACAATTGCTGGAAGAACACAAGCTGGTGGCGGCAGCGTTATGGTCTGGGGAATTTTTTCATGGCATACTCTGGGCCCACTCATCCATGTAAGAGCACTCTGAACCGATTTGAGCATGAATCTATCATTGCAGATCACCTCCACCTAGGGATCCATGATGCATCGAAACTTCGATACTGTTTTGATACTGTGCACCCCCAAACTGATCGATACCGTTATTTCATGTATTTCGATACTAAGCTGTGCGGCCGCACAGTTCAGTATAGTAACACATGAATGTATGAGAGCAGGACTGCGGCTGTGTGATACAGCCATTGCCCCGCTCCCGAGTCCTGACAAGTGCGCGCGCGGTCAGCATGAGGTGATGCGACCAGCGCTGCACTAATGAGCGGCGGCACTGCAAAACAACCCCAAGTTCTGTCTTCAGTGCCTGCGCCGCTGCTCATTATTGCAGTGCCGGCCGCATCACCTCATGCTGACTGCGCACAAACTTATTGTTAGGAGCGGGGCAATGGCTGTATTACACAGCCGCAGCCCCGCGGCGGAGATCAGAGAAACCGCTCATCGCCGCCGCTATTCTCCTGAATTCTGCGATCAAAGCTGACCACAGCATTCAGGGGAAAAGGAGAAGGGGGCATGCCCTTTGGATCGCGTCACAGGGAATTCCTGTGACGCGATTGAGAGCCATACCATATATGGGCAGACAGCCCAGGGTTCATTGAAGTACCCCAGGGTTGTCTGACCATATTTCCTGTTAGGGCATACTTAGGTATGTCCTAACAACTGCCTGTGTACTATCAGTACACAGGCTAATGTACTGGCATATAGATATATGCCAGTACATTAAAGTTTAAAAATAAATAAAGTAATGTTAAATAAAAATTTAAAAAACACACACACAAATTACAATAAACATTCAAATAAGTCTCGATACATAAAATATACACATATTCGGTATTGTCACGACCATAACAACACATTTATAGCGCCATTCATGTTTACGCTGTTATAAAATAAAAAACGGCTTTCTTTCGCTTATTAATGTGAGGCACGAGGTATTATGAATTTTGAACCTCCATGTGCCTCACATTAATAATAATTAACCCCATCATGTACCTCAAACATTAACCCAATGTTGTCCATTATGACTGAGGAACATGATGGGGTTAATTACTTTTAATGTGAGGCACGTGGAGGTTCAAAATTCATCACACCACGCGCCTCACATCAGAAAACGGAAGAACTTATTTTTATTATTATTATTGTTGGCAAAAGTATCGTTTTGGTATAGAGTATCACAACACTACATGAAGTATCGGTATCGAAGTCCAAATTCTGGTTTCGTGACATCCCTACCTCCACCCATACATGGTGTCTGTCTTCCCTGTAGCAGGTGGAATCTTCCGGGAAGACAACGCGACATGTCACACGGTTAGAAATGTCTGACAGTGGTTGGAAGAGCACGACCAAGACATTCAAGTACTTCCCCGGCCCCCTAATTCGCCAGACTTGAACCCAATTGAGCATCTGTGGGACCACCTCGATCGTCTTGTTCGCTCTATGGATCCTCCCCCACGCACCCGCCAGCAAATGTGGGATGCACTGGAGACAGCATGGCTCCAGATACCGGAGACAACCTACCAGCTCCTTATAGAGTCACTCCTAGCCCATCTAGCTGCTATCTGTGCTACACACGGCGGTTACTCTGGATATTAGCTGGTGGTCATAATAATGTGACACGTGTGTGTGTATATGTCTATCTATCTATAGGAGCCCTAAAACCAGCTGAAATTATGCAGGAGGTGGATGTACTGGTAATCATAATGCATCAGTCCTTCTCTAGTGCAGAGGGTGACTATGATTATTTCCATAAGAGCATGAAGATACAGTATACTAACTGGTTGCTTATCACACTGGCTGCTACACAACACCCTAGAGTCGGGCAGTGAGGGTTCATTCGACAGCTATCCCTCCCAACTTCCCCATAAACATACAGTACACCATTAGATGGCTTGAGCATGCATGTATATTTTAATAGCGAAAATGGGATAGGCCGCTTACCTCTCAGAGGAACGAAGGATCAGGCTTGTTGAATTTTAACATGCCGAGCCTTCAATCCCCAAACAGCAGACATCAGAAGACCGGAAGACTCCTTCAATACACATTCAATTGTCAACTGATCCCATTGAATTTGGAATTTGAAGGTTCAGCCGAAATGTATAATGTGCATGGCCAGCTCTAAGAAATACTTAGCCAGGACACCGTGTGAATAAATAAAAAGGATTCTAACGCTTATATCAGACTTTATCTGGTCTACAAGCTGGTGCTATGTTTTATCACACATGTCCATATAGTAAGTACATAAATGTGATTTTTCGGAGAGGAAAAAAAATAACGTTTGAAAATATTTTATAAATATTAAATTACACAGCAAACATCATACAGTATGTTACAAGATAACTTAGTAGTGAATGAGTAAGTGTATGCCCATATTTTACCCATACCGTTTCCAGTACACGAGCAAACTTCTCCGTACCATGGCATCCTCGGCTTTGTAATGCCTGAAACAGATAAAATTCAGATCATTAAAACCTTCTACTATTAGTTGAAGTTACAAAGTTTTAGAAAGCCTTCCCTATCTCAGCTCGATGATAGAATTGAATTATGAGCTCCTACATTTAAGTCCTTTCTTTTAGGGGTTATTTTATTTTTGTGTTGTGGGTTTGCTCTATGAAAAAAAACACACGCATGAACCTCACCACAAATAATGGGGCTTCCACTACAAACCAACTAACCCAAAAAAAACAACGAGCGAAAAACAAAAGCTCCGTGTGGCATCTGTATATGGTGCGTGGCTGCGTGATTTTCGCGCAGCCGGCATCATTATGACACTGGTTTTATGTTTACAAACAGAAAAGCACGAGGTGCTTTTCGGTTTTCATTCATTCTTTTTACTACTGTTGCACGAATCATGCGCGGCACCCAGGAGGTGCTTCCGTGCGCGATTTGCACGCACCCATTGACTTCAATGGGTGCGTGCTGCGCGAAACGCGTGCAAGTATAGGACATGTCGTGAGTTTTACTCAGCGCACATACGCTGCATGAAAATCACTGACAGTCTGAACGGCCCCATTCACTAACATAGGTGCGTGCGACGCGCGTGAAAATCACGCGCGGAGAACGGACGTATAACACGTTTGTGTGAATAAGGCCTAAGTGTGTTAGCATGCAGGGCATCAAAATATAATTTCGTGATATGCAACAGTATATCACATGCACGGTATCAAAACACAATTTAATGACATCATGCAATAGTATAAAAGTATATACTCAATTCTGTTAATGAGTGATGGAAATTTGTATAAAGATATAATACAATATTTATAGATGTCAAACACTACAACACACTATTTTATAGTATGGCAGCCAATATAGAGTAGAGCCCCTAGGCTGCCATGGTAACAGAAGGAGCCCCATCCCTCTGTCAAGCTCCTTAGATGCTGCGGTCACTATTGACTGCAGCATCTAAGAGGTTAAACAGCTGAGGTTTCTGGTCATTACAGTGAAAGCCTGGCAGTCAATTACCACCAGGCTCCCGCTGGTGACCACACAGGCACAGCTTCTGTGCCCGCGCGATCTACCTGACATAAATGTACGTTTAGGCAAGGCAATCCATGATGTACTTTTACGTTAAGGTGCACCAAGGGGTTAAGGGAGCATTGCATCAACAGCTGTATTTCCCATGATAAACTTTTTGGCTACGTTTGACGATTACTCGGGGGAAAAGCTTCAGACGTATACGGAAGCGTAGTTTGTGACGGATCTGTGGAATTCGTCACCATAAACTTGAATCCATTAAACAGATATGTCGTGAACTGGGGTCATGAGAGTTCATGATGTATACGATTATAGTCTATGGGTAAGGGATGCGACAACTAGGCATCCGTTTAATGGCTCCGTTACCCATAATGTATATTGGTATCCATTTAACGTATACGTCATGAAAGGCTATTTAAAAGCTCATGACATATACAGTAATTGTATACCTGTATGCCATACGTCATCTATAGGCTCCCATATTAAAAAAAAACGTATTCTGTGTGGTATGTCTACTATATATATATATATTTGATCCTTCAAAAAAATAAAAATAAATAATAAGATATACTGGCTTATACCAGCCCGACAGAGGCCAAAAGGATAACTTTCCCGCCATACATGCTAAACGTAGGGCAAAAACGTGATTTGAACAGGGCCTAATAATGACATACTGTACCGGTCCCAAAAAAGGAGGAACAAAGGGAAGGAACGAAAGAAAAGGGAGCGAAAAACAAGAAAGAGAAAATATAGTGGGTGGGAATGGTGTCATTACTACTTATATAGCCGGATTCCAAGTACACTATATGGACAAAAGTATTGGGACACACCTTAGGCCCCATGCATACGACCGTAAAAAACCTCTGTTTTTGCGAACCGCAATCACGGTCTGCAAAAACGGACCCATTCACTTCCATTGAACGCAGACACCTTTCCATATTGCAACGGATGGGTGTACGCGCCGTAGAAATGTCCGAAAATTATGGAGAATGTCCGTTCTTTTGCATTTTGCGGGCCGTGCTCCCATACTTTGTGTATAAAATAAAGCCTTTACAAACATTTGTGGATAGAATGGGTCGTTCTAAAGAGCTCACTGAATTCCCGTGGTATTAGAATAGGATGCCACCATTGCCACAAGTCAGTTCCTGACATTCAGCGGTCCGTTGTGTCTTGCAGGACAGGGTTCAGGGGAGCCCCGTACACCTGACGAGTGGGGGCGCTAGAAATGGAACCACTACCGGTCAGATATTACGGCATATCCTGCGGAGTCTGACATTTTGCAAATCTTCCACGACTTTGTTAGTAAAACATTGAGATACAATCATGGTTGCAGTAATCTCGGAACTTTACACATTACCAAATTTAACCCTGTAGCCCCCAGCCATCGGCCTCATGCACGCGGCCAACTTACGGCTGTTTTGATTTCTGCAATTGCGAATCTGCGACCACTTGACCTGCCACGTACACTTGCAATATCATGCAATCCCATAGGCTAATAACGCGTGTGATATCAAAATGTCATTTAGCACGCACATGTGACAATCACTTTGAGCTCAGTCATTATTTCATTTATACTTCACTATGCTATGGTAGACCGCTCAAATAAAAAATATCATCCTCAGTTCACTGATTCATAGACCCTAGAAGACCAGAATAATACCCTCTCATAGTCCCTGGTGAACTGGGGCGCATCTGTAAACCTGACATGTAGCTGATATTCCTCTATGAAGATGTTGTCAGTGTAGAAACAGGCGCAGGAATAGGAGGGTTCAGCGGCTCTGTCCGTCATCGCACAGAACTACGAGGACAAGCTAGAAGCCGAAGACTCCATTCTGTGTACACACAAGCCCAGCGTTCCGGCTACAACAGGTGACTACCCGGCCTCCGGGTGGCAAGGGACCGCATACAAGCTTACCAATGCCGAGGTTCAGTCACACACGGATAGTTCCCGTGCGCCTGATACAGTATCTGTGTAGTTTTACACGGTCCCTTACGCTTCTGGTGTAGCAGTAAATGAGGGCCCCCGGAAACATCTAGGTGAAGCGCAGAAACATGCCGTGTCGCCTGTCACCTATGCCTTCAGCTGAGAGCAAGCCACCTAGCTCTCTATAGGGCTTGTGCTAGGCATGGAGCCGCTGCAGGTGGCGGAGGAAGTGGTGGAGTCCAGTCCTAACAAGCTGGAGGATATCTACAGGCTGCTGGCTGAAGGATCCTTCCCATCATCTTTCTGCTCCATCAAAAAGAAGAACTTGAAGAGATATGCTCGCAAGTTTATTCTGGAAGGTAAATCCTATGATCAGCACACACAGGTGACATCTATTCAGTATTATTCCCGCAGACTATAATGCCTATATTAATAGCTGTCATCCTAGTTTGTGGCATTGACAAGCCTGTGTATTGGGACCCCAGGAGAAACATTATATGATATGTTTCATACAACTGGACCCGGAAACCAAAGTGACTTAATATGTGTGATCCTACACATGTCACAACAGCCATGACAAGCTCCAGGTGACCGTATGATGTGATCGTCAAAGTGACTTACAGGTCGCACGCTGTTGGATTACGACGCACGCTACATTCAGTTCTGTACTGATATACTTGGTGGTGTGCTGCCACTAATAATAAATATGTCCCCTACTGGATCTCCTCTAAGAGAGCATCAATAAAAGAAATAATGGAGAACTTAAATAGATAAATATGGCTGCCAAATACAGCGCCACACCTGTCCATGAGTTGTGTGTGGTATTTCAGTCCCTTTCACTTCAATGGAGGTCATCTTTAATCTCAGACACTACCCATAGGCAGTTGTGGTGTTGTTTTCAGGAGAATGCAGCCATGTTTTTATAATCCTGGGCAACCTCTTTAGTTTTCCTCATTTCATTGCTGCGGAGTGGCTGCCATACTCCGACTCTCTGATGCTGGTCAAGAAACTCCAGTTATAGCTTTAATTCCTGGTGGATTCGGGCTCAAGAAAATAACGTCCTGTGACGCAAATTGCTCAAATCCCCAAACTTTTTTTTTCTTTCATATACAAATTTATGTAGTGGGCACTCCTAATGCCCACCGTTCATGGGAATCCCCTGTTCTCCCTGAAAAGTAGATGTTAAAGTCCCTTGTTACTTCCCCTGCAGAAGGAGTCCCCTCCGCTCTACTGCCATGTTACTTCAGCGGCTCTGCTCCTTCCTGGGGAAGCTATTTCTATTGGCTATCCAGCAGTGAACAGAGCGTCACTATGCAGAGAATTGGCTGTGAGGGGAGGGACTGAGCATAAGTGTCCACTAGCACTCGGCTTATTAGGTGGATGTGCACAATTCTATACACTTTGAACACCAGGTGGCACCATACTATGTAAGTAAATGTCATAACTAAAGATAAACGCAGTGGCGTAACTACCGCTGTAGCAGCAATAGTGGCCCGGAGGCTCCACTAGCAGCCGCTATGGCTGCTACAGCGGTAGGAATGCCACATTCAATAGTATCTGCGTCCTTCGGATGAAGACCCTACTAAAGCTATAACAGAGCAGGGAGGTATGTCCCAGCTCTGCCATAGGCTACACATACCTCCCAACCGTCCGGCAGTGTCCCGCTGTTCCGGGCGGCCGGGGGTATGTACCGCTGTCAACTGTATCTGTGTCCTCAGGACGCAGATCCAGTTGAACTCAATTCTGAAGCAGTGAACCATCAGCTCCCTGCTTCGGAATTAGTTCAGAGCGGAGGAGCAGAGGGAGCTCCTCCACTCGCCGAGGGCTCCCCGGGCACAGCGCTACTTTAAGCGCTGTGCTCGGGGAAGCCCTGATGTCACTGTCCAAGAGCGGAATCCCCATTTCCGATGATCTGGCCGGGAATTCCGCTCCTGGAGGAAACTTCTGAGGTCACTGTCCATATATGGACTTTGACATCAGGGGCTCCTCCAGGAGCGGAATCCCCGGCCAGAGACTGCAATGGGGATTCCACTCCAGGAGTAGCCACTGACGTCACTGTCCATATATGGACAGTGATATCAGGGCTTCCCTCTACGAGCGGAATCCCCAGCCTATGCTCTGGCTGTGGATTTCGCTCCTAGAGGGTGTCCCAATGGCGCTCTCTACATAAGGGGGTAGCGCTATCTTCAAGGGATGTGTGGCACTATCTACATAGATACTGTGGCACTGTATACTGGCACTATCTACAAGGGCACTGGCACTAGGGGCAGCTAAGGGGGCATTATACAGTATAGTGGCAGCTAGGCGGCATTATACCATATGGGGGCATTAAGATGTGTGGGCCATTATACTGTATGGGGCAGCTATGGGGGCATTATGCTGCATGGGTGCGGTTATGGGGCAATTTGTTTGGCCATTATACTGTATGGGTGCATCTGTGTGGGCATGATACTGTATGGGTACATCTGTGTGGGCATTATAATGTATGGGGGCATCTGTGCGGGCATACTGTATGTGGGCATCTGTGTGGGCATTATACAGTATGGGGGCAACTAGAGGGCATTATACTGTATGGGGCAGCTATTTGGTATTATACTGTGTGGGAGGCATTATGGGAGCATGATAGGCTGAACTGGGTGTGTATGGGTGGGGATTGGGTGGGATTAGAGGCATGTCTTAAAAGGGAAAAAAATTGCTGTGCTGCGTGCCGCATCGGTTGTCCCCCTTTGTGGTACTTGAAAGTATAGCACTATCTACAGGGAAGGCTGCATAGCACTGTATGGGGAGACTGTATAGCCCTGTCTACAGGGGGCACTGTATAGCATTATCTACAAGGGGGGGGGGCTGTGTAGCACTGTCTACAAGGGGAGACCGTATAGCACTGTCTACACAATTGGGCCGTATAGCGCAGTCTGCACAGGTGGGCCGTATAGCGCAGTCTGCACAGGTGGGCCGTATAGCGCAGTCTGCACAGGTGGGCCGTATAGCGCAGTCTGCACAGGTGGGCCGTATAGCGCAGTCTGCACAGGTGGGCCGTATAGCGCAGTCTGCACAGGTGGGCCGTATAGCGCTGCCTGCACAGGTGGGCCGTATAGCGCTGCCTGCACAGGTGGGCCGTATAGCGCTGCCTGCACAGGTGGGCCGTATAGCGCTGCCTGCACAGGTGGGCCGTATAGCGCTGCCTGCACGGGGGTGGGCCGTATAGCGCTGCCTGCACGGGGGTGGGCCGTATAGCGCTGCCTGCACGGGGGTGGGCCGTATAGCGCTGCCTGCACGGGGGTGGGCCGTATAGCGCTGCCTGCACGGGGGTGGGCCGTATAGCGCTGCCTGCACGGGGGTGGGCAACACAAAAGTTTGAACAGCACATTCCAACAAAATGTAACAAAACGTATATAAAGGTGCAAGAACACCTGTGACTGCAAATTTATACAGCACACAAGAAAATAGCGACCGCACGCTGTGAACACTAATGCCACCTAAGCCACTAAATATAAATAAATATGCATTACTGCTAAATTTACTTACAATAGGGAGGTTCTTAGCGCACATTTTAATCAAATAAGTGTTTGCCGACCTGCCATGACAAGGAGTGTCCATTGTAAGTAGATTTAGCAGTAATGCATATTTATTTATATTTAGTGGCTTAGGTGACATTGGTGTTCGCAGTGTGCTGTCGCCATTTTCTTGTGTACGATCTACAGGGGGGCACCATCTACAAGGGCGGGCTGTGTGTGGCACCCAGGGGAGGGGGGCCCAGTCAAAAGTTTTCTACGGGGCCCAGTGTTTCCTAGTTACGCCCCTGGATAAGCGAATTCCCCGGGGGCCGAATTGAATTGCTATGGAAGGCTAGTGGAGCTTGTGAGTATGGTTTCCAAACAATGCATATTATATTTTAAGGGGTTGTCCACTACCGGACAACTGATGACCTATCCACCAGACCCCGCACCGATCAGCCGCTCCGGTGGCCTCCGGGCACCGGATGTTTTTGCCCATTATACGAAGCCGGAAGCAGTTGGCTCCATACATAGCATAGCGGCCACGCTACAGACTGCAGAACTGCAACTCTGCTACTATTCACTTGAATGGGAGCAGAGCTGCAGCTCGGCCGCTATTCTGTGTCTGGACCGAACTGCTTCCAGCATGTACGTCCGGGGCCCGGAGGCAGCCGGTACGCCTTAACGGTGCGGGATCCGGGTGTCGGTCCCCCGCAGATCATGTACTGATAACCTATCCGGTGGATAGATCATCAGTTGTCGGGTAGTGGAAAACGCCTTAATTGATGGAACAGCCACTTTAACCCTTTCCTGCCCAATGACAAAACTGTACGTCATAGAGCAGGGGGTTAAGTTTGGAGCAGGCTCACGCGCTCAGCTCGCTCCATACGCTGCAGGTGTCATCTGTGTATCACAGCGGACACGGCTACTCTAACTGCCAGGGACAGAGATCGCTCTGATCCTGGCCTTTTAACTAGTTAAATGCCGCAGTCAATAGCGACCACGACATTTAAACCGTTAGCAGGCGGGGATGGCCACCTCCGACAGCCTGTAGCCCCTGCGCGATTGCGGGGCGCCGATGGTTGTTGTGGCAGCCTGGGGGCCTAATGAAGGCCCCCAGGTCTGGCTTCGGTCTGCCGTCTGTCTGCCTCTGCTAAGCCATGCCACCGACAGGGCTTATCTGAAGCCTGTAAAAATGACAATATACTGCAATACATTTGTATTGCAGTGTATTGTACTCCTAGGGGGACTAATAAAAAGTGTAAAAAAAAAAAAAGTTAAGTACGTTTTGCAAGAGTGTAAAAAAAAAAATATTAAAAGTTTAAAAAAAAAGAAGCTTTTTCCCCTTTTTCCTGAAGCACAATGTAAAACAGAAAAAAAATTGGTATCGCTGCGTCCGTAAAGTCGGAACTGTTACAATTTACCATTATTTAATTTGCACGGTGAATGGTGTCATTTTTTTTTAAAAAAACACCAGAATTGTGGTTTTTTGGTCACCTTAGCGCTAAATTTTTTTTAATAAAAAGTGATAAAAAATTTGTATGTACCAATTAAAACGACCACTCGTCCCGCAAGAAACAAGCCCTCATACCACTCAATAGACAAAAAAAACAAAAAACAGATACGGCTCTCACAATGTGGTGACACAAAACAACTTTTTTTTGTAGTTTTTTTTTCAAATAGTTTTTTCTTTGCAAAATATAAAAAAAAACTATATAAATTTGGTATCACCGTAATCATATTGAGCTGCAGAATAAAGTTAAGTTGCTGTTTTTACCACACTGTGAAAGCCATAAAAACAAAAAACAATGGAGGAATTTAGTTTTTTCCATTTCCACAAATAATTTTTTTTTGCGTCTCCCAGTACATTATATGGTACTTTAAACGGTGTCAATAGAAACAACCGATCCCCCTTGCAAAAAATAATCCCTGATACCACTATTGACGGAAAAGTAAAAAAGTTATGCCTGTTGGAAGGCAGGGAGTAAAAAAACTAAAATGTAAAAATGAAAAATGTCTGGGTCATTAAAGGGTTAAGGACTCAAGGACGATGTGGCTCGATTGACCATAATAGAAATGAAAGTATGAATGCTTTTTGGCTGTTTATTTTCTCTTGTATCTTTTCTTCACAAAGAAAAAAAACTTAGATGTTTAATTTTTGAGCAAATTCCACCAAATTTATTAAAGTGGTGCAAATTACATAATATACCTGGATCAACTCATAACATGTGGCCAGTTTTCAATCTGGCCACTGAGCCTCACAATAGACTGACACTTCCTGTTCTGTAGAGATCACTTCTCAGCAGTAATAATAATAATCTTTATTTATATAGCGCCAACATATTACGCAGCACTTTACAATTTAGAGGGAACACGAAACAAACAATATCAGACATTACATAGTGACAAAATTAATTTACAATTCGAACTAGAGGAGTGAGGACCCTGCTCGCAAGAGCTTACAATCTAAGAGGAAATAAGGGAGACACATAGTGTAACAGTGTTTGTTCTGTACAATAGTCCAGCCGTTTTTTATACACATGGGTGGTACACATAAAGCTGCATGAGCCGGTCACCAGCCAGTATCCATGTATGACGGGCATGAAGTGAAGGAGTGTGAGGGAATCTTATTCTGATGACTAATCTAAAAGGGGGGTGTTAAAGGGGGGTGGGGTAATAGCGGGATTCACTGGTTAGTGACACCCACTATTACTACCGCCTTTATAATCAGGGTCACTAGGGTTATTCCTAGTTCCCCTACCTTTTCCTTATACTAACGTCGATCTATTTGCTTTTGCTGCTACTCAAGGGAATAAGACCGTATAGTAAATAAAGGTAATCTATATTAACATACAGTAATCACTCTCATATATAAAATACAGTAACTAATCACAGTACAGTATAAACACGGTATCACAATCCTAATTATACCGCCACCCACTTACCTAAACATGCACAGAAGTTACGTTACAACACAATACACATAAGTTACTTGTAATTCTCACACGCTCACTATCTCTGTCCCACTCCCTACTAATATAACTTTCCCTATACACTAAGGGTTAATACGGGAGAAGGAGGAACAAGGGGAATGGGTTTCTGTGTACCTGGGGATGTGCAGGTCAAGGGTCACTGCAAGGTACTTAGGGCACCAAGGGTACACAGGGTTCAGCAAGGGGTTAACTCAGGGACTCAAGGGTTAACTTTACTCAGGGAAGCAAGGGTTAACTTAGGGACAGTAACTTCAGGGACTCAGGGAGAGCGAGGGTTAACTTACTCAGGGACAGCAGGGGCACAAAGGGTTACTCAGGGAAGCAAGGGTTAACTTAGGGAGCAGGAGGACAGTAACTTCAGGGACTTAGGGAGAGCAAGGGTTAACTTACTCAGGGACAGCAGGGGCACAAAGGGTTACTCAGGGAAGCAAGAGTTAACTTAGGGACAGTAACTTCAGGGACTCAGGGAGAGCAAGGGTTAACTTACTCAGGGACAATAAGGGTTAACACAGGGACCCAGGGAGAGAGAGGGTTAAGTGTAGCTGTTGCTACACTTGATACTTAGCGTGACTCGTTGGTGGAAGCAGAAGCAGGAGCCGTAGTAGGAGACAGGAGACGTCGTTGGAGGAGAGAGGCAGGACAGGAGAGGTGAGCCGGTTCGTGGTGGTGTGGGAGGCAGGCAGGCCCCAGCTGCTCCTCATTGGTGGAGTGGTAAGGTCGTCTTCAGCTGCTGAGCGTACCGACGCAGGGCTATTTAACCATGTTGGTATGCTCGCAGCGGGGTACGAGTGGCGCTTGCCCCCGGCTAGCATGGGTCGGCATGGTAATAGTGTATCGCCAGCCGACTCATGAGCGCCCACGCAAGACCGTCCGTGCGCGCGGGAGATTTGAAATGGAGACAGGGGATAACTATCTCCTGTCTCCATGGTTTCCAAACAAAGCAGGGCAATTCTAATTGTCCTGCTATGTTTATAACCGTATTCATGACCAGGGCTGTTGTTGTTACAGCCCTGGCTCATGATTCATTATACGTATTATACATACACATTTTATATATATATATATATATATATATATATACACGACACTTCCCTTTACAGGGGGCCATGGAAAATGGTCAGATTAGGGAATGTTATAGGCCTGTCTAAAAAGATGTGCGTTTCAGGGCCCGTTTAAAACTGTGGATGTTGGGAATTAATCTGATTGTCTTGGGTAGCCCAATCCGGAGAACTGGTGCAGCACGAGTAGGGTGGTAGACAGAGATGTAAGGAGGTGCAGCACTGTGGAGAGCTTTGTGGGTGAGATTAATAAGTTTGAATTTAATTCTGAAGGGTATGGGCAACCAGTGCAGTGACTGGCACAGATTGGAGGCGTTGGTGTAGTGGTTGGTCAGAAAGACGAGCCTGACTGCTGCATTGAGGATAGATTGGAGAGGGGAGAGTTTGGTGAGGGGAAGACCGACTAGTAATGAGTTACAGTAGTCAAGAAGAGAGTGAATCAGAGCAACAATGAGAGTTTTGGCTGTTTCCTCCGTAAGAAAAGAGTGGATTCTGGAGATGTTTTTGAGGTGAAAATGACAGGAGCGTGCAAGTGATTGAATGTGCGAAGTAAAGACAAGATCAGAGTCAAAAATAACCCAGAGAAAGCGGGCGTGCTGCTTAGGAGCTATGGTAGGGCCGCACACTGAGATGGAGACATCATGTTTAGGGAGGTTAGTAGACGGTGGGAACACAGGGAGCTCCATTTAAGAAAGATTCAGTTTCAGATAGAGAAAGGACATGATGTTAGGGACAGTGGACAGACAATCACTGGTGTTTTGTATTAGGCCTCATGGACACGAACGTATTTTTTTTTCCTCCCGTAAAGACTGGCGTAAATACAGGTCCTTGGTCACACGTATTCGACCCGTATTCCACCAGTATTTACGGACCCGTGCCCATAAATACGGGTCCGGTGACACCCGTATTCCACCCGTATTTACGGGCACGTTTTCGCTGCAAAATTGCACTGCAGTAATCGGCAGCCCTTCTCTCTATCAGTGCAGGATAAAGAGAAGGGACAGCCCTTTCTGCAGTAAAAGTAAAAGAAATTCATACTTACCCGGCCGTTGTCTTGGTGACGCGTCCCTCTTTCGACATCCAGCCCGACCTCCCTGGATGATGCGGCAGTCCATGTGAACGCTGCAGCCTGTGATTGGCCTGTGATTGGCTGCAGCGGTCACATAGGCTGAAACGTCATCCCAGGAGGCCGGACTGGAGGAAGAAGCAGGGATTTGTGGGTAAGTATGAACGTCTTTTTTTTTTTTTTTTTTACAGGTTGATTTTTATTGTGATCGATAGCCACTGTGCAGGGTGCTGAAAGAGTTGCTGCCGATCGTTTAACTCTTTCAGCACCCTGGACAGTGACTATCCCTTGACATCGCCTAGCAACGCTCCCGTAATTATGGGTGCACACACGGCGAGAGTAGACCAAGTGTTCCAGGAGTTTGGAGATGAAGGGCAGATTAGAGACTGGTCGGTAGTTAGCAGCGCTGGATGGGTCAAGAGTTGTTTTTTTCAGTAATGGGTTTATAATGGCATGTTTAAAAGAGGAGGGAAATATTCCAGAAGAAAGAGAGAGGTTAAATATTTTAGTCAGGTGACTAGTGACAGCCAGGGAGAGGGACTGGAGGAGGTGTGAGGGGATAGGATCACTAGGGCAGGTAGTAGGACGAGAAGAAGAGAGGAGCCTAGAGAGGACTTCTTCTGTTATTGGAGTCATCTCATTATCATTATATGCAGTATTAGGGCTTATTCAGACAAACGTTGAAATTGTCTGTATGGTGGACGTTGTTTTTTTTTTAACGGCCACAAAACACGCCTATGTGTAATTCTATAGGGGTTCCCCGCGAACATTGTTTTAACAAACCATGTGAACGGACCGTGAAAAAGTAGGACATTTATTGTACGTTTGTATGTATGCCATAATGTGGTTTATCTAATTTATGCACTGTGCCTTTTTTAAATGCTGGGGTGTTGTGCTGTTTTTGTGCAGGGGGCATTCCCGAAAAAGTGTGGCCTATCTGGTCTGATATGTGTTTATGTGGCCAGTAAGGCCTTGTTCACACGGCATGTAGTAGACGCGTTTTACGCATGAAGAATTGACCTGACAGTTTTTTGTTTTTTTTTACACCGTGTTTTTTAAACACGCGCGTAAAAAAAACGAGTCGTACGCACTACAATGCATTTTCCCATTGGTCAATGGGAAGCTTCAAGCATGCATTTTTCGGCAACTTAAACGCGTCATAAACACGCCGTGGGAAGAAGGCCTTATTGCGTTGTAACGTTGCTTTTGCATAGGTGAGGCAGAGTGATGGTTGGCTAGCTGGCAAACTAAATTGTTTAGATCCCGTTTTTGTATTCATACCTCTTTGAAAATAAAATTAAATAATTAAGAAAAAAACAAAACTAAAAACCGTTTGGAAAGGTAGAGAAACCTGGCTATAGAGTGAGCTGCTCTGGCTGCGACAAGCACTAGCATTGGGCCTGAATCTGTGGGTCCTGGAGCCAATTGTGGGTGATGGACAGAAACTTTCACGTGTGTTTGCAGAGTCATGTGAGCTGTGGTGGGTGACTGGCAGGAGCCTCCCCACGTGTGCCAGTGTCAGCAAGCCAGCGTGGCCTAGTATTTGCCAAACATCCCTTGTATAAAGGAGGATCACCATGGCTCTATCCTTCATCGTGAAAGTCATCAAATGCCTGCCTGAGTAGTTTTGTTCCAAGAGACTGCCTCTCTGTAAGAGAAGTGGTCATTTTCCTGATGTGGCTGGTTGTGCTGCTAACACCGGCCTAGTAAAGTTCAGTTGCCGCAAAATCTCCTGGTATCCTTTCCATCTTTTCTGTGACACCCCTGCCATGGCCGTGCACAACCTAGGCTCCAAACGTACACATTCACAAAAGGTGATGGACACAGCTCCTCTCCTCCCCCGCCCTGTCATGTTGCCTCTGCACAGGTCACAGAGCATGCCCAGTAAACTCTCCTATAGACGTTTATGAACCTCTCCAGTCTACAGGTTCTTATGGTCCATGTGGATGCTGTCGAGCATATCTGTAAATGCTGTTAACAGCAGCTCAGGCAAGATGGCTGCCCCCACAATCATTTACAGTAAATCAGCCAATTTCCATGGGTCCTGCTTCTGAAAATTTGTTTTATTTTTACCTCTTGCAAGTTGAAGTATATGCGTTTGACTTGTCCCTTTTTTTTTTTTTTTCTGTGTGTGTGTGTGGATTTATGTTGGTTCAGATGGTTGCCTATACTATGTCGGACCAAAAAATGAAGAGAAAAGGGAAGTGGTTGTGGACCCAGAAAGAAGACACCATATTTTCTTAGCGAGCCATCTCACGGAGTCTGGCCATCATTTAGGGCAGAAGAAAACCGTGAACAGGATTCAAAGCAGATATTATTGGCTTGGGATTGTGAAGGATGTAATAGACTGGGTAAGCCTCCTTTTACCAGTAATGATACCAGTGTATAGAGAAGACTAACTTCTTATGTCACATGATACTCTTGGTATCACGGAAAAGGGACTTGTTAAATTGGGGCTAGAGGATATATGAAATTCAGTGTTTGTGGTTAAGTTAAGTAAATGATTACCCAAATTTTTTATTCATCTCAACTCAAGTTGTCTTAGTCTTGAGTTCGGCTAGGGCTATGTGGCGACTTTGGCCACGACACAGGTTGCACGGCCAAAGACTGATGTCGCACTGCCTACATTGCAGGTAATGAAAGAGAATGTGGACCTGCAGGTTACTGCACGTGCGACTTGTGTGGTGACCAAAGTTGCCCTGTCGCCCTAGCCTACAGACTGGTTTACATGGGCAGATTTCTACCCATAACGAGCACCAATCGACAGTATAACAAGTCGATCTGCAGGTTAGCAGGCTCTTTCACATTTGCCTATGCTTTCTGTATGGGGATCAACGATCGCTAATATGATCATTCAGTCCCCATCAGTTTGAATCGTTGTTGGCATCGCGTAGCCTGTTTACACGAGGAGATGTGATGCCAACAACCATGATTTTATAGCCTGCACAAACTATGTGATCAGCCGATAAAGGAGCGTTTGATCATTTGTCAGCTGGTCGCTTCCTAGTTTAAACAGGCCAATAATCGGGAACGAGCATTCGGAAAAACGATCGCTTGGCCAATTATTGGCCGGTGTAATTGGGCCTTTACTTGTTACAGCTGGTAAAATTTATTCCATGAGAAATGTATCGCTTTCCCGCTGTCATTTGGACATTCTCTATTTGTAAGTTATGTTACCAGTATATGCATATATAAGCAGTTGAACAAATGTTATACGTATGAAAATTTATTTCTGTCTTTAAAGGATTATTCACTTTCTCGGCTGTTTCAGTTACTCCCGTAGGTGAAAGAAGCGACTCCACCTTTCCATTCATTCCCCACCTGAATGCGACGGCATTGAGACGGGACAATAGTCGGTTATCCCCTGCTTTTGAGATAGTTGTGGGCCCCAGAGCTGGGACTCGTATCTATCAGACATTAATGGAATATCAAATGGATATGCCATAAATGTCGATGGTGGGAATACTCCTTTAAATGAGGCTATACACTACATATTACATAAGGAAACACTAACCAGACGTTTTTCCACCATATCAATCCTTTATTAAAACCTCGTCATGACCAGTTCGTCACTCCGTACGCATCCGTTTTAAATATACTGCTTGGTATTCCTTGGAAATTTTACATGGCCGAATAATTATTTCTCTGACTTAAAGGGAACCTTTTACTAGATTATAGGGCACTAAACCACGAGCATGTCGTTCTACTGCTGGGGAATAGTGTCCTAAACATGCCCGTCTCAAAGCTGTTTCAACATTTTGTTTAAAAGAAGTTCTAATACAGCGTATGTAAATTACCAGAGGAGAGTCTTGAGATTAGTCCAATGGCATCCTGCACATGCTCCATACTCTACTGAAGCGGAGGCCGGTAAACCTGGACTCCTCTCAGGACTCTTCTCTGGTAATTTACACTCCGTGCACTGGTTAAGGTCCCTAAAATGTAGTGACCGGTTCCTTTTAAGGTCTCATGCACACAACCGTAATTTTGATCCGCAATTACGGATCCGTAATTGCAGATCAAAGTACTGATCCATTCATTTCTATGGCCCGCGGACACCTTCCCGTATTTTTACGGGAAGCTGTCCGTGCCGTAGAAATGATCTTCAAAAAATAGTACTTGTCCTATTTTTTTTAATTTAGGGACCGTACTTCTATACTTTATAATGGAAGCACAGCCCGCAAATGCGGGTGATCGTCTGTGGCCTGTGATTACGGCTGTGTACAGCGGGCCTTAGCGTTATACTTAGAGATGAGAGTGGGTATTGGCTTCACCTCTAGTGAGTACAGACAGGCAAACAACATAAGATGGATAAAATGTGTCAATACACATTAGAAACTCTTTTGACTGAGGGTTATCTCTCCCAATTCACCTATAATCCTGTGGTCTGATGGTCATTTAGCTCTGGTTATTTGGCGAAATGGTTATAATACATTGTGTTAGGTCTTAATGCTGACTTACCGAAAGTGCCACAGTCATGTGCTTCATCTTAGCTAAACCATGGTAAAACCGTATGCGCTTTTGCCGCACTGTTCTCAGCAACAAAGGCAACTACCACAGCTCAGCCGTAGCGTGTACAGGCACCCTTACTCTGATTTTCTAACACTGACGTTTAGCCTTCGTTTGAATACTTTTCTATTTTTGTTGTAATGCAGATCAAAGTATGTGAAACATGTCAGAATGCTGAATATCACAAATATCCATCTAAGAAATGCAAACCTATAAAAGCGGACAGTCCATGGGAAATATTGGGTATGACACTGCAGGGTAAGTATCTTTCCACGCTTACACTGCTGGAGAACACGTGGAACATGACAACTAAGGCCACTTTAATACTTTGGTCACTATTTGTAAGCCAAAAGCACGAGTAGGAAATAATCTGATTAAAACTGATTTGCACATCTATGTTTGGGCTCACTCCTAGTTTTGGCTTACCAATACTGACCAAAATATGCCCGTGTTAAAGTGGGCTATCAAAACTACAAGGAAAGCATGCATTTATAGTGGCGTAAACTCCGCTTTGTACATAGTGTTGAATCCTGTTCATCATTTGTTAGAAAATATCATTTTACTTTTCATTATTCAATTTGTATCATGGCCATGGTGCCACGTAACTTGACTATTGGCACATGCTACACACATTTTGGATTATATCAGGAAACTATAATTTATTCCATCTGATTTCCCAGGGCCGTTTCCTACCACTTCTCAACTCAATACCTATGTTATAACAATAACGGACTTCTTCACAAAATGGACTGAAGCCATGCCTATCCCCACAAATGATGCACTCTCTATCGCCAAAGCACTTTCTTCCATTTATTACAGGTTTGGACTTTGTTTGTATCTCTGGTCAGAATTTCAATTTGTGTGTGTGTGTGTGTGTATGTATGTATGTGTGTGTATATATATAATATTAGCATTTTAGCTGTGTATATGATTGCAACATAAACACATCATTTTTGTCATTCATTTATTAAATTCTTGTTAATGCAGATTTGGGGCTGCAAAAAATATTCATTTCAATCAAACCTGGGACTTCTGTGAGGAGGTATGAAAAATGGTGGCATAACAAGGAAAAAAAATCGAAGTGGTAAAGTATAATTTGGAATCTCCTAGATAAGTTATACTGCATGAAGGAAATAACCGGGCTTGTATTTGTCTTCCTATATGGGCTAATACTAGATTTTAAGAGGGATAATTGCATATTGTTCTAAATAGAATATGCTTACTATATGTACTGTGTTCATATGAATAAAACTCGATTGATGGCTATCAATAAAAAATAAATGTTGTTATTTCATGGAAAATACATGTATTTATGAAAACGGACATGTCAGGATAGCTGAGGTCCTCCTAAACCAAGAAAATGTTTGCCTCCGCTTTTGGGATAGGTACATAATGTTTACAGAATAGACGCTATTTTTTTCCTCTTTCTAGATTAGTAGGCTGCTTTGTGAAAGATGGAACATTTCTCAAACATTGACAGCAGCAGACACCAATGACCCCACAGGATTACATGGTCAGACCTATGAGCTGCTGAAGTCTTCTATAAAGAGGGTGGTGAATGACAACCAGGAGAACTGGGATGAGCAATTGGATCCCATGTTATTTCGGTTCCGGACACTGGTTAATCCAGTAACCAAATATGCACCTTTTTACCTTATGTTTAACAGGAATGTCCAAATTTCTAGCACGGTAGGTACCTCACTTTGGTCGTATTTGATATGAAATTTGTAGATCCCTGAATGTGTTTTATTTTTTATTTTTTTTTACTTCTCCAGGTTATAAGATAAACAGTATACTTTAAACGCAATAGGTTACAGCGAACAGTAGATATGCAACATAGATTAGTCTCGATAATAACAAATACAGACACAGTAGATAAGCAATATACAGTAGTAACAACCAGGACATGATCCGGCTGCAGCTAAAATCCCAACCGTGAGAGGGTATGGAGTATCACTTCATAGTAGACAAAACCTGAACACAACAATGCATGTCAATAAAAGTGACTAACATGGGGTAGCAATACAACAGTGGTTTTTAGTAGGCGAGTAAGAGCAAATTAAAGGGGTTCTCTGAGATTTTAATCCTAAGTATAGGCCATCAATATTAGTCATGAAAACCCCTTTCACTGGTTCCCGTGCTTAACAGCATGACGAGCATAGACGTCCTGCTGATCGCACGGGCACAGCAAGTGTGCCTGTATGATCAGGTTTGGGGCAATTTCTGTAATACACAGCCTCACTGATTTCGGCATTCAAATCGAAAGAGGAAGCGGGACCCCCTTTGATCGCGTCAAAGGAGATCCCTGAGATGTGATCGAGTGACATATCTTCTATAGACAATTGTCCATTGCAGGACCCCAGGCCTGTCTGACCATAGACCATATTTCCTGTTGTTAGGGCATACACTGGGTATGCACTAACAACTGCCTATCTAATGTGCTGACATATAGATATATGCCAGTACATTATAGGTAAAAAAATCCCCCTATATATATATGTACGTACGTACGTACGTACGTACGTACGTACGTACGTACGTACGTGTGTGTATATATATATATATACACGCATACATATAAATATACACACACATATATATATACACACACACATACATATACACACACACACGTGTGTGTGTGTGTGTGTGTGTGTATATATATATATATATATATATATACAGTGAAGGAAATAAGTATTTGATCCCTTGCTGATTTTGTAAGTTTGCCCACTGTCAAAGACACGAACAGTCTAGAATTTTTAGGCTAGGTTAATTTTACCAGTGAGAGATAGATTATATAAAAAAAAAAAAAAAGAAAATCACATTGTCAAAATTATATATATTTATTTGCATTGTGCACAGAGAAATAAGTATTTGATCCCTTTGGCAAACAAGACTTAATACTTGGTGGCAAAACCCTTGTTGGCAAGCACAACAGTCAGACGTTTTTTGTAGTTGATGATGAGGTTTGCACACATGTTAGATGGAATTTTGGCCCACTCCTCTTTGCAGATCATCTGTAAATCATTACGATTTCGAGGCTGTCGCTTGGCAACTCGGATCTTCAGCTCCCTCCATAAGTTTTCGATGGGATTAAGGTATGGAGACTGGCTAGGCCACTCCATGACCTTAATGTGCTTCTTTTTGAGCCACTCCTTTGTTGCCTTGGCTGTATGTTTCGGGTCATTGTTGTGCTGGAAGACCCAGGAACGGGCCATTTTTAATGTCCTGGTGGAGGGAAGGAGGTTGTCACTCAGGATTTGACGGTACATGGCTCCATCCATTCTCCCATTGATGCGGTGAAGTAGTCCTGTGCCCTTAGCAGAGAAACACCCCCAAAACATAATGTTTCCACCTCCATGCTTAACAGTGGGGATGGTGTTCTTTGGGTCATAGGCAGCATTTCTCTTCCTCCAAACACGGCGAGTAGAGTTAATGCCAAAGAGCTCAATTTTAGTCTCATCTGACCACAGCACCTTCTCCCAATCACTCTCAGAATCATCCAAATGTTCATTTGCAAACTTCAGATGGGCCTGTACATGTGCCTTCTTGAGCAGGGGGACCTTGCGGGCACTGCAGGATTTTAATCCATTACGGCGTAATGTGTTACCAATGGTTTTCTTGGTGACTGTGGTCCCAGCTGCCTTGAGATCATTAACAAGTTCCCCCCGTGTAGTTTTTGGCTGTGCTCTCACTTTCCTCAGGATCAAGGATACCCCACGAGGTGAGATTTTGCATGGAGCCCCAGATCGATGTCGATTGACAGTCATTTTGTATGTCTTCCATTTTCTTACTATTGCACCAACAGTTGTCTCCTTCTCACCCAGCGTCTTACTTATGGTTTTGTAGCCCATTCCAGCCTTGTGCAGGTCTATGATCTTGTCCCTGACATCCTTAGAAAGCTCTTTGGTCTTGCCCATGTTGTAGAGGTTAGAGCCAGACTGATTAATTGAGTCTGGGGACAGGAGTCTTTTATACAGGTGACCATTTAAGACAGCTGTCTTTAATGTAGGCACCAAGTTGATTTGGAGCGTGTAACTGGTCTGGAGGAGGCTGAACTCTTAATGGTTGGTAGGGGATCAAATACTTATTTCTCTGTGCACAATGCAAATAAATATATATAATTTTGACAATGTGATTTTTCTTTTTTTTTTTTTTTTATATAATCTATCTCTCGCTGGTAAAATTAACCTAGCCTAAAAATTCTAGACTGTTCATGACTTTGACAGTGGGCAAACTTACAAAATCAGCAAGAGATCAAATACTTATTTCCTTCACTGTGTGTATATATATATATATATATATATATGTGTGTGTGTGTATATACACAGACACACACACACATATATATATATATATATATATACATATATACACGCGCGCGCACACACACATATATATATATATACACGCGCACACACACATACTATATATATGTATGTGTGTATATATATATATATATATATATGCGTGTGTGTGTGTGTGTGTATATATATATATACATTCGTGTGTGTGTATATATATATGTGTGTGTGTGTGTGTGTGTGTGTGTGTGTGTGTGTGTGTGTGTATATATATATATATATATAAGTTCAGATAGATAGAAAAACACAGCACTCAAGGCAAAACTGAACATCAGGCCATGTGCACGTTACCAGTAGAAGGAGGAATCAACTCCTTGGGATCTAATAACAGGAACAGAGAACAAGTAACAGCACCAGGACTTCAGTGTTAGGGAGTTGTTGGTTTATTCACCACCAGGTGGAAAGAATAAGCTCAATATCTCCTTCTCCCAGCATATTTCAAGCAAAGGTGCACGTGTGAGGATTCATAAAGTCCAGATAGATGGAAAAAACATTCTTTCCACCTGGTGGTGAATAAACCAACATCTCCCTAACACTGAAGTCCTGGTGCTGTTACATGTTCTCTGTTCCTGATATATATATAGATATATATATATATATATATATATATATATATATATATATATATATATATATATACACACACACACACACGTTCTCCACAGAGGGGATACAGAAACAACTGTCACTAACTACTTATGAGCAGACACATGACTATCATACATTTAAAATGAAGGTCGCAGCACAGCCTCCTGACATATAACTGTGTGACCGTTATGTGTCTGCTCATCGGTAGTTCATAACATAAGTTTCTGTATCCCCATCCGTGGAGAACCTATTTGGTACAGTCCATAAATCAGGAAGTGAAGAGGCTGACTCTCCAGTACATTAACTGCTGCAGATTTTATCAGGTCAGAGTGAGGTCATGTGACCCAACTAAAGAAAAGAATTGAAAAAATTATCTGAGAGAACTAGTGGAGAATGTCCCAGATGTGGGAGACCATATGTAGGTTTTACTCATTTGTGAAGAGGCTGACTCTTTATCTACATTAAAGTGTTGGTCCGGGCACGGGGCGGTTCTTCATACTGATGACCTATCCACAGGATAGGTCATCCGTATATGATCGGTGGGGGTCTGACACCCAGACCCCGTACCGATCAGCTGTTCCGGCTGCTTCCGAGCTCCGGATGTTATGCAGGGGCCGGTGTCCGAAGCGGATGGCTCCCAACACTGCATACCGGCTGTACTGCAACTCTGCTCCTATTCACTTAAATAGGAGCAGAGCTGCAGTACTGCAGCACGACTGCTTTACTGTGACAGGAGCCATCTGCTTCTGGCAAGGACATCAGGTGCCCGGAGCAGCTGATCAGTCCGGGTATCCCCACCGATCATATACTGATGACCTATCGTGGCTAAATCATTAGTATTAAAAAACGTGTCCGGACTACCACTTTGACTGCTGTAGATTTTATCAGGTCAGGGTGAGAATAGCTAAGGTAATATAGCTTCAGGTCAGAATAGCTAAGGTAATATATTTAAAACTAATTTGTACCTAATGATAGGGAAAAAGGCCCGGAGTGCTTCTTTAATCAGTTTTTGTTATTGAATGATCAGAGTGAAGCTGTGGATGAATCCAATTCTCTTGAAGGTGTGTGCCCCAGGAATGATAATTTGGTCCAGCACACCTCTGGAGTGCAACTACAGAGGACAGCAGTAAGACAGATGGTAGGTTTCATACATATCCTAGCATTCATATGGAGCTTGAGACATTTCCAGAATAATTTATGTACATTTTGATGCTTTTTGTTTTTTTGGGCGGGGCTGTGACTGGAGCCATTAAAATATAACTAAAAGCCAGGGCTCCATGGTGTCATAGGATTACTACAAACAAACGCTGCTTGGCTGTCTCCGTTACTCCCATACAACAGGATGGAGAGAGTCGCACGCACGCGCAGCCCCCCTCCACTAATCCTTGTATGGGATCAGCAGGTTGCAGCAGCAGCACCAGGCAAGGCGGAGATCAGGTGACCTCTGTTCTCGATATAGGCGTGGATCCCAGAGCTGGGACCGGCATCTTTTAGACATTTATGGCATATCCTGCGGATATGCCATAAATGTCTAAGTTGGGAATACCCATTTAAGCTCGCGTAGAATTACCTTGTCTAAATACAATTGTAGCAAACCCTTAATGTAAAGAAGTATTAGTTCGGTTTTCAGCTTCTGGATGTAAGGCTCGGTCCCCAGTGTATTTGAGCCTTCCGTCAGAGATATGTTTTAAACATAATAAACTTTAGCCCTATAGAAATTTTAATTTTGCCACAATTTGAGGACTCGCAATGGACCCTATACTAAACCAGCGGTCTGCTGGTCATCTGTGGGGAATTTAAGATTTCCCCCAGACGTTCATGATGTTATCAGATAGCTCCCATGAACAATTCCATTAATACCATAATATTCAAGTAAATTCAAGGCTTTTCCTGTTTAGTACATCTGTGTAGGGGAGACTTGTCATTGTATATTGTATTCTTTCTTCTGTAGGTTTTGGCAAAATTATCAGCTGTTGACCCACAACAGAGGAAGACTGCTCAGAAGTCCAAGAGAAGCTCAGTACCTATAACTTTTCAAGCCCAAGAAGATGTGTTCGACCCTGTTGCAGACCAGACTTTGAAAAAGTTTAAGCACAACCACATAGTTTCATTTAAATTTGAGACGGTTCTGTCCCCAGAGGGGAATGTTGAAAAGGACAGTTGAAGTTTTGGTGCTCCTATGCCTGCCTTGAAGGCCACATTACAACTTTCAGCATGTAAGACTTAGGGTATGTTCACACGCTTAACAAAAAATGGCTGTAAAATACGGAGCTGTTTTCAAGGGAAAACTTCTGATTTTCAGCAGTTTTTTAAGCAACTTGCGTTTTTAGCGGCGTTTTTTACGGCCATTTTTGGAGTTGTTTTTCTTTTGAGTCAATAAAAAACGGCTCCAAAAACGGCTCAAGAAGTGACATGCACTTCTTTTTACAAGGCGTTTTTTATGCAGCTATTTTTAAAAATGGCCACGTAAAAAACGCCCCGTCCAAACGGAACGCCGTTTTTCCCAATGAAATCAACGGGCAGATGTTTGGAGGCGCTCAGCCTCCGCATTTTTAGCCATTTTTCGGAGTGTTTACGGCCTGAAAAACTGCTGAAAATAGGTTTGTGTGAACATACCCTTATACACACACACGGGTTGCAGAATTAAAAGTATACAATATATTTACCTTCCCAGTCTTCATTGTCTACTCATATTTGGCGGGGCTGGATGCTAAGTTTTCACTGTATGATTGTTAAAAATGTTTTGAACGTCTCTATTAAAGATGTGTTATTTGGATATTGTGCACATGGTTTCCCTCTGCTTACGTTTTAGAAAGCAGCCATGTATTAAACATGGATCTAAAAGTCATTACAAATATGGCTATACTAAGGGCTCATGCACACTACAGTATTAAGTACAACCTCCGAGTTGTATGGAGCCATATACGGCGCTTATAAATCTCTAAGGGGCCCTATTTTACCAAATTTCATACTGAGGAACACAGATTTTTTTTTCTGTGGAGTTCAGTTTGAATGTGACAGAAAAAAAATTGCGCCGTGCGTTCTCCATAAGATGCTATATTACAGAGGTATCTCCCTAATATTGTATAATATGGAGGTACCATAAGGCAACAGAGTGCCTAAGGCATCAGAATACGTAGCAGCAGGGGGTTTGTGTGCCTCCACGTGGACTGCTGTGTGCATGAGGCCTGTTTCTGATTTGTGTCTAATGGATCATTAAATATGACCACACTCTCTTTTTAGATTCTTGTATATTGCTTGTTTTATGAACGTTTCTACAATTTGATACTGAAAATGTTTTCTAAAAAATGTTTTACTTTTGTCTCAATTCCATATCATTACTTGTAGTCTGTAGTTGGTTATGTTTGCATCCAAGTATTTTCCATATACATATACTATGGGTACACCTTGCAGGTGTAAATAAAAGTATTACAATCTATATTTGATAGACTATTATTATTAGACCACCGTTAAAGGGGTTGTCCGACGGCCCGAAACAAAACTGAAATCTCCCTAAACCCATACAAAATTCCTTGCACGACTGTAGTTTTCATCCGTAATTACAGATCAGGTAATTACGGATGAAATTGCGGACCCATTTAATTTCAATAGGCCACTGACACCTTACCGTAAATTTACGAATGTGTGTCCGGGCCATAGAAATAATCCGCAAAATACAGAACGTGTCCTATTTTTGTCCGCAATTGCGGCACGGACTCACCCAAAGAAGTCTATAGGCGCTTCTGCAATTGCAGAGGGCTACCGATGTGCATCCGTATTTGCGGACTGTAAAGAACCCTTACGGTCGTGTGCATTAGCCTTGTGCTAATAGATCATTATTTAAAGAAAAAGGATATTTTGGTGCTTTTAACCCCTTCAGGACTGAGCCTGTTTTGGCCTTAAGAACGAAGCCGATTTTTTTCAAATCTGACGTGTCACTTTATGTGGTAATAACTTGGCAATGCTTTTACCTATCCAAGTGATTCTGCTCTGACCCCACAGTTTTTTTTGCTGAATTCATTGTAATTAGTCTGTGAAGATCAAAATCTTTTTTTTCTGAAAAAAACATAGACATTTTTAATTTTTACAAGGAATAAAGGAGAAAAAGCAGCCTAACATTTGTAAAGCAATTTCTTCCGATTACAGCAATACCCTATATGTGGTAATAAACTGCTGTTTGGACCCACGGCAGGGCTTAGAAGGGAAGGAGCGCTATTTGGCTTTTGGAGCTCAAATTTAGCTGAAATGGTTTTCGGGTGTCATGTCGCATTTGCAAAGCCCCTGAGGGACCAAATAAGTGGAAACCCCCAAAAGTGAAGTTACCCCATTTGGGAAACAACACCACTTAAGGAATCTATCAAGGGGTATAGTGAGCATTTGGCCCCCACAGTTTTTTTGCAGAATTTATTAGAATTAGGCTGTGAAAATGAATATCAACGTTATTTCCACTGAAATGTTGATTTATTTTTTTTTCTATTTTCACAAAGAATAAAGGAGTAAAAATCACCCCCCCCCCTTGTTTGTAAAACAATTTCTCCCGAGTACGGCCATACCCCAAATGTGGTCATAAATGTTTTTTTTATTAGAAATTAATTAACCATTCCCGGACTGATCCATTTTTTTCTTTTTAGTTTTTCCTCCCCGCGTTCCAAGAGCCATAACTTTTTGTTTATTTTTCCGTCAATAGAGTGGTGTGAGGGCTTATTTCTTGCGGGGAGAGTTTTAGTTTCTATTGACACTATTTAATGTACTGGGAAACTGAAAATAAAATTCTTTGCAGGCAGAAATTTGAAAAAACTGCGATTCCTCCATTGTTTTTTTTGCTTTTACTGCTTTCACCGTGCAGTAAAAACGACAACTTTAATTTTTTCTGCGGCTCTATATGATTACGGTGATTTATCAAATTTGATATAGTTTTTTTTTAAAATGTTATTTATTTGACTACTTTTACAAAGTAAAAACTATTTGTTAAAAAAAAAAATCGTTTTATTTCACCGAATTCCAAGAGGCATAACTTTTTTTTTTTTTTTTTTTTTTTGTCGATTGAGCGGTGTGAGGGCTTATTTTTTTGCGGGACAAGCTATAGTTTTTATTGGTACCATTTTTTGGTACATAGAATTTTTGAACACTTTTTCTTAAATTTTTTTAGCGTTTTAAAATTCTTTATTTTTTACGGAGTTCACGTGCGAGTTAAATAATGGTATAGTTATAGTTCTGACTTTTACGGACGCAGCAATACCATTTTTGTGTATTTTTTTTTTATTTTTTTTTACATTACTTTAGAGAAAAAATGAGAAAAGGGTTGTTTTTTCGACTTTAAATATTTATTACAATTTTTTCACTAATAATAACTTTATTTACTTTTTGTTTTTACACATTTTATTACTCCCCCCTAGGGGACTTGAACCAGCGATCATTAGATCGCTGGTACATTACACTGCAATGCTAATGTATTGCAGTGTATTGTCATTTTTGCAGGCTCTTGTAACAGTGCGATCGCTGTTCCTGTCCGTTAGTCCCGGGTGTCAGCTGGAATACACAGAAGACACCCGCAACGTATGGCACGAGCTCAGCGCGTGAGCCGGCTCCATACATCAACCCCCGCACCACAACATGCTATCAAGTTGTGAAGCATGAAGGGGTTAATGCGCAACGGATGGTGCGGAGTGAAAAATTAAAATTTTTACTGATATGCCATTTTAGTGCATAATATTTTGTGCCCAGTTTGTGCCACTGAAGACAAATCCCTCATAAAATATTAATCTGGTTCTCCCAGGTATGGCGAAGCCAGATCTGTGGACGTAAACTGCTGTTTGGGCAGGGTGCAGGGATGAAAAGGGAGGGAGCACCATTTCGCTTTTGAAGCGCAGATTTTGCTTGGTAGTTGTTTTGTTTGGAGTTTTACTGGTATTTCAATTTATAATGTGGGGGCATATGTCAGCTGTGCGGAGTACATCAGGGCATAATAAGAGGGTATAATAATGTCGTAAATAAATAATATTTCACAGATGTGTAACCAGTGCCACACTGATAAGTGGTGCCCGATCTTATCCGCTTTTGGAACGCTCTGCACATTTTGTATCGCCATATTCTGAGAGACAGAACTTCTTCATTTTTTTTCTCCACCGGAGCTGTGTGAGGGCTTATTTGTTGTGGGACAATCTGTAGTTTTCATTGGTACCATTTTGGGGTACATGCATTTTTTTTATTACATTTTTTGGCAAGCAAGGTGACCAAAAACCACGGCAACCTTTGGCAGCCCCCACGATTTCATGTGGGGGCTGCCGATCTGCTCTAAACTCCTTAAATGCGGCGATTGCAATCGACTGCCGAATCAAAGGGGTTAATTGACGAAATCAGCGGCTATGGGCCGCTCATCGGCAACAGGGAATGCAGGGCAGACACCCTGCACAGTTAACCGCCACTGCGGTGTAGCGCCGCGCTGCGGTTAACTGTCAAAGTCCAGACGTAACTGCATGTCAAGGTGCGCGAAGTTACTGCTCACCTTGACATGTTATTCACTGTGTCACCTGATATAGAATGTCGTTCAGTTAAATTGTAAATTCACCGCCTGAAAGAACGATTAAAATATACTTTATTAATTACTTCAATAAAACGTGGCTCAGTAAGGCCAATTCTCCAGAAACAGGCACAGGCAGGAGATCAGAATAGAGAGAAGCGTCAAGGGGTGATATAGCGTATTTACACCCAGAGATCACTCCTTCTCATTATGTAATAGGTATTCACTAAACCCCTGCCACAAGTTTTCTATCTAAATCCTACGCGTTTCTGTATCACCTAATAGTGTGATACATCATCAGGGATTTTTAGAAACGATAATATGAACAGCCGGATAGCACTGTTTTTGTGCTGATCTAACCTCTCGGCGCGTGTACGACTCAGATGTAACGGGCGCACACGCGCCGGAGGAATTCTGAACCTTTTAAGGCTTTAGAGCCCGTCTCTAGTTTGCCGTCATTCCGGCAAGCCGCCAATCAGCATCAAACACGTCAATCCTGACGTCCCGAAGACGGCGAGCCTCCATTCTTGGCAGCCAATGAGAGCGCCCGGACGACAGAGTGTCCTTCGTAACCCTGGGGAGCTACACGCGGCTTCTTATATACGCTGATCATTAACATACGATTAAACCAATCCTGCACCGGGGGGCGTGGCCTAGCAGCAGATGTAAGAGGACGTGTGTGGCTGGAGCTCCTGCTGTATTCATCCTGAAAGTACAGATTATCCCTGAATTACCCGGTAATATTCACCGATCTGGAGGCTGGGAGGCTGGAGGAGTCGGTACCGCTTAATACAGCTACAATGACCCGTTCTAAGAAGCAAAAAACGCCGCCGGCGAGTCCGGGGCCGAGGAGGCAAGATGGCACCGAGGAGACTGAATGCAGGAGCAGGCACATGCGGTCTGAGGCGGCAGACAGGCTGGAGAGATTTGCAAGAACCCCTCGTGCGAGCGGATCTGCAGCAGGCAAGACGCCGATGGCTGGCAGTGGGAAGGCAGACAACTTGGCCTCCGGTTCCAGATACTCCATGCTGGGAGAGGACACGGTGAGTGAGGAGGAGGAAGAGCTGGGGAGTCAGCGGCGGGACAGGCATGTGGAGGAAGATGGCGGCAGAACGCATAGCAGGAGAGACCAGGTGAAGGAGCCTTCCCTTGCGGATATATTCGCTGCGATAAAGCAGAACTCCTCAATTTTATCTGTGCTGACCGGGCAGGTGGGAAGCCTGAAGGAAGATATACTGCTGTTACGTAATGACTTACAGAAAGTGGCAGAAAGAACCACAGTTATTGAGGGGAGAGTGTCTGAAGTGGAGGATGTTCTGCCGGAGCTCAGGCTGGATGTGCAGTCTCAGTCCTTGGCGGTGGTGGCCCTGCAGGCTAAGGCGGATGATTTAGAGAATCGGCTACGCAGAAACAACGTGCGTTTGGTCGGAGTGCCGGAAAAAACGGAGGGCAATAACTCGGATGAGTTCTTTGAAAAATGGCTGCTGGAGCAGTTTGGCCGGGATGAATTGTCTCCTTTATATGCTGTTGAAAGAGCGCACAGAGTGCCTACCAGACCGGGACCACCGGGGAGGCCCCCGAGGCCGGTCTTAGTGAAGCTGTTGCATTACAAGGACAGAGATAAGATCCTGAGGAAGGCAAGGGAACGGCAGGATATCTCCATCAATGGCGCCAAAATATCCTTTTATCCGGATTTCTCCGCGGAGGTGCAGAAGAAGCGGCTGCAATATTGGGATGTAAAGAAACGTCTGAGGAACTTGTCCATACCATATTCCATGATGTATCCGGCCAAATTGCGGGTGGTTGCTTTTGGGACTGCTTCATTCTTTGAGAACCCCAGAGAGGCTGCAAGATGGCTGGATAGCAATGAGGCACGGTTGCGAAGACCGGCTGGAGAAGAAGATGCGTGAAAGCCCGCCTGGGCGGTGAAGTCTGGAGCCATGTTGGCGTTTATGGGACTGTAGCATATTATATGTTATTATGCAGTTCTCCGAAGTGTGTGAACACCCTTGTCTGAAACACCGCAGGGTGGTATCCTTTTAACAAAAATGGCCGCACCTGACGGCAATGTTATTGAGGGAATGTTACTGGGTACCTAATGTATCTGTAAACTCTGCTGATTGTGTGGGATTGTTTAATACATGCGAATAGCAGTGGGAGCCAGCGCTCACTGGAAGTGGTGAGAAAGTGGTGAGAAAGTTAAACGGTTCAAAGAGAGATGCCAGTAGGGCATGTTAAAAGTTCGCACTATGGTGCGTTTCTGCTGGATAGGAGAGACAGTACATGTCGCTCTGACCCTTTTCGGAGGGGAGGTTTTGTTGGGGGGGGAGGGGAGGAGGGAGGGAACGCACGGCCTAATATCTTGACTGGAGCAGGCTGGAGGAGTTGCAGATTTCTTAAAAATATGACGCCTGATGGGATCGGTTAAATGTCTATCCTGGAACGTCCGGGGAATACGGGAAGCTAGGAAACGGCAGGCAATCTTTAACTGGGTTAAACAACAAAATGCCCTGATAGTGGGGCTGCAAGAAACGCATCTGACTAGAGAGTCTGTATCATTATTGATTAAACAAGAGTCTCACAGGACAAGTGCATATAGAGGTGGGAAAACACTCAACCACCCATATGAAAAATTAGAGATAAGGACTCTAACAATATATGATAAACCGGAGAAACAGAGTCCATATATATCAATGTATGAAACAACTAAATATCTTTATTAAGAAACAAGAATAAAATACATAAAATAACATAGACAGAGAATCCAAAAATAGTCCTTAAATGGATCACAAAAAATGTACATTGAGTCACTGTATATATTAGAAAACACAGATAGTATGCATAGTTACTATGACACAATGTAACTCCAACATGGGGTGCATTGACATGGTATGATTTATATGAAAAAACAGGCAAAGTGCCTAACTCTGAAATGATCTATAGTGACCGAAAAAGTAGGTACTTATTGCCTAAAAAATGGCAAAAAAAGTAAGTAAATCTAGAGTGTGCACTTACCCATGTATGGGAGGTGGAGTGTGACCCAGCAGTATAGGATAGCGCTATCCTATACTGCTGGGTCACACTCCACCTCCCATACATGGGTAAGTGCACACTCTAGATTTACTTACTTTTTTTGCCATTTTTTAGGCAATAAGTACCTACTTTTTCGGTCACTATAGATCATTTCAGAGTTAGGCACTTTGCCTGTTTTTTCATATAAATCATACCATGTCAATGCACCCCATGTTGGAGTTACATTGTGTCATAGTAACTATGCATACTATCTGTGTTTTCTAATATATACAGTGACTCAATGTACATTTTTTGTGATCCATTTAAGGACTATTTTTGGATTCTCTGTCTATGTTATTTTATGTATTTTATTCTTGTTTCTTAATAAAGATATTTAGTTGTTTCATACATTGATATATATGGACTCTGTTTCTCCGGTTTATCCTGTATCATTATTGCAGAGAGTGTGGATCGCACATGGGTTTCACTCATTTCATACGACGTATTCCAGGGGGGTGAGTTTGCTGATACACAGGAGTCTTCCCTTTGTCTGTCATTCATCCTTTTCTGATGAGGAGGGGAGGTATGTGGGAGTGCATTGTACTATATATCACTGGGAGTGTATTCTGGTAGTGCTGTATATCCCTCCGCCTTATTCTAGCACTGTACTGAAACGAGTTACGGAGAAACTCTCCAGGTGGCCTGAGGTACCGCTAATCGTGATGGGGGATTTTAATGCTGTGATGTCTGAAGGGTTGGACAGGTTTCATAGAGGAGGAGGAGGGCAAAGAAGAGATCTGACCGCCTTTGGAAGACTAATGGAGGAATTGGGTCTGCGGGATATTTGGAGAGATAAACATCCAGGGGTGAGGCAATACTCGTGTGCATCATCCACATTTCAGTCACTTTCCCGAATAGACATGGTAGCATGCTCAGCTTCAGCGGTGCCGTACATAGCGCAAATAGAGTACCTACAGAGGGCATTGTCGGACCACTCTCCGATGGCGGTGACGCTGGAAGTGGGTGTAAGGCATACCAGGAACCCCGGGAATTGGAAGCTGAATGCGTTTTGGTTAAGATTGATGGATGGAGGGGAAATACGGAACCTGATAAAAGAATATTTTAATTTTAATACCGAGTCGGTGACGCGGGGAGTGTTGTGGGATGCCATGAAAGCCTGGCTGAGAGGAGTATTCATTCAAAATATTAAACGAATTAAAACTAAATCCAGGCAGTTGGGAGAAAGTTTAGAGGAGCGGGTGACAGAAACAGAAGGGAGGCATGTAGAAGAGGGATCCGAGGAGACACTTCGACATTGGGTGGAGGCACAGACGCTGTTAAAAAATCACCAACTAACAATGGCGGATAATAAACGACTATTCCTTAAACAGCAATATTATGAAGAAGGGGAAATGGCGGTGAGATTACTCGCTAGGATGGCAAAACCGAATGGGGGCAATAATTTCATTCATGGCATTAGGGGGGAGGGGGGGAGGGTGGAGACAGACACGGGGCAAATCCTGCAAATATTCCAGCGGTTTTATACTGACCTATATACATCCAAAGTGCATTACAACACACAGCAATTGGACGAGTACCTGGGAAACATTAATTTGCCTACCTTGGGCCGGGAGGACCGTGAAAGTTTGGAGACCCCTATTTCACTAGAGGAGTTGGAACAGGCGATAAGAGATATGGCAAATGAGAAAGCTCCGGGTCCAGATGGGTTACCGGGGGAAATCTATAAGGAATATGGGACGGAACTAGCGCCAGAATATTTGAGTACTTTGCAGGATAGTTTTGACAGAGGTAAACTACCAGACTCCCTATATGAGGCTACGATAGTGGTTCTCCCAAAAGAGGGGAAAGACAGTCAATTACCGGAGTCCTACAGACCAATATCCTTGTTGACATCGGATGTCAAGATCTTGGCAAAGATATTGGCACTGAGGCTGAACAGGGTGGTACAGCATGTTGTGCATGAAGACCAATCGGGGTTCATGCCCTCCAAATCGACAGCGGTCAACCTCAGGCGGCTGTTTTTAAATCTTCAGGCGGCACCGGATGAGCAAGGAGGAAGGGCGGTGCTAACGTTAGATGCTGCAAAAGCGTTCGACTGCGTAGAATGGGGGTATTTATGGCGGGTAATAGAAAAGATGGGATTCGGCCCTAACTTCGTAAAGTGGGTACAGTTGCTATATGTGGCCCCTACAGCCCGCATACGGGTGAATGGTACAATGTCTGAGAAATTTTCACTGGCCCGGGGTACACGACAGGGGTGCCCACTGTCACCATTACTATTCGCCTTGGCGGTGGAGCCACTGGCGTGCCTCATAAGACAGGAGGAACGTATAAGAGGCTTGCAATATGGGGAAATGGAGGAAAAAATTTCATTATATGCAGACGACATTTTAATATATATGACGGACACGGAGAATACACTGCAGGTAGTAATGGATACGATCACAAGGTTTGGGGAGTTCTCGGGATTAAATATTAACTGGACCAAGTCTGCTTTGATGCCACTTGATACAGTGAATATTGTAGATACTGGAGGGGGGATCCGGATTCCGATAGTTTCTGAATTTACGTATCTAGGGGTTAAGGTGACAGCTAGGGTCCAAGACTATATGTCTTTGAATGTCTCACCACTGCTGCTTAAGGTGAAACAAAAGGTGGATGCCTGGAACAGGCTCCCGCTCTCTGCTCTGGGGAGGACTAACTTAATCAAGATGATCCTTATGCCTCAAGTTTTATACATTCTTCATAACTCCCCAGTATGGATACCTAAGCAATGGTTCAGACGATTGCACAATCTCTTTCGGGATCTGGTATGGAAAAAAGGGGTTCCAAGGATTAAATTGGAGAAATTGCAATTGCCCAAAGATGAAGGGGGGGTCGCGCTGCCAAATGCCTGGATATATTACCTGGCTGCCCAGAGCCAACAATTTAAGGGATGGGAGGACACAGAGACTTGGGGTGCCAGTGCACGTTTATTGTCATACATGGGGGGAGGACATAATCCACTAGAGAGTCTGGAAGCGCATACCTTTAAGAGATTGGCGAGTGCTAAACCAACGTTACTCCTGATACATAAAGTATGGTGGCAATGTAAACAGATCCTGGGAGTGGGAATGTGCACCAAATATACTCCCCTATGGCATAATCCGGTCCTGTGGGAATTATACCAATTAGAGGGCATGCAAAAATGGGAGTTGGCAGGGGTTAGACGAATACAACACTTGTATGATGATAACGGGCTGAGATCATTTCAGCAGTTGAAGGACCTATTTCCACTAGAGCACAATATGTTTTAGCAATATTTGCAGATCCGTCATGCCCTACAGGCGCAGGCGCAGGTAGTGGACCTAACGGTTTGTGCTCTTGGGGTCCTGGAGTATGTGGGAAGGGCTGACACGACCAAAGGCCTGATCTCAATGGCGTACAGGAGCTTGCTGTCCAAACACCTGGGAAACCCAATGATGCTGGTAAAAGCGAAATGGGAACGGGATGTTGGTCCATTGACTGAGGAGGAGTGGAAGGAGATATTAGCATCCACATCTCACTTATCGCTCAGTCTGGCGCAGAGGAGATCACAACTCTTCCTGATACATAGAGTGTATCGAACCCCGTGGGTATTAAAGCAGATGGGTATTAGAGCGGATGCTAAATGTCCTAGGTGCACGGAAGAGAAAGCAGATATACTGCATATGTTTTGGTCATGTGAGGCTCTGAGGACCCTATGGGGGGAAATATTGGATCTGATAAAACAGGTATATGGTCGGGAATTGGCGGCAGACCCTAAAGTTATGTTGTTGGGAGTAGTGGGAGAATTGGAGAGTGACAGAATGGCAAACCTGGCAATTGCCAAGATATTATATCAAACAAGGAAATGCATTGCTAAACACTGGCTGGATGCGGAGCCACCAGGGATGAGGGAAATTGTAGGAATGGTGAACTATAATATCCTGATGGAGCATAAGATATTTTCTAAAAGGGGCACGGAAAAAAAATTTGAGAAACAATGGAGCAGATGGATGGCCTGTTATGAGGTGCTGTCACCTGAACTAAACAGAATAAGGGCGAGAGTTGTCTGAGGAACTGGAGGTGGTAGAGTCTGGAGCAAAAAGGGGTGGTGGGGAAACTTGATAAGAGAAATGTGCTCTGGCCAGGATTGGTGCTAGAAACAAAGGGCAGAGATATAGTGGGGGGCCGTGCGGGGAGGGGGGAAAGGGGGGAAGTTGGGGATTTCCTGATATGCTGTCATTATTGTATACGATGCTGGAAAATTGTAATGTGAATGTTACTATGTTATTTCTTTTATGTGTTCGTATCAATAAAATTGGTTTGATTTAAAAAACCAATCCTGCACCAAAGTGTTCATCGCCATTTATCACAAGGGAAACTACTACTATGAACAGGTCCTAAACTCCACCTCATGTCAGGGGCCCCCCAGGCTATTGCCTGGGGGACACATGGTCGCACGGCCCCCCATAAGTTGTTAATAAAATATGTTTTTTTGCTTGGTATGTTTTTCTCTCCCCCTTTCCCTCTTTTCTCCATTTGTTATTTTATATTAGAATGGTACTTACCATCGTGGTGTCCCCCGGGTAAGCTGTGCTGGTGGCACGAGCCGGTTTCCAGATGTTTCTGTCTCTGGGCAGTTTGGAGTTGGTCCCAGCTGATTGGACCTAGGTCAGCTGTGCAATTGCATGAGCAGGTTCTGGCAGATTCTATCTCCAGGCAGTTTTGTGGAAGGCCAGCTGATTGGTCATTGATAAAATCCTAAAGGCGGGAAAATTGGACATAAAAGGAGCAGTTCATCGTGGTCAAGCAGCCAGTTTTTGAAGATTGGACCGTCGCCCACCCTCCCGCCCTATTGTTCTTAAATTCCTTCACGTCACGTTGTTTGTTAGAGGGGTTTGTCACCCAGCTAATGCTGGGCGGACTTGGTTTTTATTGGTCAAAATATTTATATTTTATTATTTATTCGATTATTTATGGTTATTCTCTTCGAATTATTTTATCTTAGGTTACCCTTAATAAACACCGTGGCCATTTTTATCCAAAGAAACTGTTGTCATGTTTTATTTCATTTTGATTGAGTATTGTGGGGTTTGTGCTACCATGTGGCTGGCAACTGTTCATAGTTTGTTGGTATACATCAGTGAGACATGTCAGAGTACTGTTGTGGTTACATGTGTTGTCAAGGAGACGGCCATCAGAGATACTGTGTCTTGCCCTCTGTTTATTCATGTCCACACACATTCACTGGGATGTAAAAAACTGCATATGTCTAATGTGGTAGCCTGACAGTAGGGACTTTAAATAATAGATAATCACAATAAGCAAGAATAGGAAATTTGCTCATTAAGCCCATGTGGGCTAATCGTCTGCAGTCTAAAAATCCATTCCTCCTCTTTTTGCAAAATCTTTTTATCCAAATCTCACATATTCAATTCCTTGAAATTCTATGGCCATAACGTCTCCTTTATGACATGCCCAGACGTGTCGTGACACCGGGGTGTCCTCTTTCCTCCTAATGTCTCCAATGTGATCGCGAATTCTTCTCCTAAATTCCCTGCTTGTTTTACCAACATATTGCATGTGACATTTACATGTGATCAGGTATACAATTCCCTTGGTTTTACAATTAATGTATGACCAATTATCGAAAGTCTCACCCGTCTTTGAACTCCTGAAGTTCTTACTACACAGAATGGACATACACGCCTTGCATGATCCACACCTAAACGTGCCTTTAAGATTACTATTCAACCACGTCGTGGGTTACATCTGAGTCGTACACGCGCCGAGAGGTTAAATCAGCACAAAAACAGTGCTATCCGGCTGTTCATATTATCGTTTCTAAAAATCCCTGATGATGTATCACACTATTAGGTGATACAGAAACGCGTAGGATTTAGATAGAAAACTCGTGGCAGGGGTTCAGTGAATACCTATTACATAATGAGAAGGAGTGATCTCTGGGTGTAAATACGCTATATCACCCCTTGACGCTTCTCTCTATTCTGATCTCCTGCCTGTGCCTGTTTCTGGAGAATTGGCCTTACTGAGCCACGTTTTATTGAAGTAATTAATAAAGTATATTTTAATCGTTCTTTCAGGCGGTGAACTCACCTTGACATGCAGTTACGGCAAGGGGTTAACCTCCCGATATCACAGCCCAAATGTAGGCTTCCAGTTTGTAGGTTGGAGTTAGTGCTGGACTGGCGTTACTTTACTACAAGTCCTGTCATGCATTACTGCCTCTCTTCCGCATTGATAGGCTGAACATGCCGAGAGACCCGGGACTTTAAAGGGACATTGTTAAGGAAACGATCAGTTGCAGCGCCAGCCCCTTTTGATCACATTTGATGATGCGCCAAAACCAACAGATGTAGGAAGCAGGCATAAGTCATGTGTCGGTGCGTTATCATGTAGGTGAAAACTACAGAGGTTCCAGGAAAACGTGACCGGCGTAATGTTTGAGGTTTTGGTGTTTAACCCCTTAACGACATGCCACGTTTAACCTCTTAGATGCAGTGGTCATTCTCAGCCACGGCATCTAAAGCGTTAGAATGAAAGCGGCGCCCCCCCCCAATGTGGCATCCGCCCCCTCGCGACGTGATCCCGGGGCGCCGATAGTCGTCATGGCAGCTTGGGAGCCTAATATCTGTACACCTATGCCTCCAGCAGGTCTTCATAGGAGATTATAAGAAACACGATATACTGCAATACATTAGTATTACAGTATATCATATAAGCGATCGCTGGTTCAAGTCAAGTCAAGTCAAGTTAACTGTTTGCTATTTTCTTTAGATGTTCCAACAAAAAAAAAAACTATTAAAAGCTAAAAATAAAAAAAAAGTTAACCTAACTGTTATCGCCACGTCCGTAAGATTCTGAACTACTAGGGTATGTTCACACGACCTATTTTCAGCCGCTTTTCGGGCCGTAAATGCCCCCGAAAAACTGCTAAAAATACGGGGGCTGTATGCCTCCAAACAGCTGCCCATTAATTTCAATGGGAAAAACAGCGTTCCGTACCGACGGGGTGTTTTTTTTTATGCGGCCATTTTTAAAAACGGGCCCGTAAAAAGAAGTGCATGTGACTTCTTGAGTCGTTTTTGGAGCCATTTTTCATTGACTCATTAGAAAAACAGCTCCAAAAACGTCTGTTAAAAAAACACAGCAAAAAACGCAAGTTGCTTAAAAAACGGCTGAAAACCAGAGGCCGTTTTCCCTTGAAAACAGCTCCATATTTTCAGCCGTCTTTTGTTAAGCGTGTGAACATAGCCTTACAATATATGTTATTTAAACCGCTCGGTGAAAGGCATAAAAAAAAACACCCAAATTGCTGTTTTTTTGGTCACCAGCTCCTCAGAAAAAGTGTTCAAAAAGTCGCTCAATCTACAGAAAAATAAAAAACGTATGGCTCTCAGAATATGGCGACACAAAACGCTTTTTTTTTTAACAAATGTTTTATTTACTTTTAATAAAAGTGGTGGAACATTAAAAAAAACCATCAATTTGGTATCGCTGTGATCGTATCAACCCGTAGAATAAAATAAACGTTCATTTTTACCACATGGTGGATGCTGTCAGGGTAGGAACACACACAACGTATTCAGTGCGGATACGCTGCGCAGCTTAACGCAGTGTATCTGCCCTGAACACCGCAGGGAATACCATCCAGAAAATGGCACTACGTTGTGATGCGTTTTTCCGGCGGAATTTCCGCTGCGAAGAGGCGCTGTAAAAATAAAAAAAAACAGTTCATACTTACCCCCTTCCTCTTCTCGGCATGTAGTCCAACCTCCTAGGATGACGTTGCAGGCCATGTGACGCTGCTGCCTGTGATTGGCTGCAGCTATCATATGGCCTGCAACGTCATCCAGGGAGGCCGGACTGGAGAAGAAGCAGGGAACTCTGGGTAAGTATAACTTTATTTTTATTATTTTCTTTCTTGCGATTTTGGCAGCGCATTGCTGTGATTCCGCAATTAATCTGTTGCTGAAAATCCGCAGTGTTTACTCTGTGTGTCTGTTCCTACTCTCAAAATGAAAACCCCAAAAAATGGTGCAATCACTTTTTTTGCCCATTTCACCCCACAAATATAGGATAATGCCATGAAAAACTATAACTTGTTCTCTGAAATACAAGCCTACGGCTATGTGAACGAAAAAATAAAAAAGTTATGGCTTTTGGAAAGTGGGGAGGTTAAAACGAAAATGAAAAAAACTAAAATTGGCCGGGTCATTAAGGGGTTAAATCTGATTATAAGCTTACTAGGAAAATGTTTTGTTTCTCCGGATAAACCCTTTACTAAAACGTGTTTTTGCAAGTCAACACAAGCATACACACATAAGAAATAGGTGCCACAGTCGTCATCTGTTCCATCATGATGATCTCCCTTTTTTTTCTCTTTTATTTATTTATTTATTTCTTTTTTTAAACAATTTGCTGCTGTGTATTTACCCCTCATATCCCCTCTTTGCATATTGTGATGCCTCCTCCTTCCGCACGCTTTTTTTATTCCCACTTGTATTGACATCCAGACATGTTCATGCATATACAAATGTTAAAAAAAATGGAAACAAAATATTACCATACATCTTGATTTATTCAGTATCGAGTATGAGCGCCACGCACAGAAATACACGCACTTACACACCTTGGCATGCTATGAATGAGGTTATTAACGGTTGTCTGAGGAATGTTAGCCACGTTGACTGCACTTGGACACGCAAATCATCAAGATTGGCTGCTGGCATCTCCCTTTGCAATTACCGACCAATGACGTCCCAGATGTTCTCGATGGGAGACAAGACCGGAGACCCTGCAGCCCATCGTAGCACGTTTAGGCCACGCTGGCTCCTCACAGTAGCACGAGCAACATGGGGCCTGGCGTTGTCCTGTTAAAAAACAACTTCTGGGACACTTTGGAGAAATGTCTGTACCACTGGTTCCATAACCAAATCAATGTAACGCCGAGCTGGTAGTGCACCTGAAATGAAGGTTAAATGGGTCTGGCTACTGTACATTATGCCACCCCATACCATAATCCCCGGGAGTTGAGAAGGCCTCTTCATTGTGTTGCCCACGTGGTCTCCAGACCAATCTCCAGCTATTATTGCGTCCGAGACAAAAACGGGATTTATCGCTGTAGAGAATAGACCTCCATTCCAGCCTCCTTGGCTGTCTTGCTGTGCACCATGATAGCCTTTGAGAGGGGTGGTGTGTGGTCAATGGAACACCTGTAGCTGAATGTGTGGCTCGTAGCCCAATGTCGTGCAGACGCCTTCTGATGGTTTGTGTCGACACTGGATGCCGCCCTAGGCTTGGGATTTGACCTCCAATTTCCCTTGCAGTACAGAAAGGATCACTACGCGCCATTCTTCTAATCAGTTGATCCATCCCTGCAGAGGTTTACCTGCGGGCTCCTCTTTCTGTCAATCCCGTTTGTTGTTGTTCTCCCAACCTCCGGGGCACGAAACGTGGAACAGTGCTGAAATCTCAGCCTAGACGCATAGTGAACTGCTGGAGTGTTAACCAAGGTCTCCCAGTTCAAGGTTTCTTTCCCTCTCAATTTGCGACAAGTAGTGATAATTGGCACATTGACGAACAGGAGACATCGCACAATCATCCTACACCACTTGATCCGATTTTTGAGGTTTTATTTGGCTAAAAAAACTTTGCTTTTAGGAATCTCAGTTTGTTCCAATTCACCCATTATATGGTACTTTACATGGTGCCAATAAAAACTACAACTCCTCCCGCAAAAAAATAATCCTTCACACCACTACATTGATGTAAAAATAAAAAAATTATAAAGCTCCTGACCACTTTAGTGCCTCAAAATATTCTGCTTTTTCTCCTCTGTATGGCTCATTCTGCTTTTACAGCTAATTTAAAACTGTACCAGATCTGTGGCCGCCTAAACAGAAATCTGCAAATATATACGGTACAGCGTCTTCAAAGTTCTGTCTTTGGAGTTCGGGGGGGGGGGGCAGACTTGAAAAAGTGCCCGGGGCCCATGGTGCCCTAAATCCGCCCCTGGTTAGCTGACGTCCATTTTGTAATGAAAAAAAACCATAGCATTTTAGGAAGGTTTAGATTTCTACGGGTAATATTTCTTATACTACAGTGTTTTTTTTAAACTAAAATATAGGGTTACATTTAGTGTCATTGGTACCGTAGCTTTACAGACTTAATCTAAATTTACTGCAGTATAATTTTTATACTACAGTTTTTTTTTAGCACTAATATAAAGCGTTACAGGTTTAGCGTCAGTGACAGACGTTCAGTTGTTGTTGTTTTTTTACTGAAGTTAGTTCATTAAATTTCACATAGCGTAGCTTTATAGTTTTAGTCTAAATTGACTGTAGTATAATTTTTATATTACAGTTTTTTAGCACTAATATGTGGCGTTGCAGATTCAGCATCACTAAATTTTAGTTAGGCCCCATGCACACGACCGTATTTTTCATCAGTAATTATGTACAGTAAGTACGGACAGTAATTACGGACCCATTCATTTCTATTGGCCACGAACACCTTTCAGTATTTTTACTGATGTGTGTCCGTGCTGAAAAAATTATAGAACCGCTCGTATTCTTGTCAGTAATTACGACAAGGACTCTCCCATAGAAGTCTATGGGAGCTTCCGTAAATACGGATGGCTACGGATGTGCATCCGTATACCATCCGTATTTACGGAAGTGTTGCTGTGCAACATGCTGATGACATCATTTGCATCCTCCCTCTGTTTTTACGGATCCGCATATACGGATGGAATGCGGATACAATACGGACCGTATTTACGGGCACCCTTTCGTATATATGAATTACGGATGCCTACGGAAAATATTTTGGGTTAGGCCCCATGCACACGACCGTAAAAAACCTCAGTTTTTGCGGACCGCAATTGCGGTCCGCAAAAACGGAGCCATTCACTTTCATTGAACACTGACACCTTTCCGTAGCACTACGGAAGGGTGTCAGTGCCGTGGAAATGTTCCGGGAATCATGGAACATGTCTGTTCTTTCGCATTTTGCGGGCCGTGCTCCCATACTTTGTATGGGAGCACGGCCCGAAAATGCGGCTGTCAGTCAGCGGCCGGCCGTGCCCGCAATCGCGGGCCGTGATTGCGGGCACGGTCGTGTGCATGGGGCCTTAGATGAAAATACGATCGTGTGCATGGAGCCTTAGTCTCAGGTAGTCAGGAAATTCTTTAGGCATCAAGCACACTTCAGTGAAATGCTTCAGTGTGCTATCCCTTTTTTTAATGGATAGCAAACTGACCTATTCATTTCTAAGGGGCCATGCACACTACCGTTTTTTCTTTTTGCTGAACTGTGTGGCTGTTTGGCGAAAAATAGAACAGGTCCTATTCCTGTCCGTTTTTGCATATCAGTCTCAGCCATTAAATTCATTGGTCCGTTAAATCTACGGATCCGTGTTTTGCTTTACAGTTTTATATTGGCATCATTTTTTTTACTGAAATTTTTTCAGTCAATTTTTTATTCTACATTTTTTTTCTAAACTCTTATTTTCCTTTTTTCTTCTCTCTTAAAAATAAATTTAGTATTACACGTGTTCAAGCACTACACCCCCCCTAATAAAAATGTCCCAATCATCCCAAATGGTCTATTCAGCAGAGGAGGCATACGCCGTCCTGGCCTCTGACACTGATTTGGCCAGCGAAGGAGAAGAGGAATTTGCCCCATACATCTTGTCCTCCTCCACCTCATTATCCGATGATGAGGAACCGCGCAAAGGCAACCCAGGACATCAGCTGAATTATGAGCCTCAGATCCCTGATTTCAGCTCAGAAACTCATTTTGAGACTGTAGGCCTCACAAAATTAGACTTTTTTAAGGGTTTTTTTCAGTGAGGATTTTGTGAATTTAATGGTGGCCCAGACCATTTTATAAGCCCAGCAATTTATTGCCCAAAACCCAACGGCAGCAAATGCTGGACCCTTCAAGTGAACCCCTGTATATGCAGCGGAGATGCAAACATTTTTGAGCCTTGTGCTTCATGTGGGACTAGTAAGGAAGCCACAGATCAGGCAATACTGGAGCACAGATGTTAACCCCTTAAGGACGCAGCCTAGATTTGGCCTTAAGGCTCAGAGCCCATTTTTCAAATCTGACATATTTCATTTATGTGGTAATAACGTCGGAATGCTTAAACCTATCCAAGCGATTCTGAGATTGTTTTCTCGTGACACATTAGGCTTCATGTTCGTGGTAAAATTTGGTCGATATATTCAGTGTTTATTGGTGAAAAATTGCAAAATTTAGAGAAAATTTAGAAAAAATAGCATTTTTCATAATTTAAATGCATCTGCTTGTAAAACAGACGGTTATACCACCCAAAATTGTTACTAGTTCACATTTCCCATATGTCTACTTTAGATTTGCATAGTTTTTTGAACATTCTTTTATTTTTCTTGGACGTTACAAGGCTTAGAACATAAACAGCAATTTCTCATATTTTTAAGAAAATTTCAAAAGCCTTTTTTTTAAGGTACCTCTTGAGTTCTGAAGTGGCTTTGTGGGGCCTATGTATTAGAAACCATGATAAAATACCCCATTTTAAAAACTAGACCCCACAAAGTATCCAAAACAGCATTTAGAAAGTTTTTTAACCCTTCAGGCATTTCACAGGAATTAAAGCAAAGTGGAGGTGAAATTTGCAAATTAAATTTTTCTTGCTGAATTTCAATTTTCTTCAATTTTTTTCTGTAACACAGAAGGTTTTACCAGAGAAACACTACTAAATATGTATTGTCCAGATTCTGCAGTTTTTAGAAATGTTCCACATGTGGCTCTACTGCGCTCGTGGACTAAAACACAAGCCCTAGAAGCAAAGAAGCACCTAGTGCATTTTGAGGCCTCTTTTTTATTAGAATATATTTTAGGCAGCATGCCAGGTTTGAAAAGGTGTTGAGGTGCCAAAACAGTAGGAATCCCCCAATAGTGACCCAATTTTGGAAACTACACCCCTCAAGGAATTCATTTATGGTTGTTGTTACCATTTTGACTGAACAGTTTTTTTCACAGCACCTATTTGAATTGGGCTGTGAAATTAAAAAAATGACATTTTTTTCCAATAAAATGTCATTTGTGATCAAAATTTCTTATTTTCACAGGGAACAAAATACCCCATTTTGTTGCCCAATTTGTTCTTAGTGCGGCAATACCCCATTTGTGGTGATAAACTGCCGTTTGGGCCCATGGGAGGGCTCAGAAGGAAAGGAGCGCTATGTGTTTGTTGGAGTCCAGATTTTGCTGGATTGGTTTTCGGGTGCTATGTCGCATTTGCAGAGCCCCAGAGGTATCAAAGCAATGGAAACCCACCAGAAGTGACCCCATTTTGGAAACTACACCCCTCAAGGAATTCAAATATGGTTGTTGTTACAATTTTGACCGCACAGTTTTTTCACAGCACCTATTTGAATTGGGCTGTGAAATGAAAAAAAATTCATTTTTCCAATAAGATGTCATTTTTTATCAAAATTTCTTATTTTCACAGGGAACAAAATACCCCATTTTGTTGCCCAATTTCTCCTGAGTGCAGCAATACCCCATTTGTGGCGATAAACTGCCGCTTGGGCCCATGGGAGGCCTCAGAAGGGAAGGAACGCTGTGTGTTCTTTGGAATGCAGATTTTGCTGGTTTCGTTTTCGGGTGCCATGTCGCATTTGCAGAGCCCCAGAGGTATCAAAGCAATGGAAACCCACCAGAAGTGACCCCATTTTGAAAACTACACCCCTCAAGGAATTCATTTATGGCTAATGTGACCATTTAGACCCCATAGTTTCTTCACAGAACTTATTTGAATTGGGCTGGGAATTAAAAAATATATATTTTTTCCAATAATATGTCGTTTTAGCTCAAAAATTCGTATTTTCACAAGAAATAAAATACTCCATTTTGTTGCCCAATTTGTCCTGAGTGCGGAAATACCCCATTTGTGGTGATAAACTGCCGTTTGGGCCCATGGGAGGGCTCAGAAGGAAAGGAGCGCTATTTGTTCTTTGGAGTCCAGATTTTTCCGGATTGGTTTTCGGGTGCCATGTTGCATTTGCAGAGCCCGAGAGGTATCAAAGCAATGGAAACCAACCAGAAGTGACCCCATTTTGGAAACTACAGCCCTCAAGGAATTCATTTATGGTTGTTGTGACCATTTTGACCCCATAGTTTTTTCAGAGAACTTATTTGAATTGGGCTGGGAATTAAAACAAAATTATTTTTTTCCAATAATATGTAGTTTTGGCTGAAAATGTCTTAATTTTACAAGAAACAAAATACCCCATTCTGTTGCGCAATTTGTTCTGAGTGCCGCAATACCCCATTTGTGGTGATAAACTGCCGTTTGGGCCCATGGAGGGCTCAGAAGGAAAGGACCACCATTTGGCCTACTGGGGATTTTCTGGTGCGAAGTCATGTATGCAGAAGCCCCTGAGGTACCAGTACAGCTGAAACCCGCAAGAAGTGACCCCGTTTTAAAATCTACACCCTTAAGGCATTCATGTAGAGGTGTAGTGAGCATTTTGACCGGAGACATACACCCCATAAACTGTAATGTGGGTTCTCCTGGGTACGGCAATACACTACATGTGGCTGTTATCAGCTGCCTGGGCACACAGCAGGGCCCAGAGGGGAAAGACGAGGGGGGATAAGCTGTGCGGAGTACATCAGGGTAAGTAAAATTGGGGTAAATTATAAACCAAGGGATGTATGATAAATTTTAAAACACTCTTTCATACAGAGCTCTGGTTTTTCGGTACACGTGTCACATTGATATATTGTGTCCTCCCTTATCCCCCTCTTATAGCAGACTTTGTACCTATTTTGACTTTATCCTTTTCTTGCCAGTTTGGGGAACTTCTCCTGGAAAGTGTTGCCCTGGTACGATGCGTGTGGCCCCGCTTCCAGAAGTACTGGGTGCCCCTCCCTTTCTTGGTCCCTAAAGATTAGGTTCTTGATAATCACCTCTTGAAATTCCAGGAAAGTTCCCGTCTGGCCTGTACATCGACGTAGCACGTACACACTGTACAAAGCCATCGGTATGATGTGCACGGCCATCTTATTATACCACACCGCTGTAGGGCTTGATCTGACAAGTCCACCCCTCCCATGTACCTATTGTTGTCCAGGATGCAGTCTGATTCGGGGGTCTCTGTACTGGTACCTCGTACGGTACATGGGTACTGGTGTGACATCTCTCTTGTCCTTGTACTTAACACACAATATGTTGCTGCTAGAATGTGCCCTGCTCTCACCCCTTCTGAGTGTTTGCCCAAGCAGTGTTTTAGGGAGGCCTCTCAGATTTCTTCTAGCAGTGCCGCATGCCACAGGACTTCTGGAAGCGAGGCACTTGAAGAGTGGGACGCTGGTATAAAAATTATGCAGGTAGAGGTGGTAACCCTGGTCCAGCAGTGGGTGCACCAAATCCCACACAATTTTTGCATTAACTTCCAGTAAGGGGGGGGGCATTCTGGGGGCTGAATACTGCTGTCCTTCCCTTCATATATCCTAAATCTGTAGGTATACCCTGATGCCCTCTCGCACAGCTTATACATCTTCACGCCATTCCTTGCCCTTTTACCCGGCAGGTACTCGCGGAATTGAACCCTCCCTTTAAAATATACCAAGGACTCATCAATAGAAATACACTTCTCGGGGGTGTATGCTTGGGAAAACCGTGCACTGAAACGGTCTAATAGGGGTCTCTGTTTATACAAGCGGTCAAAACTGTGGTCATGTCGGGGTGGGCGCTGCTCATTATCAGTATAATGTAAGAAGCGAAGTATTGCCTAATTTATTTATTTTTTTAGGTTACAGTTCAGTTATGAAGTTGCTTTGAGGGGCCTATATATTAGAAACCCCTATCAAACACCCCATTTTAGAACCTAGACCCCTCAAAGTATTCACAACAGCATTTAGAAAGTTTATGAACTCTTTAGGTGTTTCACAGGAATTTAGAGCAAAGTAGAGGTGAAATTTATATTTTTTTTGTCAGAAAATCCTCTTTATACCACTTTTTTTATAACACAAAAGTTTTTATCAGAGAAACGCAACTTAATATTTATTACCCAGATTCTGCAGTTTTGAGAAATATCCCACATGTGGTCCTAGTGCGGTAATGGACTGAAGCACCGGCCTCCGAAGCAAAGAAGCACCTAGTGGATTTTGAGGCATCTTTTTTATTAGGCACCATGTCCGGTTTGAAGAGGTCTTGTGGTGCCAAAACAGTGGAAACCCCCAAAAAGTGACCCCATTTTGGAAACTAGACCCTTTGAGGAATCCATTGTAGTTTTCTTTAGGTGCATGCAGCTTTTTGATCAGTTTTTATTCTATTTTTAGGTGGCGTGGTGACTAAAAAACAGCAATTCTATTGTATTCTATTGTTTGTTTGTTCAGTTATTTTTACAGCGTTCACCGTGCGCTATAAATGACATATTCACTTTATTCTGCGGGGCGATACGATTACGGCGATACCAGATGTTTATATTTTTTTTATGTCCTATGGCGTTTGCACAATAAAATACGTTTTGTAAAAAATCATTCACTTTTTGTGTTACCATATTCTAAGAGCCAGAACTTTTTTATTTTTCCATCACTAAAGCCGTCCGAGGACTTATTTTTTTGCGTAACAAACTGTAGTTTCGATCAATACCATTTTTTGGTACATGCGACTTTTTGATCTCTTTTTATTCCATTTTTTGGGAGGTGAAGTGACCAAACAATTGTGATTCTGGTACGGTTTATTATTATTTTATTTTACGGCGTTCACCGTGCGGGATAAATAACGAAATAATTTTGTAGTTCAGGCCGTTACGGACGCGGAGGTACCAATTATGTATAGTTTATTTGTTTGTTTATCTATTTTTATTAATAATAAAGGACTGATAAGGTAAAAAGGGGGATTTTTACTTTTAATACTTTTAAAACTTTTATTTTCTTATTTTTACACATCTTTTTTTTACTTTTTTTTTTACTTTATTAGGCCTCATGCACACGACCGTAAAAACTCCCGTTATTACGGGTCGTAATTACGACCCGTAATAACGGGCTCATAGACTTCTATTGGCCACGGGTACCTTCCCGTTTTCTTACGGGAAGGTGCCCGTGCCATTGAAAAAGATAGAACATGTCCTATTTCAGGCCGTAATAACGGCACGGGCAGGCCCATAGAAGTCTATGGAGCTCCCGTAATTACGGCAGCGTTGCTAGGCGACGTCAGTAAATAGTCACTGTCCAGGGTGCTGAAAGAGTTAACTCATCGGCAGTAACTCTTTCAGCACCCTGGACAGTGAATTCCGATCAGAATATAGAGCAACCTGTAAAAAAAAAAAGACGTTCATACTTACCGGGAACTTCCTACTTCCTCCAGTCCGGTCTCCCGGGCGTTGCCTTGGTGACGCGTCCCTCTCGACATCCGGCCCGACATCCCTGGATGACGTTTCAGCCCATGTGACCGCTGCAGCCAATCACAGGCCAATCACATGCTGCAGCGGTCACATGGACTGCCGCGTCATCCAGGGATGTCGGGCTGGATGTCAAGAGAGGGACGCGTCACCAAGGCAACGGCCGGGTGAGTATGAATTTCTTTTACTTTTACCTCGGAAAGGGCTGCCCCTTCTCTCTATCCTGCACTGATAGAGAGAAGGGGTTGCCGATTAGTGCAGTGCAATTTTGCATCGAAAACGTGCCCGTAAATACGGGTGGAATACTGGTGACACCGGAACCGTATTTACGGGCACGGGTCCTGAAATACTGGTGCAAAACGGGTCGAATACGTGTGACACCGGACCTGTATTTACGCAAGTATTTACGGGTGGGAAAAAATAAGGTCGTGTGCATGAGGCCTTACTTTGTCCCACTAGGGGACTTGAGGGCAGGAGGCCCTGATCGCTATTCTAATACACTGCACTACTTGCGTAGTGCAGTGTATTAGAACTGTCAGCTACTCACTGACAGCAAGCATAATGGGTCCTGACTTCGTCAGGACCCACTAGGCTTCCGTCGATGGCATAGCCGGACGCCATTGTTTGGTGTCCGGTTGCCATAGTCACCATCGCCGGCCGCTATCGTGTAGCAGGCCGGCGATGGCAGCTTAACCCCTAAAAAGCCGTGATCTCTATTGAACGCGGCTTTTAAGGGGTTAATCAGCGGGGACACAGCGATCGGTCCCCGCTGTAGGAGCAGTGACAGCTGCTGTACGAGACAGCAGCTGTCACAGCTCCTGTATGTGTCGGGAGGACGGCCGAAGCGGCCGTTACTCCCGAGACGTACTATTAGGTCATGGAGCGCGAACGATACAGCTACCATGACCTAATAGTACGTCCAGGAGCGGGAAGGGGTTAAGTACAATTCCCCGATTTACCGCATGACCATGATCCAGACACACTTTAAAACTATTCTTAAAGAGTAACTAAACGTTCAAGAAACTTTTGACATATCATAGTGACATGTCAGAAGTTTTGATTGGTGGGGGTCCAAGTACTGGGATCCCCACCAAACGCTAAATCGAAGCGGCAGAAACGCTCGTGTGAGCGCTCAGGCGCTTAGTTTATGTTCGGCTTTTTCCGAAAAGCCGATGTATTGGAGTACAGGCTCAGACTTTCTATTGAGCCCCTACTCCGATACATTGATTTCCGGAAAAAGCGGAACAGAAATTAAGTGGCTGAGCGCTCACACGAGCTCTTCTGTCGCTTCGTTTTAGCGATTGGTGGGGGTTTCAGTGCTTGGACCCAACCAATAAAATCTTCTCTCATGTCACTATGACATGTCAGAAGTTTGTCGAACATTTAGTTACCCTTAACATTTTTGCATTATGATGATAATGCACAGTGCCCGCCAAGTGATGACCCCCAGAATGTCCCCCCATCCTGGGAGTTAGTGGGAAAACAGTGTGGAATTTAATGTACCCACTAACCAGGGTTACCACCTTTATGTGGATAACTTCTATACCAACATCCCCCTATTTAACTGCCTCTCCACCAGAAGTACTGCAGCATGTGACACCTGCTCTGAAAAACCTGGTCTGTGCATAAAGGATTGCTTCAAGGCATACCACATATCTATGGATTATTAATTGTATTACTTATGTACACTTTTATTATACTCTGGCTTGCTTTGCACAGCTTACATGTGCCCCCACATAATATATTGAAATACCAGCAAATACGAACTAATTCAAATAAATTCAGCAAAAAAATCTGGGGGTCAAAATGCTCACTATACCCCTAGATAAGTTCCTTAAGGGGTGTATGTTCCCAAATAGGGTAACTTTTGTCGTTTTTCCACTGTTTTAGTTTCTCAGGGGCTTTGCAAATGCAACATGGCTTTGCAAACCACTCCAGCAAAATCTGAATGTCAAATAGCTCAAATAGTGCTCCCTACCTTCTAAGCCTTGCCGTGTGTCCAAACAGCAGTTTATTACCACATATGGAGTATTGCCGTAATTGGGAGAATTTGCTTTAGATTTTTATGTTTACGGTCTAATTCCTTTAACCCCTTCCCTCTTTATCCACTTTTGACCTTCCTGACAGAGCCTCATTTTTCAAATCTGACATATTTCACTTTATGTGGTAATAACTACGGAATGCTTTCATCTATCCAAGCGATTCTGAGAATGTTTTCTCGTGACACATTGCACTTTAAGTTACTGGCAAAATTTGCTCAATATGTTCAGTATTTAATTGTGAAAAACACCAAAATTTAGTGAAAAATTGCAAAAATTAGCATTTTTCTCAATTTAAATATATCTGCTTGTAAGACAGGCAGTTATAATACACAAAATTCTTGCTAATTAACATCCCCCATGTTTCTACTTTAGATTGGCATAGTTTTTTGAACATCCTTTTATTTTTCTATGACATCACAAGGCTTAGAACTTTAGCAGCAATTTCTCACATTTTCAAGAAAATTTCAAAAGGCTATTTTTACAAGGGCCAGTTCAGTTGTGAAGTTGCTTTGAGGGCCTTATATATTAGAAACCCCCAAAAAGTCACCCCATTTTAAAAACTTCACCCCTCAAAGTATTCAAAACAGCATTTAGAAAATGTCTTAACCCTTTAGACGTTTCACAGGAATTAAAGCAAAGTAGAGGTGAAATTTACAAATTTCATATTTTTTTGCAGAAATACATTTTTAATACTATTTTTTTTATAACACAGAAGGTTTTACCAGAGAAATGCAACTCAATATTTGTTGCCCAGTTTCTGCAGTTTTAGGAAATATCCCACATGTGGCTCTAGCGTGCTAATGGACTGAAGCACCGGCATCCGAAGCAAAGGAGCACCTAGTGCATTTTGGGGCCTTATTATTGTTAGAATATATTTTAGGCACCATGTCAGGTTTGAAGGACTCTTGCAGTGCCAAAACAGTGAAAATCCCCCAAAAGTGACCCCATCTGGGAAACTACATACCTCAAGGAAATTATCTAGGGGTGTAGTGAGCATTTTGACCGCACAGGTTTTTTACAGAAATTATTGGAAGTTGGCCGTGAAAATTAAAATCTAAATTTTTTCAAAGAAAATGTAGGTTTAGCGATTTTTTTTCTCATTTCCACAAGGACTAAAGGAGAAAAAGCACTGCAAAATTTGTAAAGCAATTTCTCCCCAGTAAAACAATACCCCACATGTGGTAATAAACGGCTGTTTGGACACATGGCAGGGCTTAGAAGTGAAAGAGCGCTATTTGGTTTTTGGAGCTCAAATTTAGCAGGAATGGTTTGCGGAGGCCATGTCACATTTACAAAGCCCCTGAGGGGACAAAACAGTGGAAACCCCCCACAAGTGACCCCATTTTGGAAACTACACCCATTGAGGAAATTATCTAGGGGTATAGTGAGTGTTTTGACCCCACAGGTTTTTTGCATAAATTATTGGAATTAGGCCCTGAAAATGACAATCTAAATTTTTTCAAAGAAAATGTAGGTTTAGCTAATTTTTTCTCATTTCCACAAGGACTGAAGGAGAAAAAGCACCGTAAAATTTGTAAAGCAATTTCTGCCGAGTAAAACAATACCCCACATGTGGTAATAACCGGCTGCTTGAACACACGGCGAGGCTTAGAAGGGAAAGAGCGAATTTGGCTTTAGCAGGAATGATTTGCGGAGGCCATGTCACATTTGCAAAGCCCCTGAGGGGACAAAACAATGAAAACGCCCAAAAAGTGACTCCATTTAGGAAACTACACCTCTTGAGGAATTGATCTAGGGGTGTAGTGAGCATTTTGACCCCACAGATGTTTCATAGAACTTATTAGAATTGGGCAGTGAAAATAAAAACAATCCTTTTTCTTCAATAAGACGTAGCTTTAGCGCAAATTTTTTCATTTTCTCAACAAATAAAGGAAAAAAAGAAACCAACATTTGTAAAGCAATTTCTCCTGAGTACGGCAATACCCCATATGTGGTCAGAAACTGCTTTTTGGGCAAACAGCA